>NC_092397.1:25285896-25628396 GCF_030028105.1 Mobula birostris
GACTCTTCCTGTCTTACTTGTGATCCGGAAACTTATCAGCAACCTTCACATTAGGTGTGACATTTTTACTAATGATCTTGTCTCAGTGTCCTAGATGTTCCTTGTTGGGCCCATCACCACCTCCATTTCCTTCACACTGTCAGTCAGGAGCTGCAGCTGGTGCACATCCCTCATACGAAGTTATTACAGACACAGTTCATCTCCCCGATCACCCACATCCCGAGACAAGAGCATGTCACTGCCATATCTGGCATTCTAGATACTACAATAGGGAGGGAGATTCTGTAGAAAACCTCTGAGATTTGACTTCCCAGAGTAAAACACTTCATCTTCAAATTTTCTACCCACATTTTCAACTGCTGTGTTCTGCTGAATCATTTGGCATTCCTCCTCATTGTCCACAACTGCAGTAAATTTGGTGTCAACTGTGTAGTTTCCTGGTTTGTCACTAAAGCCCTTGTTAAACAGCAGAAGAATATTGGCTGCTTCCTGTGATAGCCTTCCTTGTAGAGCTGTTCAGTGGTAGTGAGGGTTTTACCTGTGATGGAATGGTTGCAGACACAGCTTTTCAATTGCTATTCCATTCAATGCATTGGTGTTTCTAAACCACACCAGTCAGGCTATTTTCCACGATAGATCTTTAGAACATTATCAAAGTTTTAGATGAAGTGCTAAATCTGCTCAAACGTATATAGCATAGGCCTTAAATGCTGGTAAATCTTTCCAGGAATCCGCTCCTCTGAGTCTCCACACCAAGGTAATCTCAGCAAATATTGGAGAAATCATAGTCGCACACTAATCTGTTGTTTAAACAACTTTCCATCACCTGCCTAGATTGTTTTTTTTTTCTTTCTTCCGCTGCCATTACAAACACCTTTGGAAATTGAAGCACGTATCATTCAATATTCACCGTTATCAATCCCACTGAAAGATGCCCAGTGGGAGAGACGGGATAGGGAGGATCCATGATCTGGGCTGTACAGGTCTCTGTCGTTTGATGTGCTAGGGTTATACTGGTGTTTAACAGCAGAGCACAGTGCTGGTTGTGTACAGGACCGCGTGCTCAGTGTATAGTTCTGAAAGTATTACCGTCTGTGTCCTGACAATGAAGGTTGTATATTTCAATCTCCCTGTATTCGACTGCTGACTTTTCGTGACCAGTCACATATGCAGTTTATGTTTATACCAGATAAAGGCACTCCCCTTCCCGTTGCAGTACGGGCCAGATTTTGTTTAGATCTTTGAACTTACAGTACAGTGCCAACAGTTTGAACATCATATTTCACTGCATGTGGTATGTGTCTTCCTATGGACTAAATCCCCCAAAGGACTTAACCAGCTAAATGCTCTGAGAGACCCAACAACACCGCCACTTTAATATTAACACACCAGAGAGTATCACCATACTCCTTTCTGATCACGCTTTCCTCCACGTCCTTCTCCTCAGCGAACGCCAGTGAATGCAAAGTATTTTGCATTGCATGCTAACTGTGACTCCAGGCTCAAACTCCCACCTTTTTCCTGAGAGGTCCTCTCCTCTCCCCAATATACTGCTGTTATCAATACATGCATAAAATGCCTTGGGAATCTCAGTGAACCTCCTCAATGAGGAAATTTCTTCGTGAATGTACACTCTTCTGATTCACAGTGTGATTTTTTGTTGCTTCTTGTATGATATTCCAAGACCTTGACCAATTTCATCTCTCAAGACCTTACATATGACTCAATTTATATTTTTAAACAAAAAGACTTCTCATCACGCTGAGTTCCTAAACGTCCCCGTACTTCTTTACCTTCCTCGCAGGGACAGGGACTTCCTACATTCTGAGTGGCTGGACTGTAAATGACTCTTACTTGTCATACATCAGCTAACGGCAACTCCATCCAGTAACAACCAGTATCATCAGCTCCCAAACTGTTCTCAATAATTCCTGCCAAATTCTACTATAATTTCCCATCCACAATTTTCCATTCATCCACCTGCAGGTCCAGACTTATCCTCATCAATAACCATCTGAAAACGTTCAAAATTATCTTCCTTAAATCTATCCCAAAGAAACTCCAATCAACTTGCTAGGCTCATTTCCAAATGCTGTATCAATTGTGTCCCCCTCCCGAGTGGACCATCTAGATACTGTTTATGGAAACGTTGCTAAACACACCAGCCTCAGGTGATAAGGAGGTCCCAGTCAATCCGGGGAGACTATTCATCCACTATACCTTCTTTATTGTTTTTGCATCAGCCCAGAATCTGCTGACATATATGTTCCTCTGTCTCACTGGCTATTGTGTGGCCTACAGTATAATCCCGCCATAATGTTTGCACCTATCCGATTCCTGAGTTCTACGCACGTTCTCTTACTGGATTAGCCTCTGGGATCACCTCACACTAGTGACATTCTACCTGATTAGCAGTACAGCTCCCCAACATCTTTTAGTTCCCCTTGGTCTGTCTGAATGATATAAATCCAGGGATGTTTCGATACCAGTCCTGGTCTTCTCTCAGCCAGATCTCTGGAATGGATGGATTACCGTGTCATGTACTAATCCAGGCTCTAAGTACATCTGCCTTAACTGTTCTACACCCTTCACTGAAGTAAACTCACCTTGCTCTTTGGTGCTACTGTGCTAATTAATCCCTCCCCCCTTTCGATTTCCTTTTGTCGTTCTTTGACCTCATCTCTGCCTTCCCCTCAATGCTACTTACTAACGTATAGTTATGGATCCCAACACCCCCTCCACATGCCACTTGATAAAAATCTTCAGGGTTGCTCCAGCAGGCTTCCATGTGAGAATATGAATTCCCTTCAGTGTAACCCATCACCTTACACCAGTCTCGCTTATCCTGTAGGAGAGCCCAATGATCTGTGTCCCTGATGCCCTCCCTCCTCCTCCAGATTGTTAGCCACACATTTAAGTACACCGACTTACTATCTTGTAACTCGCAAGCATGTGCCACCTGAAGAAATCCTGAAATCACCATTCCAGAACTCCTACTTCTTAACTTTCTGCCCAACTCCCTAAGTTCACTTCGTAGGACTTTCTCTTTCTGGTGTTATTTCTAATAAGGACCACAACCACAATATGTCTCCTCCTCGCGATGTCTCATTTGGGTGCTCACGCTCTCTCCCTCGCGCTCACTCTAGCTTCATCTCCATGGCACCCTCCCCCTCGGGCGGTTTCTCTCGCGCCCTTTCCCACGCACGCTCTACCTCACGTGATCGCCCTCGCGCCCGATTTCTCGCGATGTCTCATTCGCTTTCTCCTGTCTCCCTCAGCCCTCGCGCTGTCCCTGTTCGCGCTCACTTTCTCCATCTCTATACCTGTATCTCTCACAGAGCTGCAGGTGAACGTAACAGTATTTCGTTTTCAATTCTAAAACCGATAAAATTCTCTTGCAGGAATATTGTTCAATGTAGCAGTGAGATGGAGAACATGCAGGTAGAAAAAAGAGGAGAATCAAAGAGGGTAAAGAAAAGGACGGGTTATGAAGGGAGCTGGAGTGGTTGATACAGACGAAGACATACTCCAAGATCAGGCAGTTTTCTCAGAACGCGGAAGCAGGGGTAACAGTTTCGCCTCAAGATTCAGTTTAACAGGGCCTCCCAGAAAGAGTGAGGGTTTCTCTGGGATGCTGAGGCCAGTGATGGGGTTGGGATCAGCTGTAAACTGCTGTTTTGTAACTCTAAGGTAACACACACAAAATGAAAGATCGTAAACAGTTGACAGGGTTCTGATGCAGGGTCTCGGCACGAAACGTCGACAGTTCCCTCTTTTCTATGGACGTTACCTGGCCTGATGAGTTCCTCCAGCATTTTGTGTGTGGAATCTAGTAAACAGTTAACGTTTCGGGCCGAGACCCTTCATCAGGATCTGCTTTTGTGCGTGCTGTTTTGTATTTCGAGCATCAGCAGATATTCTCGCGTTTGTTTTGTAACTCTGTTGATCACATTGTTTCCATTCACCAACAAGTGGGGTGACAGAATAGGGAGCATGAAGGCAACTGAGCTGTAATGCTTTAGAGCATTTATTTCTCACGTTTCATAAGCTTCAAAATCCGGTTCAGTGGGTATTTCACCGCATTCTTTAGTTCTTCTCGGAATTTGCTCTGCGTGAGGACGTAAATGCAAGTGTTGGTGCAGGAACTAGATACCTGCAGCATTTCCGATGTGCGGTCTGCGATGTAACGAGGATCGGTGACGGACTCAACAAAACTCCGTCTATAGATAAAAAACACGACGTATGTTCCCCACAACAATATGAAACTAGCGGTTATGCTGAAGAGCAAAACGATGGATTAGCGTCGGTTCTCCATCTCCCGGTCCTTGTCGTTCTCTTCACTCTTTTGTCCCTGGAGCCTCCTTTGGGCTCGACTGGCCGCCAGAATCCGCCTGACAGTCAGAATATTGAACAACAACATCAGAAATATTGGGACATAAGGGTTTAAAACGCGATGAAATATCGCAAATATCAACCATGCGGGAGAGTTTTTGTAGCTTGGTGTATAAACACAGTCCCAGGCAACACCATCAGTTATTTCTTCAGGCTCGTATACAAAGCCCCAGGGGACACTCAAACAGGCCAGCACACTCACTGTCCCGATAACCACAGCCGCCATTCTCTCAGTGCAATATTTTGTTTTAAGCTTCTCACAGCAAATAGCCACAAATCGATCGACGGTGAAACCGACCGTCAACCAGACAGAGGTCGCAGTGCTCGCAGCAACCAACCATAGGCCAAGTCTGCACACAGCAGTGATTCGCAGGAATGATCGGGGAAAATAAATCCGAGCAGTCATTCTCAGCAGCGGATCGGAGATAACGACCATTCCCACCAGGTAGCGAGTGATACATTTGGAGAGTCTGCACTTTCCCCGGGTTAGAATGACAATCACTACCAAGTTCGCTGGAAGACAGAAAGGGGGCGGCAAGTAGAGAAAATATTGAGCAGAATTCAATGCAGCGGTTTGAGGGGATCTTGTAATAATTCCACTTTATTCGTGCATTAAGCGGTGGGAAGGTCGAGAGAGGGCGCAGCGCTGGCGGAGACAGAGAAGGAGTTTACACAATAAAATAAATTCAGTGTGATCTGATACGGATTCCATACTAATGTAAGTATAAATAAATACATTTCACAGTATTGATAATTTTGAAGCACCACGTCGGTTGTGTTAATTTTCTCAGCAACGAGCTTATTCTGTTGTCCATCAACTGCTTTATGCTCTGTCATATCGCTCACGTTTATTAAAAATCCACGACAGCTTTCTTGTTACAACACAGAACTACTCACATTTGCTATAGTGTTGCTGCCAGTCGGTAGTTTGATTGTTGCACCTAACTCAGAAAACCGCTCACATACAAATGCAGACAATCCACTGGTATAATTTCCGCGGACTGTATACACACAATATTTGGAAATGCAGTGCAAGATGTTAAAAAAAACAAAAGCACACAGACCCGATCAGCTTTTTTTTTTTGGAAACAAACGGCTGGACGAAGGCAGTCTGACCCGTCGTGTTTCATGGATTTTGGTGGATGTGCTGAGTTCTTGCAGCCCGCTGTATTTAAATCCAGATCCCTGAATCCACAGTCCCGGTGTTTACACTTCATTCTTGAAATATGGAACACTCGGAATGCACAGATGAGAGTGGCAAGCAGCAACAGAAACAATCACAACACTGGAATTAAATTTCAAGTCCCACCAACAGCAGCGGACCCAACGGCTTACCGGGAATTCCACAGGCTGAAATGAAAGGATAGTAAACGTCTTCTAGCCGCCAGATAACTGGGTACATAATTTCAGTGAGAATCTGTGATTTCTTTTGCTCCTGAATTCACATCTCCGTCAGTCACTTTGAGTTGATACGTTCAAAGCGGCCCTGATTTATACAGAGGATCAATCTCCAGAGATACTGTTCTTCCCCTGACGAACTTTCTTAGTTACGGTCATTAAACAAACAATTTAATTTAATGACACCCTCTGATGTAAATCACAAACAAGAGAAACCTGCAGATGCAGGAAATCCAAGCAGCACACACACAATGCTGAAGGAACTCAGTAGGCCTGAAACGTCGACCGTACTTTTTTCTGAGTTGATGCTGAGTTCTCCCAGCATTTCGTATCTGTTTCTCTGATGTAAATATTGTTCTGATTGAAGACAGACATATTAAAATGCTTTGGGCATTTCCTCAGCAGTGACTCATCGAGTAGAAGTAATACCCGAGCTTTCATTGTCATTTGTCACAGAGCAGCCGCATTTGCAGATTTCACGTTTATGTTGGCAAATTATTCATTAACAAAAGGATTCGGCCGACTCTGACTGGCCCCTGACTTCTCTTCCAGCAGTTTCTAACTGTGAACTGCCCTCGTGTCCTTCAAATCCTTACAAGTTACGCACGCAGGCGCACACACTCACACACATACACGTACAGAGTGAGGGGAAGAGAGAGAGGGTAGGGAGAAGGAGAAGGAGAAAAAGGAGATATGGTGTGTCGAGAAGGAGAGGGAGAGAGAGAGGAGAAGGAGAGAGAGAGGGTTCATTCCATATCTTCAAATCATTATCTGTCAGTCTCTGGTACGGTGCGAAAGCGTCAGGTTCATCCTGGACCTTTCATTCTTCGGTACAGTGAGAGGTTTTATGCTTCATTCTGCACCTATCAGGCTCTGGTAGTGTGTGTGTGTGTGAGTGTGAGTGTGAGTGTGAGTGAGAGTGAGAGTGTGAGTGTGAGTGTGAGTGAGAGTGAGAGTGAGAGTGAGAGTGAGAGTGAGAGTGAGAGTGAGAGTGTGAGAGTGTGAGAGTGTGAGAGTGTGAGAGTGTGAGAGTGTGTGAGAGAGAGTAAGAGAGAGAGAGAGAGAGAGCGTGAGTGTGAGTGTGAGTGTGAGTGTGAGTGTGAGTGTGGGGCATTCTGGGCCATTCATTCTCCGATACAGTGTGAGAGTGTGGGGATCATTCTGTACCTGTCAGTCACTGGTACAGTGTGAGTATATGAGGTTCATACATTGTTGCATTTTTCCATAACTGTGGCATTGAATCGTCATATATAATTACCTGCATTTTTGTTGAAATTACATTTTCACAACTATATAAAACTGCCTCCAGCTGATAATTATTTATTCTGCAGAGAGACAGTTTAGAATGAAATTTATTACATTGAATTAGCTCTTCAAAAGCAATCGCATCGGAAATGGAACCATCGGCGCACAACGTATTTACAAACACCTGATTATTAATTTACACTATTTGAGACTATTTAATTTTACAGTACCATGGGTAAGGAGATAGTGTACAGAAGTAGATTGAAAAGAGACCTTGCATACTGGGAATTCAGAGAAATTCCGTACCCAGTGCAACAATAGAATGCAGAACAAAGTGGGATTCCTCCACTTAAGTTTAATGTCGGTGTGTCTGCATGTCCCTGTCGTGTGATGACCAGGACTGCATACAATGCTTCAGGTTTGGCCAGACTTGTGTTTCTATCGTTCCAACTGAGCTCCCTGCTCTGCCGTTTGTTACCTTCAGCCAATGATGTTAAGTCTCCATCGATTCTGAACTGACTGACTGAACTAATCCGTTAACTTCCGAGATCTGTCCTCACATTTTACAGTATTAATTCAGATCAAAACCCAGGACTGAAGTGGCTAGCACGAGAGGCCATAGCTTTAAGGTGCCTGGAAGTAGGAATAGAGATGTCTGGGTTAAGTTATTTTACGCAGAGAGTGGTGAGTGCGTGGAATGGGCTGCCGGTGGTGATGGTGGGGGTGAAAACCATAGGGTCTTTTAAGAGACTCCTGGATGGCTACATGGAGCTTCGAAAAATAGAGTGTTATGGGTAAAGCCTAGGTAGTTCTGAGGTACGGACATTTTCGGTACAGCTTTATGGGCCGAAGGGCCTGTATTGTGCAGTATGTTTTCTATGTTTCTATTAAAGGGAACGATCTGTCAATATTTTAAAATGTAACTCAGCCGCTGTCCGTCACCCTGTATAAGATGGTGTCGGCATATGTGCTTGATTGTGACTGTGTGCATGATGAGCAGGCAGAAGCTGCGTGTTCCAGTGACCATGGGTAAAGCGACATTGAAATCGTCAAAGCAGCGAGGTCTGGTCAAGTGTACATGTTGCCCGTTAGATCTAAACACCCAGAGCCAAAATAATATGATCCGTCAGGACTCACCACGACCACAGTGTTCTTCCCCAGTGGACTGATCAGGAATTAGGTGTAATTCCAGTTCTACCGAGAGATCCTCTCCAGCCCCAGGACAGGACACAATGGCAGAACGGCACTCTGTGTGTGTAATCGCGTTTGCAGTAAAACATTCCCAGCCAACTGCAGTGCAACAACTGCACTGGTACTGGGATCGGTGAGTGATGCTCCTGGAATCTGGTACCGACTCTTGCTGCTCCTCATCAAGAGCAAAATTTCCATTCTAACAATGAACTCGGGCTCAGTCTCAGAAGGACATAACCGTCGTGGTATTGGCCATGATCCTGACCACGGTAACTTCCCTGACTCCCATCGCCTCTTTCCTCCTGTTGCCACCCATGGATAAAAAGGATTGTATCTAGTTGCCAGTCAATGCACCATCCAGCTTGCCTTTGGTCTATGGAAGAAAAATCTGTGTTATCACCTTTTATTCCCACCAACCAACATTAAGCCTGTGACCTGTTATTTGAGTTGTTCAATGTCATAGCTTCACAGTTTTTAAGCAAAGTCCTCAGACGGTCAGCACGAGTCCACTGACACTATCGGTGAGTTTTACCCGTACCCGATTATGCGACATTATTTAGGATCAAAACGAGACTAACGACACCCTGATAGTCCCTCTGTATCCATTCCCCTCAGCAACAAGTATACCTCTTTGAGTGGGAGTGATGACCCATCTGGGCACAGAAGCAGAAGAACCACTGTGGCTGGCTCTGAGACACAGCTGAAGGGAAAAGTCAGGCATTGTGGTAGTGATGGGGGACTCAGTAGCTAATGAGGACACACGAGATGATACTGTGTCCGCAAAAGAGACACGAGGATGGTGTGTTGCCTCCCGGGTGCTAGGGGCCAGGGTGTATAGGTGCAGCTGCAGGATATTGGCAAGGGGAAGGATGAACAACCAGAGGTTCTGCGGCAAATTGGCACCAATGACATTGTCAACAACGGGGAGAGATCTCACACTGAGTGTGTAGTTTTACGAAAGAGGCTGAAAGGAAGGGCCTCCGAAGTAGTAATCTTCAGATTACTCCCGGTGCCACGGGCTGGTGCATGTAGGAATGGGAAGACAGCACAGATAAATGACTGGCTGAAGGAGATAGTGCAGTTTGGCATGGTTTCAATTTCTTGAATCGTTGGGAAAATTTCTGGGGAATGGATGACCTGTGCAAGTGGAACGGTTTGCACCTGAACTGGAGGGGAACCGATATCCTGGCTGGAAGGTTTGCCAACGCTACTTGATGGTGGGGGGAGGGGTGTTGCTGGGTATTGGCGGAGGATGATTTTAAGCTTGTGATGCAGGTGGCAAGGAACTGGACAGCAGATCAGCATGTGATGGATTGGAGAGAAAGGTAGATGTCAGGGAAGGTATTGATAGGAAAAATCAAATTAACAGGTATGATTAGACTGAGAGTTCGAAGTGTGTGCATTTTAATGCTAGGGCTATTATGGGTAAATATGATGAACTTGGATCATGGGTCGACAGATGGAAGTACAACGTTACGGCCATTACAGAGACTTGGTTGAGAGATGGACAGCATAGGTGATTAATGAACCAGATTTTCGAAGTTTTAGAAAAATTATGAACGAGGTAAAAGAAGTGGATTTGCCCTTCTAATCAGGGACAATATCGCAGCTGCACTCAGGGGAGTCATAAAGGAGGTGTCAGACAGTAAGTCAAATTGGCCGTGGGGGGGGGGGGGTACTCAGGAATAGAAAGACTGTAATTGTTACGTAACCGGCAACAATGCATAACAACCGAGCGAGGTTATATAAAAACAACCAAACATTTATTAAACACGGATAAGCAATTAAAAAATACAAACGAAAACCTTAACCGGAAGTTAAACGCTATGCGGCCGTTCAACAAATCTCCTCTCGGTACTGGTTCTTAAAGCGATAAATGCGAAAACAGTTGTTAAAGCGGTAAAGTCAAAATACAGTTCTTAAAATGGTGAATTGGAAAGTCCAACAGATTTATACATTCAATTGGGAGACACTTCTCTGGAGTAGGATTTCTTCAGAGACGCGACTTTCCTACTGGTTCTGTCCAAAGGATTCATGATGAAGGGAATAAACGGCTTAAAACAACTGAACTTTATTTCTAGAGAGCAAACCTTGCATGAACTTCAGTAGGTCTTTTGGCAGGAGTTATCCCCGATGCAGGCCGCTACTTCTTGAACCAAGACTCAATAAGGTCGATTAAACTGCCGAACAATCCTTCTCTCAATCCTTCATATCCTGTACTTTGATAAAGTCTTCACTCTCCAACACTACTGAAAAGGTACATCAACGAAGCTAGCAGAAATTGAGTAAACTGCCAGTCCAGCACTATTGTACCTTACAATAGAAGGTAAAATTCCGTTTTAAAAAATGAAACTCTGTCATAAAACAAATACGCAAAGGAACGGAGACTCTGACTAACGTTCTAGCTGGAAAACTAACTGCATCGCCAGAGGTCTTCACTTTTATACCCGTGGTGAAAATGCCATCACATGACCTCACATTGGCGGGAAAATTACATCAGGTGACCTCCAGAAGACCATTACATCATTCTTACAAGAAAGCCACAAAATCATATTGATGAGATTGTACTGTAGACTAGAAATAGGCACCGTGACACCGACGAACAGATATGTAATCAGATTAAGGAAATGTGTAAAAATAATAGTATTTCTGTTAGCGTGGGGGATGTGGAGGCTCCAGTTTCACTAATTTAAACTGGTACCATCTTAGTGTAACGGATTTTAATGGGACAAAATTTGGTAAGTGTACCCAGGAGGGTTTTTAAAATCAATATGTGGACGACGAGCCGTTATAGACCTCGTGTTGTGTAACGAGAATGACCAGTTTACCAACTTTACAGTGAGTGAATAGTTAGGGATCAGTGATCACAGCTACTTAATTTATAGGATAGCTATGGCCCTTGAGGAGAGTTTTAAATTGGAGTAGGGGAAATTACAAGGGTATTAGGCAGAAACTGTCATGGTCCGGTCCGTGAAGTCCACATTCATTTCACGGTCGGGTCCATAGAAATAGAACTCCGGGACTTCCAGCTGTCCCTCGTTTGGTTGAGTTAATCATAGGAACCTGATACACATCTTTGGGCTTGGAACATAAGTAGCCTTGGGGTTGAGTGTAGTCGGCTGTTTTTTCTTGTCAGCCCCCATTGGAGCACCCTGCTGATTGAAGGCTAGTGAAACCATTCGTGATCTCTAGGCCAGGTTGGAGGACCACAGTTTCATGGCGCCTTGTTGCCACTCGGCGGAGTAGTCATCGTGGTATGGATTCGTCCGTTTCTGTAGCCAACCAAGGTTGCTGGCTGCCCCGAGACTCAAAGCGACATCCGGGTTGATCGCCTTTCCTGTCCTTGCCTCCGTCAGGTAAGCAGGCCGTTTGCCGGTACTATGAGGTTGGTTCTGTCCATTCCTGTCCCTTGCCTCTGTCGGGTAATCAGGCCGATTGCCGTTACCCTCCCTTCGGTGCTGTCCCAACCTGTCCCTTGCCTAGTGGGTGTGAACTCCGCGTCCTGCTCAGGAGATCCGCGTCCTGTTCAGGAGAAGCTCCAAGAACCCAAGCCTGGAAGACCCCAAGCCAAGCTCCAAGAACCCAGGCCTCGTGGATCACAAGCCAAGCTCCAAGAACCCAAGCCTCGAGTATCCCAAGCAAAGGTCCAAGATCCCAAGTCTCGAGGATCCCAAGACAAGCCCAAAACCCAAGCCGCGAGGATCCCAAGCCAAGCTCCAAGAACCATAGCCTCGAGGACCCAAAGCCAAGCTCCAAGAACCCAAACCTGAAGTCCCCAGCTTCCCAGCTCACGACCCAAGGTCGCCGCCTGCAGCCAAACACAAGACCCAGGACCCCAGCCTGCAGCCAAGCTCAAGTCCCAAGACCCCAGTCTGCAGCCAAGCTCAAGACCCAAGGGCCCAGCCTGCAGCCAAGCTCAACACCCAGGACCCCAGCCTCAAGCCTCAATGGGAAAGACCCCAGCCTGTCTCCAAGTTCATGCCTCTAGAAACCAGCCACGTCCTGTCCTGAAGCCATGTCATGTCCTTGCCTGGTTCTGGGGTGGTTCCTTATCCAGTCCCGGGCTCGGAGTCGAAGCCTTGTCTCCTGGTCCATGGTTTCTAGTCCTGGTCGCACTTTCCCTAGCCCAAGTCTGCGTTATTGACCCTGCTCCTGGTCTTAATCCTGTCACGTGCCTACTCTAGTCAAGTCCTGTTCCTTGTACTTCATTGACTGTGTCTTGCAGTTGGGTCCGTTCCCAACGCGTCCCATTGTGACAGAAGCTAAGAAGAGTTAGTTGGGATCAACTTTTCTCTGGCAAGGGAAGGTTTTTAATGGTCAATTGCAGAGAGGACAGGAAAGGTATGTTCCTGCGAGAAGGAAGTGGATGGAAAGGTAACAGATAATGAATTTAGACAAGACGAGAAAAGGAAAAGCATGTAAAGAGTCGAAAAGTAGGGTCAAAATAATCATATGATGAGTATAATGAAATGAGCAAGGAACTGAAGAAGGAAATTCGGAAAGCCTGGCGCGACCATGAAAAGACCTTGGCAAATTGGATTATAGTGAATCCAAGGCACTTTAATCATACATCAAGAACAAAAGGATAACTAGGGAGGGTAGGTCCACTCAAATAAAGGGAGAACGTTTGTTTCGATGCAGAGAATGCGAGTGATATAATTAATGAGTACTTTGTTTCGTTGGTTACCAAGGAAAATGAAACGGAGGACCAGAAGATCAGTGATGATTGTATAAATAAGTCGCTCATTTATAGGTCAAGGTCGAGGAAGGGTAGCGCCTCCTAATCAGTATTAAGGTCGATAAGAACCCAGGGCATGATGAAATCTACCCCAAGATATTGAAGGAGGGAAGAGATAAAAAATGCTGGACCCTTGACCAGTGTTTTTGTGTCCTCTCCAGAGACATGCGAGATTCGATAGAGCTGCCGAATGGCTAATGTACTTCTCTTTAAGAAAACAACGACGAAAATCCTGGGGAATTGTTATAGAAAATTCTGGAAGATACGATATATGAACATTTGTTAAACCCATGGCCTAATTAGGGAGAGCCAGTATAGTACATGTTTCACGACAGGTCAAGCTATACCAACTTGATTGAGTTTATTGACATGGGGATGGGGAGATTGATGAGGGTAGGGCAAAGGATGGTATCTACATGGGTTTCATTCAGGCATTTGACAAAATCTCTCATGGGAGGCTAATCCGGAAGATTACGATGCAAGATGTCTGTCGATAATGAGCTGCTTGTATTCTGAACTGGCTTGTACATAGAAGGCAGAGTGTGCTGGCTGAAGGTACGTAATCAGCTGGAAGTCTGTAATTACAGATGTTCCGCAGCGATCTGTGCTGCCACATATGTTGTTTCTGATGTATATAAATGAAAATCTAAATGCATTGGTTATCATATTTATCAATGAAACCAAGATTGGTGGAGTTGTATGAAGTGTAGACGACTGACAAAAAGTACTGCATGATATATGTTAGTTGCAGGTATGGGCTGAGAACTGGCTGATAGAGTTTTACTCTGATAAATGTGAGGTGTTGCTTCCTGAGGGGGCATATGCAAGGTGACAGTACTCTGTTAATGGTAAGATCCTCAACAGTGTTGCTGAGCAGAAAGATTTTTGGGATCCAAGTTCCTAGAAACATTAAAGTGGCGACAAAATTTGATTGTTGATTTTTACATCAAAATCAGTCTTCAATTGGATGTTAGCACATTTCCTCCACCAATGTGACCTCTGATCTTGTGCACTAGCCTTTCCTGGGACAACTTGACAAAGGCTTTCTGAAAATCCAAACACGCCACAGCTACGGATTCCCTTTATCAACACTGCGAGTTACATCTTTGAAGAACTCAATTAGTTTTGTCAAACATGAGAATCCTTTCAGTAAGCCATGTTGATTTGATTTTCTGTGTTTATTCTCTGCTGAAAGAATTGTTATTTCTGGATTGATCACAGATTCCAGTATCTTGGCAGCGGCAGATGAGAAAATAACAGGTTGTCAGTTAACTGTATTTTGTCTTCTAGTCCTTAACAATGAAATGACATTTGAGACTTTCTGTTGCCATGGGGACAGATTGGGACATGATGCATTTTGACAAACTTCAGAGTCTTCACTTTTGTTCCAGCCAGTTCCTTTCAACAACACATCCTCCCACCCCCGACTCCTACGGACTGCAGTATGTTGGGACCTGATGATATTTTACTTTTGGTCCCATTAGATTTTCCGTCGTGAAGTTGACTCAGAATATGCTACAGTACGACATGGGAACAGGCACTTCAGCCACAGTGCTGTGCTGAAGTAATTAAGCTACTACGTAAAGGCTCAAAAAAGATAATTTCTTTTGCCTGCAGAATATCCATTTCCCTGCTATCTCCACACATTCGTGTGCCTATCGAAGAGCCTCTTAACAACCTCTATATGACGGTCTCTACCAACATGCCTGGCAGTACATTTTAATGATCTACCACTCCCTGTGTATGACATATAAACATCCTCTGTACATCGCTCTTTTGCGTTAAATGCATCCCTTTCATAATTGGTGATTCTGTCTGGATAAAAGTTATTTCTTGTTCATCATTGTCTTTCAAAACTATAACCTACCATCTCATCTCCTCTTGCCACATGCCCAGAAAAAAAAAAAATCTGCACAAGTTCGTCAAACTGTCCACACAGAATATGCTTTCTATTCTGGCGTGTACCCTTGTAAACCTCATATTCACACCTCAAAACAGGTGTCTCTCAATCCGAATTTGGGCCATGTCAGAACCGGGTGACAACAAGGACAACACATTGTGTGAATAAACAAAAAAGCAAAATAAATGATAATAAATATTCAGTAAATATCGGGAACATGAGTTGTGCTCTCCCTGAATGTAAGTTCATTGTTCGGTTGTGTGAAATTATCCCCTCTGTTTCAGTGGGTTTGGAATGCAGTGCCAGTGTTTTTACAGCGTGTCCCATTATTACAGAAAAAATACCTTATACACCCAGATAAATTTGTCGTGGTGGGGGCTGGGAGCGGATCCAATTGCAAGACACAGTCACTGAAGTACTTGGAACTGGACATGGCTAGAGTCTAGAGTTAGGGACGTGAGTGGACGCAGACTAGGAGCTGGGACAAGAGCTCCGACTTGGGCTAGGACTTGACCAGAGTAGCGGAACCAGGACAAGGAACTTTGAACTAGGAGCCTGGGCTTGGACTCCGAGCCAGAGATCGGAGAAGGACCTATAACCAGGGTCTTGACTCGGGCTCGGACCCCGAAACAAGGCGAGAACATGACGTGGCTACAGGACTGGACATGGCTTGGGTTTCTTCGAGGCTTGTGTATTGTCTCCGAGCCCGAGCCAGGGCAAGGACGCAGAACCTGGTATTTCACTCGGGCTCGGATGCCAGAACTAGGCGAGGACAAGACGTGGCTTCAGCTGAGGAGTAGCAACTGGACTGGACTGGACGTGAGACTGCTGGACAGGACAGCGGAACCCAGCACAGGACGAGGGAATCCCAACACCGGGCTGGGCAAGGTACTCCTGGGCTGGGCGAGACTCATGGACAAGACGAGAACACAAAGCCGACGCTTGGACATGACAAAGTTCTTGGACGTGGCTAGAACTTGACGAGACCCTGAAGCCTTGACTTGGTCGAAGAAGAGACAGGAACGCAGAGCCTTGGTCAAGGGAGAAACATGAACATGGAACACAGAGCCGGGACCACTCCTTGGAAACAGGACGTAGGGCCGGGACTCATATACAGAACACATAATATGACAAGACGGTTCCCAACACAAAGCAGCGGCAGACGACCGGACCTACCTTGTGAAGGCGTGGACACAGACAGTCCCAACACTAGGTAACTGAAAACGGCCGGACCAACCGAACGAAGGCGTGGATACAGACGGTTCCCAATATGAGGTATCGTCAAACGGCCAGACCTACCTACTGAAGGCGTAGACACAGACAATTCAAAACAACGATTGACAGTTCCTTATCTTGTTCCGGCGATTGAACTTGACAGCGGTGCAGGCTAGTATTACAGGCGAGGCAGAGCTTCAGACGAGGCAAGCGAGACAAGGCTTCAGACGAGGCAAGACGAGGCAAGTCTTCAGACGAGGCAAGGCGAGGCAAGTCTTCAGACGAGGCAAGGCGAGGCAAGTCTTCAGACGAGGCAAGGCGAGGCAAGTCTTCAGACGAGGCAAGGCGAGGCAAGTCTTCAGACGAGGGTTTCAGATGAGGCAAGCCTTTATACGAAGCAAGGTATCAGGCTCGGGAAGGCTTCAGTCGCAGCAAGGCTTCAGACGAGGCAAGGCTTCAGCGGGGCATAGAAGGAAGGGGAACAGAAGGGATTCAGACCGAGGGTATGGACAAGAACAACACAGCAGCCAGAGTCTGAAACCTGAAGCTATTTATGAGGCCAGGCAAACGATTAATTAGCTGCCTCAACAGAAACTGGGGAATACCAGAAAACCTGGAATAAAGAAAATGAACCGGACCGTGAACCGGAATGCGGATTTCACGGACTGGACCATGATAAAATTAGCTGTTTCCTGGAGACCAGGCTGAGTGCTTCAGATCATTAGTTGACACAGGATATTTTGGGGGATGCACTAGAATATTCAACCTATCAATTCTATACTGTAGACCATCAAGTCTATAGTACTGCATTCCCACTGTCCCATTCCCAATTCTCTTCCCACAGCACTGCAGGTTACTTCTTCGGAAGGACCTGTCCAGTTCGTCTTTGAACAATTTGATTGGCTGTTCGCATCATCCCTGCAGGCAGTGTCCCAGATGAGAACAACAATCAGTGTAAAATAAGAATTTCATTGCATGCTCCTTATATCATTTGCACATTCTTCTCAAATCATTGAACAATTTGCAGTGAACAGAACAGCACAGGAACAGTCCACTCAGCATATTGTGTGAGTGTGTGTGTGTGTGTGTGTGTGTGTGTGTGTGTGTGTGTGTGTGTGTGTGTGTGTGTGTGTTTGTGTGTGTGTGTGTGTCAGTTCGATCTGTATGTTTAGTGAACATCAGTGAATGCAAAGTATTCATTTTGTACCTCGCAGTACAGGAACCAAAATAATACAGATCATCCATTAAACAAGCAGATCTCAATTTGGAGGGCAGCACAGATCCGACAATATCACATAGCCTATTTTCTCTCTCTCTCTCTCTCTCTCTCTCTCTCTCTCTCTCTCTCTCTCTCTCTCTCTCTCTCTCTCTCTCTCTCTCTCTCTCTCTCTCTTTCTCTCTCTCTCCTTCTCCAACTCTCTCTGCCTCTCTCGCCATCTCTCTATCTCTCTCACTAGCGCTCTATCTCCAGATCTCTCTCTCCATCCCTCTCGCTAGCGCTCTCTCTCTCTATCTCTCTCTGTCTGTCTTTGTACCTCACGCACGTCATTTTCTCGTTCACTCTTAGTCATCCTGCATCTATTGTTCTTCCAACTCCGAGCATTTCTTTTTATTCGTTTACCGTTCTTCCCATTCCATTGCAGGATAACACATTTCTTTCCAGTTATCTTTTGACATTTGTCAAATTTAAGACGTGTATAAAAGACTACTGCATCAGAAACACCAAACACAAAATGCTGCAAGAACCCATCAGAATTCGTGTGGGTTCCCTTGGATTTCCAGCATCTGCAGATTTTCTCGTGTTTCTACATCAACACAGTGGTCAATTGATCATTTCCAACCCGACTTTTTTTTCTCTATTGTATCTTTATTGACCAGGATGAAGCTGAATGACTGAAGGGCAGATCAACTTGGGAAACTACAGAGAAAGAAGTTAGGGGTCGGACAGTGCCGCTAGTCTTTGTTGAGTAGCGAACAATTAGTCAACAAAAAAATAAATCTCCAAATGTAGCTGCTCCGTGACAAGGTTCAGTCTTTGCAATTAAATCATCAGGCCTATTTCCACAGAGACACTGCTGAGGTAATGCCAAAGAATTTTAATGTATACAGTATATGTACATTAGAGTCAATGGTGTTGAATCAAGTTGTCATGGTCCGGTCCGTGAAGACCGCATTCTAGTCCACGGTCCGGTCCGTCGAGTCAGGACTCAGGGTCTTCCATCTGTTCCTTGATTTCATGGAGTTAAGCATAGGCACCTGATTGCCATCTTGGGGCTTGGAATATAAGTAGCCTTGGGGTTGAGTGTGGGCTGTTGTTTTGACTTGTCAGTCCCCCTTGGAGCAATCTGCGGATGGAAGGCTAGTCAAACCATTCGTGATCTCTAGGCCTGGTTGGAGGGTCAGAGCTTTATGGAGCTATTTTTCCACTCGTTGGACAAGTCTTTACGGTATGGATTCGACTGCTTCCCGGGCCAGCTGAGAGGCCGTCAGCCACTCCGAGCTAGGTAGGGATCCGGTGATTTGCCGAGCCAGTGGAGGTTGCTGGCTGTAACTGCTAATCGGAGTTACCCCGAAGCAGAGATGGAACTGTTTGTCGTTCTTTGGTATTTGGCTCATCTTGTCCTCGCCTCCATGGGGAAAGTTATGCCGCTTTACCGTTGCCGTGCGGTGGGAAATGTCTTGCCTTGTCTTTGCTCTGTTGGGTAAGTCTGGCCGTTCTACCGGTATCCAATAGGTGGATCCGTCCCACCTTGGTGTGTAGAGGTTGAGTCCTGGCTTCTTTAAATATAAGACCCTGCTCTATGTCTATGTCCTGTCCTGTCTCATGTTGGTGTCGTCTTAGCGATCAGTCCCGACTTTTCGAAGGACATGTCCCGGCTCTATGTTGATGTTCAGTTCGCAGTTGGTCTCTCAACTCTGGCCTCCGAGTTATCAGCCTCCGAATTTCAAGACGAGGATCCCGCAGCCAAGCTTCAAGACCCAAGCCTCGAAGTTCCGGCAGCCAGGCTCCAAGAAAACTAGTCTCGTGGATCCCAAGCCAAGCTCCAAGAACACAAACCTCGAGGATCCCAAGCCAAGCTCCAAGAACACAAGCTTGAAGTTCCCAGCCGCCAAGCCTCAACACCCAAGGCCCCAGCCTGCCGCCAAGCTCAAGACCCAAGGCCCCAGCCTGCCGCCAAGCTCAGGACCCAAGGCCCCAGCCAGCAGCCAGGCTCAGGACCCAAGGCCCCAGCCAGCAGCCAGGCTCAGGACCCAAGGCCCCAGCCAGCAGCCAGGCTCAGGACCCAAGGCCCCAGCCAGCAGCCAGGCTCAGGACCCAAGGCCCCAGCCAGCAGCCAAGCTCAGGACCCAAGGCCCCAGCCAGCAGCCAAGCTCAGGACCCAAGGCCCCAGCCAGCAGCCAAGCTCAGGACCCAAGGCCCCAGCCAGCAGCCAAGCTCAGGACCCAAGGCCCCAGCCAGCAGCCAAGCTCAGGACCCAAGGCCCCAGCCAGCAGCCAAGCTCAGGACCCAAGGCCCCAGCCAGCAGCCAAGCTCAGGACCCAAGGCCCCAGCCAGCAGCCAAGCTCAGGACCCAAGGCCCCAGCCAGCAGCCAAGCTCAGGACCCAAGGCCCCAGCCAGCAGCCAAGCTCAGGACCCAAGGCCCCAGCCAGCAGCCAAGCTCAGGACCCAAGGCCCCAGCCAGCAGCCAAGCTCAGGACCCAAGGCCCCAGCCAGCAGCCAAGCTCAGGACCCAAGGCCCCAGCCAGCAGCCAAGCTCAGGACCCAAGGCCCCAGCCAGCAGCCAAGCTCAAGAGCAACGACCCCAGACTGTCTTCAAGCTCAGGCCACCAGGCCCTAGCCACGTCCTCTCCTGAAGCCATGTCATGTCCCTGTCTGGTTCTGGGGTCCGAGTGCGAGGCAAGACCCACGTTCTGCGACCTTGTCCTGTCTCGGGATCGGAGTCGAAGCCTTGTCTCCTAGTCCATGATTTTCAGTCCTGGTTCCGCTTTCCCTAGCCAAATTCTGCGTTCTTCTCCCTGCTCCCGGCTTGTATCCTGTCACGTCCCTACCCTGTTCCTTGTACTTCAGTGTCTGTGTCTCGATTTTGGTCAGTCACCAACACCCCACTGTGACACAAATTGTTTGTTCAAGTAACTGTGACTGAGAAAGTTAGTGAGGAGTATATCCGTATCTCTGGAGACTGAGCCTCTGTATAAATCAGGGTTGATGTGAAGCATCGGCTCAGTGTCTGCCGGAGCTGTGAATTCAGGAGCAACAGGAATCACAGATTCTCATGAAATGGTCTATCCAGTCATCTGGCGGCTACGAGACCTTTACTATCCAATTATTTCAGCCTTTGGAATTCCCGGTAAGTCGCAGTGTCAGCTGCTGTTGGTGAGAAGGAATGTTCAATTCCAATGTTCTGATTGTTCCTGTCACTGCCACATTCCAGTCCCAGTATTCCGCATTTCAGTATTGGAATGGAAACACCAGGATAATGGATTCTGGGATCTGGATCTAAAATAAACAGCTGAAGGAATTCAGGGAATCCGCCAACATTTGTGGAACTGAGTGGGTCAGGCAGCGTTCTACCAATGGTTTGGGATCAATAATGGGATCTTCGGGTTTCTGTATTTTTGGTCTTGTAGCAGCTGCACTGCATTTGCAAATATTGTGCTGAAACAGACCTCGGACATTTCACCAATTGATTGTCCGTATTTGTATATGTGCGATGTTCAAACCATCGATTGGCAGTAACGCTTTAGCGAATGTCAGGAGTTCCATGATGTTTCACGAACCTGTTGTGGATTTGTAATAACTGTGTGCAATATAACTGAATATAAAGCAGTTGAAGAACGACACAATAAAATATTTGTTGAGCAGATTATCACAAGCGACGTGATGCTTCATAGTAATCCATACTGTGAAATGTATTCTATTATATCTACATCTGAGACCGTTACAGACATCTGACTGCGGCATCGAGTTTGCTGCTGGACATTGAATTCCTCTCCCATGCTTATCTGCGATGGAATCAGTGGGAGGTGTCATGTCTGTCGTGAGGTTGTGTTAGCAATCAGTCAATGCTCTATTGTAAAGTGAGTGAGAAGGCAAAAGCTGGAATAAGAAACAAACTCGGGCATGCTGGAAACACAAAACGCCAAGGAGATTGTACAGAAAGGGAAACCAGTTTACACTCGTGTCTGGAATCTATCCGAGAACAGTTCTGAGGAGAAATAATTTAACTGTTTCTTTTTTTTTCCACATATTATGTTTTACCTGAATGAGCATTTCCAGCATTTCCTACTTTTGTTCCGTCCTTTGGCAGTTCTGCCGCTTACAAGGATCGCCATGGAAGTTGATGATTGTCTAATGGAAGAATCCCGTCATCAGCGTCCGAACGAGACGCGGAAGACACCGGTAGAAAATGTTCCATCCAGAATTGATTCACTGGAGGTAGTTACCCAGTTTTAGCTTTCCGCTGACATTTCACATTTTGGTCATCAGTAAGTAATCCGTATTCAAATTATTTTACTGTGTAAACACTTTCTCTGTCTCCGCCAGCTCTGCGCCTCCCTCAACCCTCCCACCGTTAAATCCATCAATTAAGTGAAAATATTACAGGATCCCCTGAACCTGCTGCAGTGGCTTCTAATCTGTATTTTCTCAACTTGTAGCCTCTCTCGGCCCTCTCACCGCTAAATGGAAAGATTAAATGGAAATGTTACAGGATCTGTCCAAACTGCAGAATTGGCTTATGTTTAGATTTTCGCAAACTGCTGTTCCCTGTTTCTCTTCCAGCGAATTTGGTGGCGATTGTGATCCTGTCCCGGGGAAAATGCGGTCTCTCCAAATGTATCACTCTCTACCTTGTGGGAATGGCAGCGGCCGATCTCCTGGTCGTTATTTCGAATCCGCTGCTGAAGTGGACTGCTGAGATTTATTTTCCCCGATCATTCCTGCTCATCACTGCTGTGTGCAGACTCGTCACGTGGTTGATGTTTGCGAGCACTGCGGCCTCAGTCTGGCTGACTGTCGCTTTCACCGTCGATCGATTTGTGGCTATTTGCTGTGAGAAGCTGAAAACAAAATATTGCACCGAGAGAACGGCGGCTGTGGTTATCGGGACAGTGAGTGTGCTGGCCTGTTTGGAAACTGTCCCCTGGGGCTTTGTAGTCGAGCCTGCAGAAATAATTAACGGTGTTCCCTGGGATTGTGTTATGACACCGAGCTTCAGAAACTCTCCTTCATGGGCCACATTTGAGATTTTTCACCGCATTTTCTACCCTTGCGTCCCTTTCATTCTGATGTTACTGTTCAATATTCTGACTGTCAGGCGGATTCTAGTGGCCAGTCGAGCCCGCAGGGGACTCCGGGGACAAAAGAGTGGAGAGAAAGACAAGGACCGGGAGATGGAGAACCGACGCAAATCCATCGTTTTGCTCTTCAGCATAACCGGTAGTTTCATATTGTTGTGGGCGACACTGGTGGTATTTTCTAACTATAGACGGGTTACAAAGAGTTATGTTTATTCTGCCACGGATCCCCTTTACGTCACAGACCACGCATCGACAATGCTGCAGATTCTCAGTTCCTGCACCAACACGTGTATTTACGCCCTGACTCAGAGCAAATTCCGAGAGGAGCTAAAGAATGCGGTCAAATACCCACTGAATCTGATGTTGAAACTCATGAAACGTTAGAAATAAACGCTGTAAAGTATTACAATTTAGCTGCCTTCATGCGCCCTATTCTAGCTCCCCACTTGTGGGTAAATGGAAGCAATGTGATAAACAAAGTTGCAAAACAAACACGACAAAATTTGCAGATGCTCGAAATACGAAACAACACACGGAAAATCAGATCCTGATGAAGTGTCTCGGCCCGAACCATCGACTGTTTACACTTGCCCACACACAAAATGCTGGAGGAACTCAGCAGGCCAGGCATCATCTACAGAAAAGAGTAAATTGCCGAAGTTTCGGAACGACATACTTCATCAGAATCCTGTCAACTGTTTACTGTTTTCCATTTTGTGTGTGTTGCCTTAGAGTGACAAGATAGCTGGTTACAGATGATCCCGTCGGTATCACTGGCCTCAGCTTCCCAAAGAAATCCCCCTTGCGCCTCACGTCCCGCTCTGTTAAATTGAAGCTTGAGGCGAACCTGTTTCCCCTGCTTCCCGGTTCTGACAAAACTGCCTGACCTTGGAGAATATTTTCGCTGTACATCCACTCCAGCCTCCATCACAACCCGTCTTTTCCTTCATACTCTTTCCTCCTCCTTCTCCACCTGGAGGCTTCCCTTCTCATTGTCACCTTGAACTACCTTTATGTAACAGAATTTTATTTTTTGTACAATTGAAGACATATTACCATTGCCTTCACTTGTAGCTCTGTGAGAAATATAGGGAGTGGGGGAGAAGGAGAGGGGGAGAGGGTGAGGTGGAAGGGAGGGGGAAGAGGGAGAGAGACAGGGAGGGGGGAGGGAGAGGGAATGGGAGGGGGAGGGGAGAGGGAGGGGTAGGATTCGCAGGGAGGGAATGGGAGGGGGTGAGGGAGGGGGAGGGGGAGAGGGAGAGGAGGAAAATAGAGAAAAGGGAGAGAGGGAGGGTAAAAGATTGAGATAGAGAGAGCGAGTGAGACATTGTGAAGGTGTGAGCGTGAGAAGGAGACAGCGCGAAGTTTGACGGTGGGGAGAAGAGAAAATGAATGAGAGATCGCAAGAAAGGGGGCGCGGGAAAGAGCGCGCGAGGTAGAGAGCCTGAGGGAGCGAGCGTGAAAGTGAGCACGAGGGTGAGAGCGTGCACGATGGTGAGCGCGAGAGAAAGCGAGAGAAGCAGACATCGCGTTCGGACAGAGGACTGGGGGGAGAGAGAGAGAGAGAGAGCGAATGAGACTGTGATAGAGTAGCGGGAGAAGGAGACAGCTCGAAGGCTGCGGGCGCGAGGGATAGTGAGCGAATGAGACATCGCGAGTAAGAGGGTGCAAGGGAGAGCGCAGGAGGGACAGGACGTGAGCGAGGGTGAGCGTGAGAAGGAGTCACCGCGAGGGGAAGAGAGGTAATGAGACACCGCGATGGAGAGAGAGAGAGAGAATGAGAAGGGGAGGGACAGAACAGGCTGCATGACATTGTCGGATCTCTGTTTCCCTCGACACTGAGATTGGCTTGTGTGTGTGGTGGATGGTCAGAACTATTTTGATTCATATACTGTTACTATTGTAAACATTTGTTTTCTTTTCCGTGTTAAAACCGTGCGTGTTCTAATAAGTGTGTTGTTCTAACATTTGCGCAGTCACCTTTGTTTGTGAATGCATATGTAAATAACCTGAGCTGAATCAAAAATGAATACTGAATGAATTTTAAAACAATTTTCCTTGCAAAGAGGATATTAAATAAGTTTATAAATATACAGGAAATAGAAGAAAATGATTCACACGCAGCAAATTCTTTAGCCGAGGAGATACAGACAGGAATATCTGTGGAAATGAGTGAGATTGCAGGAAAGTGCTTTACCTTCATCATGCTATGAACAAGGACGTCTCTGAAAAGGTACAGACCGTTCTGAAAGGGTAGAATGAGCAGCCAGAGGTCATGGTCCTTATTAGAACTAACAAAAGAGAGACAAGTTCCCGCAAGCAAAAGTTAAGGAGGCGAACAGTAAGTTAAAAAATAAAAACCCTGGGGTGGTGATTTAAGGATTACTTTAGATGCCACATGCTTTCGACGTAAGGGATCGTATGCTGATGCACTTAAACGTGTGGCTAGCAATCTGGGGCAGGAGGGACAGCATAAGGAACACTCATCATTGGGGTCTCCGGTATGGGGAGGATGGGTTACACTGAAGGGTAAATCATTTTCTCACAGGGAATCTCGCTGGAGCCACCCTGATGATTTTGATCAAGTGGCATGTGGACGGTGTGTTGGTATCCAGAGCTACTGGTCAGTTGGTAGCATTGCTGGAAGTTGGAGATGAGGTCAAAGAACTCCTAAAGGAAGTCAAGATGGGTTACATTAATGAGGACAGTTTCACTGAACGGTAAAAGTGAGTTTATTTCAGTGTAGGGTGTAAAACTGCTAAGGCAGACGTACCCAGATCCTTCATTTATTCACCGCACATTGATTCATCCGTTACAGAGATCTGGTTGAGAGAATGTCAGGACTGGTATCTACACATTCCAGGATTTAGATGATTTAGACAGTCCAGAGGGAGCTAAAAGAGGTTGGGGAGCTGCACTGCTGATCAGGCAGAATGTCACAGGCTCGAGCTCATCCCGGAAGCTCAACCAGTAAGACACTGTGGAGGGACTCAGGAATAAGAAAATATTAATACTCTAAGCCTCTTAATAGCCAGTAAGATAGAGAAACAGATATGTCAGCAGGTTATCGACTGATGTAAAAAAAATAAAATACGCTAGTTGGTGAATCATCTCCCCAGAATGACTTGCACTTTCTTACCACCTGAGGCTTGGATGCGACATTATTTGTTACGTGTTTTTATGAAGGTTTCCAGAAGCAGCTTCTAGATAGTCCACTAGGGAGGGGCCATACCTGAGATATTAGTGGGAAATGAGCCTAGTGAGATGATCGGGATTTCATTGAGAAAGATTTACGGATTATAATGCTGGAGGTTTTCTGGTGGTTACTGAGAAGGATAAGTCTGAACCTACAGGTGGACGAATCAGAATTAGGTTTACTATCAACGGCTTGTGACGTGAATTTTGTTAATTAGTCATAGTAGTTTAAAGCAAAACATAATATAGAACAAAAAAAATAATAAATCATTAAATAAATCACAGTATACATATGTTGAATAGATTAGAAATTGTGCAAAAAAACAGAAATACTATGTATTAAAACAAGCCAGATAGTGTCCAGGGGTTCAATGTCAATTTAGGAATCGGATGGCAGAGGGGAAGAGGCTATTACTGAATCACTGAGTGTGTGCTTTCAGGTTTCTGTATATCTGACCTGATGTAACAGTGAGAAAGGGGCATGCCTTGGGTGTTGAAGGTCCTTAACCATGGATTCGGCCTTTCTGAGACACTGTTACTCGGGTACTTTGTAGGCTTGAGCCCAAGATGGAGCTGACTAAATGTACAACCCTCTGCAGCTTCGTTTTGTCCTGTGCGGTAGCCCTCCATACGAGACAGTGAAGCAGCTTGCCAGAATGCTCTCCACGGTACATCAATTGATGTTTTTGAGTGTATTTGTGGACATAACAAATCTCTTCAAACTCTAATGAAGTATAGCTGCTATCCTGCTTTCGTTGTAACTGCATCGATATGTTGGAACCAGGTTAAATACTCTGAGATCTGGACACCCAGAAACTTGAACCTGCTCACTCTTTCCACTTCTGATCCCTCTTTTAAGGATTGTTATGTGTTGCTTCGTCTTACCCTTCCTGAAGTCCACAATCATCTCTTTCGCCTTACTGACGTCAGTGTCACGTTGCTGCTGAAAAACCACTCCACTAGTTGGCACATCTCACTCCTGTACTCCCTCTCGTCACCATCGGCAATTCTATCAAGAATGATTGTATTATCAGCAAATTTGTAGATGGGTATATAGAGAGTAGTGCAGTGGGCTAAGCACACACCCTTGAGGTGCACCAGCGTTGATCGTCAGCAAGGAGGAGATGTTATCACCAATATACACAGATTGTGGTCTTCCAGTTTGGATGTCGAGGCTCCAATTGCAGAGGGAGGTACAGAGGTGCAGGTTCTGCTGGTTCTCAATCAGCATTGTGGGAACGATGGCATTAAATGCTGAGCTAGAAATTTGTGGAAGGCAAATTGCAGCAGAATTGTGCAGGAATTATAGCGAGTAGTCTAGGAGTCGATGTTATTGGTTAACCGTAACAGTCTGACATGTGAGAGTGACTTACAGTCCAGCTGGTCAGAATTCAGGAGTTCCCTGTCCCTGTCAGTAAGGTAGAGAAGGACAGGGTCGTGACGGAATTTAATGTGATGAGAAATATTGTATGTTTTAAAAAATGTAAGAGGTGTCATATGTAAGCTTCAGGAAGATAAAATTGGGCAGGTCTTGGAGGAACATACAGGAAGCAAGGAAGAAGTCACACTGTGAATCAGGAGAGTACGCTGTACCAAAAACATCTTCAGTCAGGTGTATCAATGAGTACAAGGTGGTCTGGTGCAGACACAGAAAACAATACTGTAGTAGGGAGAAGACAGGACCCCTCAAGGACAAACGTGGGAGTTTATGCCTGGAGCCGGAGTTAGCATGCGACGTAGAAAATTAACACTTTCCATTCACTGGCGTTCACTCAGGCGAAAGACAGGGAGGAAAACAACATCAGAAAGGGAGTCTGGTGATATTCACTGGTGTGTTGATATGAAAGAGGAAGTGCTGTTGGGACTGTCAGACCACTTAGATGGGTAAGTCCTTTGGGGGATTTAGTCCACTGGGGGACACAGACCACTTGCAGTTAAATATGATGTTTAAGATGCAGGCACCGTACTGGAAGGACACAGATCTTAACAACATCTGTTCCGTACTGGAATGAGAGGGGAGGGGCTGTCTCTGGTATAAACATGCTTTACATATGTGAGTGCTCAAGAAACGTCAGCAGTTGACTACAAGAACAATGAACTTTACAACATCTAGTCCTTCACTTCCAGGACACAGACCAATAAAACTCAAATCACTGAGCAGTGAGCATAGGAACCTGTACACACACACCACTGTACTCCACCGTTACACACTAGTACAACCACAGCACTTCAAGGACAGAGGCCTGTACAGCCCTGATAATGGACTGCAATTCATGGCTACCACCAGTCTCTTCCTTCGACTGGGCATATTTCAGGATGTAATAACGGAGAACCTTGTATGATGTGTGCTTCAATCTCCATTTTTTTTTAAAATGCCACCGGCAAAAAGAGAAACAGAAAAGTAAGCAGGTTATGGAAAGATGCAAGAACAAAGTAGTGTGTGACTAAATTTCCCGAATATTGATTGAGATTTTCTTAGTGAGGAGACGAAGATGAGCTGAAGTTGTTGGCAACCTGCAAAGACTTACCAGCTTTTACAGCTTATACTATGTAAGTTTGTGCAGATTTAGCGTCATCTAAAACTTTCATAATGTTCTATAGGTGTATAGTGGAGAATAACCTCACTGATCTGGTTTAAAAACAACAATTCCCTTGAATGGAGCACCAACTGAGAAGCTGTGGATGGGTCACAGCTACAGTCCTCCCCACCACTGAGCACATGTACAAGCAGCTCTATCACAGGAAACCAGCGTCCATCATCAAGGACCCCATCATCCAGGACACCCTCGTTTCTCGGTGCTGCCATCAAGAAGGTGTTACAGAAGCTTCAGGTCCCACAGCACCACGTTCAAGTACAGTCATTACCCCTCAACAATCATATTTTTGAAGCACAAGGGATAATTTCACTCACCACAACAATAACCTCTCATTGAGAGACTCCACAGCTCATGTTATTAGTAGTTACTTGGTATTTATTATCATTTTATTTTGTTTTCTGTTTATTTACACAATTTATTGTCTGCATTGTCTCTTCTACATTGGAGTTTTGTCCATCTTTGATGTGTGCAGGTTTTCATTGATTCCTTTTGTGTTTTTTTTTGTATTTACTGTGCATGCCCGCAATAAAATGTATCTGGCGACATTTGTGCTTTGGCAATAAATTTAGTCTCAACAGTGAAGTTCACAGGACATGTCTTGTGAGGAGCGCTGGAATAAGATTGTGTTTATTTGTTTTTCTCTTTGGAAGAAAGCAGAATGAGAGGTGACTCGAACGAGGTATACAAAATGATAGGAGGCATCAATTGAGTGGACATCCAGAGAACTCTTCCCGAGGTTGAAGTGGTTAATAAATGGAGGCATAATTTTAATGTGATTGGAGAATTGTATAGGGAGGGTGGTGTCTGAGGTTAAGTTTTAAACACAGAATTCTCTGCTGAGGAAGGCAGTAAAGGCATTAGGGACACTTACGAAAACTTGCACTGGGGCAAGACCCTTGTAATTGAGGAATTTCACTGGGAGACCATTTAATAACAGTCATCATCAAAGTACGACACATCTTGGGGGAATATGCTAAACTAAACGCAAACTAATGATCACCTACCACCTTGTACTTCATCCTCACCTTCCCCCGGCTGCGTATCCTGACATCTCATCTAATGTTTCCTGTTGAAGAGCCTCAGACCGAAATGTTGACCGTTTATGTTTTTCCATAGATGCTGAGTGGCCTGCTGAATTCCTCCAGCATTTTATGTGTGTTGCAAGCTGATGAGAACTATGTTAGGTAGGCCCTGGAGAGAGCAGAGACCGGGAGCAGCTGTAAGTCACACCTGACCTTTGAGAGATATTTAAAGATGTTTGGTTCAGAATTCTAAAGGTTTCTGTGAGGGGGAAGGGCAAGAATCCAGATCTAAGAACATTAAATGATCAGTGATGTTGCAACTGCGGTCAATAAGAGAAAAAAGGTACTAAGGAAAGTTTAGGAAGTGGAAATTAGACAATGCCCTTGATCAATATGCAGCACTACGCAAACTAAACAGAGAATCAGCAAGCTGAATGATGGTGGGGGATGCGGAGTGATTTTGCTGAGCAAGACTGGAGAGAATAACAAAGTACCTTGCACATATATTAAAAACAAACGGGGCATCACAGAAAAGGTAAGAATGTTGACAACTCAGTGGTGGACAAGTGAAAATACATTTTAAGCCAGATTAACTGGCCAAATCACCAAATGAATATTTCGCATCGACAGTATTCATCAAACAAAGGTGATGGAGGAAATAAAGATCACGAAAGATACACTGATATTTCACGTTACATTGATAACAAACTAATGGGAGCTTTGGGAATCTCGAAGAACACGAAGGTGGATAAATCACCAGAACTGGATACGATTCATTCATAGTTATAGAGAGAGTGAGGCAAGTTTACAGGTTGCTGAGGCCTGCACGAAGATCTTTGTAGTCTCTTTTTAATTACAAATGTTGCTGCAGAGGACAGTAGATGAGCCAATATTTCTTCCCTGTTTAACAGGGGCCATAGAGACAAAAGATCAAACTACACATTGACACAAAACTCTGATGCCGTTTTGGACAGCGAGGAATCTTACCAAATGATCCAGCTGGAAATGTGGGCAGAGAAATGACCGATGAGGTGTTGTACTGTGAGAAGTCAAATTTAGGAGATTTCCTTCACAATTCCGTTCCATATTGTGTAGCTAGAATGACGGTTATGTCAGTGACATGCTATGCCTCAGGATACGGGAGATCAGGGAGTCGGTCAGTGTCCCCGATAACTTCATAGCTCCTGACTGACTGTGTGAAGCGAATGGAGATGGCGATCGACCGACCAAGGATCGTCTAGGACACTGAGAGCAGATAATTAGTGCGGTGGTCACACCTAAGTTGCAGGCTGCTGGTGAGTTTGGTAACCATCAAGAGAGACAAGGGGAAGCATCAGACAGTGCAGGATCCCCAGTGGCTGCTTCCCTCACAACAAGTACACGTTCTGAATATTGACGGGGCAATGACCTATCGGGGCACAACAGCAGCAGCCAGGCTGCTGGCACTGACAGAGTCTCTGAGGCCCGGCACTGGAGGAAGAGGTCAGGCGGGTCAGTATTTGAGAGAAGACTCAAGATTCTGTGACTGCCAAAGAGATACCAGGATAATATATTGCCTCAGAATACCAGGGTCAGGAAGTTCCTGACCGACTGCAGAAAATTCTCAAGTGTTCGTGTTGCATCTAACATGGTAAAAAGAGGGTTATGCATATACACAGTGAATGGAGGGAATTAGGATAGAACTTAAAAAGCACAACTTAAAAAGCAGTCATCTCCAGATTTCATCCTGTGCCACGTATTGGTGAGGATAGAAATAGAAAGATGACTCAGATAAATATGTGACTGAAAGGCTGATGCCGGGGCGGGGTGGGGGTGGTGGGGGGGGGGCAAGATTTAAGTTCTTGGATCACCCCAATTTCATCTCTGGTAGGGAGAATTGCACACAGGAGATGGATTGCTCCTGAACTGGAGGGGAACCAGTAACCTGTAGATTTTGCGAGTGATACTAAAAATAGTGTAAATGGGAGTGGCAGTCAGTGTAATCCTGAACAGGGGATTATACTCTCATCAATGAGAGCAAATTCAGTCATATGGATAGATGGGAACACAGAAAAAGGAGAGGAAAGACAATTGGTTTAAACTGTGTTTACTTTCATACAAGGCACTTAACGGGTCAGATAGATGGACTCAGGTGTGACTGACTCTGGGAACTGCTGGATCACATCTGCTCATGTGTTGGTCAGTGATCTGGGTGACAGAATTAATGGGTTTGTGGCCAAGTCTGCAGACTATTTGAAGATATGTGGAGGGGCAGGGAGTGTTAACGAAGCAGGGAATCTGCAGAAAGACAGACAGATTAGGAGAATGGAGAAAGAAATGAAAGTTGAAATATCATGCAGGTAACTGATTTCTCATGCATGTAAGAGGCATGGCAGGGGCTATTTTCTAATCAGGTTGAAAATGCAAAACAATACAGAGACGCAAGGAGATGTAAGAGGCCTCCTGTAGTTTGAGTTGCTGGTAAGGAAGACAAATCAAACATCGGCATTCATTTCAAGAGGACAAATATACAAAAGCAAAACATAATGCTGAGGTTCAACAAGTCATTGGTCAGACCACAAATGAAGTATGGTGAGCAGTTGTGAGCCCCTTACTTAAAAAAAAAAATGTCCTAGCATTGGAAAGGATCCAAAGGAGTTTCAAAAGAATGTTTAAGGGAATTATAGGCTTAATGTTTGAGGGATGATTGGTGACTTTAGGCCTGTGCTCACTGAAGTTCATAAGAGTTAGCAGGATCTCATTGAATATTAAACGTATTGAATATTAGAAGGCCAATATAGAGTGGATGCAGAGAGGACGTTTCCTATAATGTAGGCGTCTAGGACCAGATCTCACAGTCGCGAAATACAGGGACTTCTATCTGGAACAGAAATGAAGAGGAATTGTTTCGGAAAGTGTGTGGTGAAACTGGAATTCATTGCCACAGACAGATGTGGAGGCCAGGCCATTCTGTACAAAACCAAGTTCCATAGCCTTTTGATTCGTCAGTGCATCAACATGTTGCGCGGAAAAGGCAGGACAATCTTGTTAAGCGGGACAAAATCATCAGCTATTATGGAATGTTGGAGCAGACTGGATTTGACTGAATGACCTAATTCTGCGCCTATTTCTTATGGTCCTATCAGTAACATGTCTGAGGGAAGGTCAGAATGGGCAGCTCAATTTTCCAGGATACAAAGATGCAGGGATGTCAGGAGGGAGAGTTGCTGTCTTGAATGCAATGCACTGCATAATGATCTGTAGAGAGGACGTCATTTTTAGCTGAACCATCTCATGACACCTTATGATACCACTAAGACATAAGGATATGGTATTATAGAAAACCCAACAGTCAGCAGGAATTGGAATCACGGATGTGCAGAGAGACGGTAGTTGTTGTACACATAATAAAGTAGAATTTGTAAGAGATTTGAACTTTGTAATATTGACAGGGTCAATCATAGTGTAAAATACATGGAGATGGATTTGTGGAATGTGTCCAAGAGGGCTTCCTTCATCAAGATATTGAGGACACTGATCGTGAGGGTAGAACACTGGGCCTCCTTCTGAGATGATGGACAAGTGACAGAATTGTCTGTCGCTGAGCACCTTAGTACAATAGTAATAATTGTCATAGTGTTTAAATGGTTGTGGTGAACAATGTAATGCATTAACATGTTATGTCCCTGAACAGGACAAGAGCAAAGATGGGAGCGATTAAGCAGGATCTTGCAGTAGTTAACTGGGCAAGGTTGTTTACACAAAAGATGCATCTGCCAAGTAGGAGAACATTAAAAGTTTGTTGTCGGAAGCTCAGGACATGCATATTCATTTTAGGGTTAAGGAAAATGTAGACTGGTTTCAGGAACCCTGGTTGAAAAGAGATACTGAGGCTGTGATTGAGAAAGCGGAAACAGCCTGCTTACATTTACTTTTGAGCCCACGAAATAAGCTTCACGCACCTTCACTTTCCCTATCATTGTAATTTTCCCATAACCGATGAACTTATTTTCAAAGGCACTTCACCTTATATTCTCAATATTTATTGCTATTTAATTATTGTTTCTTCTTTTCTTTCATTTGCACAGTTTGTTGTCCTCTGCACTCTGGTTGCAGGCCCGAGGCGAACAGTCTTTCATTGATTCTGTTATAGTTATTACTCTATAAATTTTTGAGTAGACTAGCAAAGTAATATCAGGGTTGCATATGGTGACATATACGTACGTTCATAATAACATTTATTCTGTGCCTTTAACTCCTGTCTGCTGCCTTCTACTCAACGAGAAGCCCTAATTGGTGTCAAGAAAGTAACCTCTCCGTTAATGTCGCAAAAACAAAGGAGCTGATGGTGGATTACAGGAAGAATGGAGATGGTCTAAACCCTATTGAAATCAAATGATCTGGGGTTGAGAGGGTAAACAGCTTGAAGTTCCTCGGCATCAACATCACCGAGGACCTTACGTGGTCTGTTCACACCAGAAGTGTAGTGTAAAAAGCACAACAGCGCCTCTTTCATCTCAGACCGTTGAGGAAGTTTGGTATGGGCCGCCAGATCCTAAGAACTTTCGAGAGGGAACTGAAGTATCCTTACTGGCTTGTATCATTGTCTGGTTTGGGAACTGTACCTCCCTTAACCGCAGGACTCTGCAGAGAGTGGTGCGGACAGCCCAGCACATCTACAGTTGTGAACTTCCCATGATTCAGGACATTTACAAATGCAGGTGTGTAAAAAGAGGCCATAGAATCACTGGGGACCCGATTCACCCCAACCACAATCCAGCCTTTACCATCCGTGAAGCGGTACCGCAGCATAAGAGCCAGGACCAATAGGCTCCGGGACAGCTTCTGCCAGCAGGCCATCAGACTGATGAACTCATGCTGACATGAGTGTACTCTATATTAAATTGACTACTCAATTTATTATAAATTATTCTAAATTATTATGAATGCATATTGCGCATGTAGATGGAGATGTAACGTAAAGATTTTTACTTCTGGTGTATAAGAAGGAAGTAAGAAATAAAATCATATAATTCAACTCTTCCTTCTATTTTAAAGATGATCATTATTTGTCACATTTACATCAAAACATGCAATAAAATGTATTTTTTTTCCATTACTATTTAATCATTTCTATTTGCCTTGATCACTGGACAGTAAACCTCTCGAATCCTCAATTGCAGAAAAAGGTTATTGTGCAGCATGTGCCAGGAGATAGAGAACAAGAGAGTTTCCAGGTCACTGAGTATCCCTTGGAGTATAGTTAAGTCAATTATCAAACAATATAAAGAATATGGCACCGCTGTAAACCTGCCAAGAGCAGGCTGTCCTCAAAACCTGAAAGGTGGTGCAAGAAGGGGATGAGTGATGGACCCCAGCGGGACACCTATGAAACCCCGGGAGGAGTTAGCGGCTTCAGCGGCTGAGCTGGGAGAGGCCGCGCAGACATCTGCTGCTGGCACTTCAACACTTTTCTTTCTTTACAATAACCTTTTCACACAGCTGCTCGGAGTCTCTGGTCCTCATGGTGCAGTTTTTGCCAGGACACTGGCTCACCAGCAATTGTCCCTGCCAGATACCGGAGTATATTCACACAGTCAATTGACTGCACACCGTGATCAATATTTAGCTAATTATTTGTCTTCTAAAATTAATTAACTGTTCACTGATGATTTGCTGTGTCATACTAAAGGCAGGTGAATACTTATGCAATCAATTATTTTGTTTTTATCACTCTGTAGATATCTCTTTTCAATTTGAAACAAAAGGGTCTTTTTTTCTGTTATTCAGTTTCAAAAATGCCAAAATAAATCCATTGCGATTCATTCTTTTAAAACAATGAAGCATGAAATCCTCCAATGACGGATGAATACTTTTTAGGCACTGTAACAGTGGATGGGAAGTTGTCCTTGATCCTGGTGGTATGTGTTGTCGCTCCTTTTTGTCTGTTTCCCAGTGGAAGGAGTGAGAAGTGAGAATGACAGGGCTGGGAAGAGTCTTTAATTATGTCAACTGCTTTTCCAGGGCAGTACAAAATTCAGACGGAGTCAATGGAGGGGAGGGAATTTATTGTGACAGATTGTGCTGTGTTCAGAATGTCTTCCTCTGATACGGCTTCACAAATTGCCACACCTCACTGATCTGGACTGTACACCATTTACCATTCCGCAGTCTGCTCCCCAAGCTGTTCAAGATTCACTTGTATCAGAATCAAAATCAAAATCAGATTTCTTATCATTGGCCCTTTTTTGTGAAATTTGTTATCTTAACAGCGGCAGTTCAATTCATACACGATAATATAGAAAGGGAAAAAAAATAACCAAGTAAATCAATAAAGTAAACATATATATGAAGTAAACAATACAACATGTATTGATGAAAAATAGTGTAAATACAGTGAGGTAGTGCTCATAGGTTCAATGCCCATTGAGAAATCATATTGCAGAGAGGAAGATGCTGGTCCTGAATCATTGAATGTATGCCTTCAGTCTTTTGTACTTCCTTCCTGATTATAACAATCAGAAAGGGCATGTGCTGTGTGCCAGGGGTCCTTCATTATGAATGTCACCTTTCCGAGGCACTGCTTCTTGAAGATATCTTGTTTCAGACTAATTTTACAACTTGCGGTGGCGTCTTTAGGTCCTGTGTAGGTTTTTGAGTGTTCTAGTTGAGAAAGCAAATCTCTTCAAACTTCTCATGAAATGTAGCCACTGTAATGTCTTCTTTATAGCTGTATTGTTATTTTGGGACCAGTTTAGATCCTCATACGTCTTGACTGAAACTTTAACATGCGGAGATAGATGCACAGTGGACAGTATCCTGACTAGTTGCATCACGGTCCGATATGGAAACACAATGATCAGGAGTGGAAACGTCTACAAGATGTAATGGATATGTACCAGTACATCACAGGCAAAGCCCTCCATATCATTCAGTACATTTACAAGAAGCACTTCTAAAAGAAAACTGCATCCATAATCAACAACATACTTCATCCACTTCATGTCCATCAACAACATTCTTCATCTACCTCATGTTCTCCTCTCACCGCTGTCATTGGGAAGGATGTTCTTAGGTCCCGCACCATTAGCTTCACGAAGAGTTATTACCCTACACCAGTCATGCTCTTTAAACGGCGTAGGTAACTTCACTGAACTGATTCCATAACCTGCAGACTCAATTTCAAGTATTAGAAAACTGAATTTCACAGTAATATGAATTTTTTTTTATTATTTGCACGATTTGTTTTCTTTTGCACGTTGGTTGTCTGTCAGTCTTTGCTGTTTATAGCTTTCATAAATTTCATTTTATTTATATTACTGTAAATACCTGCAAGAAAATGAATCTGTGCAGTAGAGGTCCCAACACATCAGACCATTGCTACACTACGATAAGGAACGCCTGTGTTTCTCTCCTGAGACAGCATTTTAATCAGTGGGATCATTTGACTGTATCGTCCGACCTGGACAGAACCAAAACAGCAAGGCTCCAGAGATCAAAATAACCAAAGAGTGGTCATGGGAGGCAGAGGAACGGTTACAGGATCGCCTTGAGTCAGCGGACTTGGCCATGTTCAGGAACTCATTTAAGGACCTGAAGGACTACACTTGGTCATTGCAGACATTACGAAAATAGTTGCAGAGGCGTATGTCCTCACAAAATCATTCACGGTTTCCGAAATCAGCAGCCCATGGCGAGCAACGACATCTGGAATCTGCTGAGTACCAGATCCGAGGCATTCAAGTCTGGAGATCAAGAATGTTACAAGAAGTGCAGGTATGATCCCCGGAAAGCCACCTCTCGGGCGGTTGTTCATCTGCCATCTCCTTGCAAGCCCCCCATCCCACCCCATTACTATTTATCTGGGCTCATCTTCTGTCAGTCCTATATCCAATATCATCTCTCTTTTATGCTTACATACTTGGAAAAAGCTTTAACTATCCAGTTTGTTAACGTTTGCCAGCTTGCTTGCATATTTCTTCTTTTCCCTCTTCAGGTTGCTCTCTGTAAGGTATCAGAAGCTTCCCAATCCTCTGAATTCTGACTATTTTTTTGTTTTTTTCTATGCCCCCACCCCCCATTTAGTTTTACATTAGCTTTTACTTCCTTGTCAGTCATGGTTGTACTATTTCGCCATTTGAATATTCATTTGTTTTGTGGAATACATTTACCCTGCACCTGCCTCATTTTCCAGAGAACTCACACTATTGCTATTCTGCAGCCATCCCTGCCAGCATCTGCTTCCAATTCACTTGAGACAGCTCCTCTATCATAGCACTGTAACTACCTTTACTCCACTGAAACACTGCTAGGTCAGACTTTACTTTCTCCATATCCAATTTCAAGTTGAACTCTATGATACTGAGATCACTGACTCTGAAGGGCTCTTTCACCTTAAACTCCCCAATCAACTCCTGTTCATTCAGTAACATATAATCCAGTACAGCTAATCCCTTGGTAGGGTCAACGACAAACTTCTGTATAAAGACAAGGTAGTACGAAACACAAAATAATCAGTTGCCCATGCAAGGGTTCCTGCTCTACATGTAGCTGATGAATCCAGTGCAACAGCAGAGACCGATGCAATCAGGCATCAGCAGAGTCACAGGATTAATAGTCTGCATTGAACATAGGACTGACAGGGGATCCAGTTCTGGATTTTTCCTCAGGGTTTACTCCCGAAGCCTTCCCCATGAATGGGTCTAGCCACAGGCCACTGGAGGTTTGAGATCAGAATTTTCCTTCCACTAGATGAGCTGCCAAGCATGGCTGACGAGCCTCATCTGCCCATAGCAGTTGGTTTTATGATCCAATTAAACCCATTTACACCTTCCCCTGTCACTAGAAACAGTTCTGTTAGGCTTAGTAGCTAAGTCATATGTAAAAGCCAGGAGCTGGACTTGGTTGACAGAGGTAGTTTGAGGCAGCAGTAAATAGGAAGTGCCAGCTGGTCCTCATTATCATCCTGACACCGGTTATGGAAGCTGTAATGCACTGATATGTCTGTATGAGAATGGGAAACAGAACTGGAATGGGTTGCCACTGGCAGATCGTTGTTGTTGCAGCTCCCAGAGCAAAATACTCGATGCAGTGGTATCCCAATTTGCTTCTGATTAAATCTCTTATGAAAATCACAGTTCCATTCCCATCTCTCTTTGATATTTCCCCTTTTGTGCTTTATCCCACGGGAAGAACACCTGGGATCTTGGACGACTCCTTCCCATGTCTTCTTCCCCTCCCTCTTTCACTGTCACTGTCCCTACATGTAAAGTGCCTATGAAAGGTATTCACGTCCTTTGTAAATTTTCATTTTTTTTTATTATTTAGCAGTATTGAAACACAGTGAGTTGATTTGGGCTTTTATGATACTCATCAATGGAAAAGAAACTTTTGTGTCCAAGTGAAAACAGATCATTACAATATGCCCTAAATTAATTACGGATATAAAACAGAAAATAATGGCCTGTCTCCGTGTTCACCGCCTTTAATATGACTCACCAAATCATCACTGGTACAGCCATTTGGTTTTAGGAGTTACATAATCAGTTAAATGGAGATCACCGTGTGCAGTCAAGGTGTTTCAATTGGTTGTAGTAAAAATGGACCTGTATCTGGAAGGTCCAACTGCTGGTGAGAGAGTATCCTGAAAAAAACTATACCATGAAGACAAATTAACACTCAAGCAACTCTGCAAAAAGGTAATTGATAAAGAAAAAAAAACACAAGTCAGGAGATGGATTAAACAGAAAATCAAGTCACTGAATACCCTTTGAGTACAGTTAAGTCACTCATAGAGAAATGGCAAGAATATGGCACAGCTGTAAATCTGCCAAGAACAGGACATTCTCAAAAAACTGAGTGACAGTGCAAGAAGGGGCCACTGAGGGAGTCCACCAAGAGACCTCTGGCAACTCCAAAGGAGTTACAAGCTTCAGTGGCTGAGGTGGGAGAGACTGAGCATAGAGCAGCTGTTGCCCGGGCGTTTCACCTGTCACAACTTTATGTGAGATTCTTTCAGTCTGTGAAAGACAGTAGCCAAGGAGGATATTTACACTGAATGAGAGCTCCATAACTGAGAAAAATACCCTCAAGATGAGGCATAAATCACAAACACGAACGAATCTGCTGAAAATCCAAAGCAACAGACACACAATGCTGGAGGAAATCAGCAGGACAGGCAGCCTTTATGGAAAAGAGTAAACAGTCGACACTTGTGCCGAGACCCCTCCATTAGATCCTGCCCTGGTGAAGGTTCTCAGCCCGAAACATCGACTCGCTACTCTTTTCTATAAATGCTGCCTGGCCTACTGACTTCCTCCAACATTTGTGTCTGATGCTCAAAATGAGGTGACACGCATTCACAATGGAAATGAGATGATACTCACCAGAGAAAAAAAAACTTCTGTATTCCTTATATAAGTAATGTGGAGCCTCAGGTGCTGAGTTGAGTCAAAGCTGAGATCAACAGTCTCTGAAAGAGCTTTAGTCACTAAGTAAATCCATAAAATATAGGGGCAGAATTTGGCCCTTCGGCCCATCAAGCCTGTTCTGACCTTTCATCACGGCTGATCAATGATTCATCTCAGCTCCAATCTCCTGCCTATCCCCTGTATCCCTTCAGGCCCTGACCTATTAAGACATCCATCAACCACTGACTTAAATATGTAAAAAGACTTGGTCTCCACAGCTGTCATCGGCAAAGATTCCACAGATTCAGTTCTTTCTGGTTCAGGAAATTACTGCTCATCCTCATTGTGAACTGATGCCCCTCTATTTTGAATCTGTGTCTTCTGCGACACTCCGAACGCAAGAAACATCCTCTCCACATCCACTTTATCAAGGTCTTTCACCATTTAACAAGCTTCAATTAGGTCACCTGTCATTCTTCTCAGATCTAGTGAATACAGGCCCAGAACTATCAATCACTCTTCATAGGACAAACCTTTAAATCTTATAGGTCCATTTTTGTGGACCTACTTTGAACTCCCTCCAGTTTCAGCACTTTTTTTTTTGATAAGGGGCCTAAAACTGCTCACAATACTCCAAGTGAGGCTTCGCTGGATTATAAAGTCTCTACATTACATCTTTCATTATATATTCTCATCCACCGGAAATGATTCCTAAAATCGCATTTGCTTTACTCACCACAGACTCTATCTGCAAATTAACCTTTAAGGAATCCTGCACAAGGATTCCCAAATTGCTTTGCACCTTAGATTTTTGTATTTTCTTTCCATTTAGAAAACAGTCCCATTTTCATTTATTCTACGAAAGTGCATGACCACACTCTTCCCTAACCCTAGTCCTAACCCATCTTTCACTTCTCTGCCCATTCTGCAAATCCGTCTAAATCCTCCAGTATCCTGCCCATTTCCTCAAAATTACCTGCCCTTTACCGAATTTTGTATTGTCTGCATAATTTGCAACAAAACCATCAATTCCATCATCCAAATCATTGACATGTAACGTAAAAAGAATCGGTCCCAACATGGACCCCTGTAGAAACCACTAGTGACCGGCTGCCAACCAGAAAAGTCTCCCTTTGTTCCCATTCTTAGCCCCATGCCAATCATCCACTGCTTTATCCATGCTGATATCTTTCCTGTATTACCATGGGCTCGTAGCTTGCTAAACAGCCTCATGTGTGGCCTCGCACCTTGTGAAAGGCCTTCTGAAAATCCAGGTGCACAACTTCAAATGATTGTCCTTTGTCTATCCTGTTTGTTCTGTCTTCAATGAGTTCCAACAGGATTGTCAAGCAAGATTTTCCCTTGAGAAAACCATGTTGATTATGGTGTTTTTACCCTTTCAGTATGCCTACAACATAATACTTGCTATTCTGTAACTGTGATACAAGTTCATCGATCTTATTATGTACACTGCATGCATTCAGATATACCAACCCACCTTCCGCCCTGTATTCTCTTGTTTTATTTTTGTCCCCCTTTTATGTTGCAGCTCATACTTTTGACTGCAATTTTGCCCCATCATCAGCCTCACCTGACGAGGAGTCTCACTATACCTTGCCTCTGTTTGGGAAAACAGCTACCTCATCTTCTGCACTCTCACTCCATGTTATATCCTACTGCCAAATTAGCTTAAACCAACCTGAAATGTATCTCTCTTTAGTGCAGAAGTTGGTGCTGAGTTAAAAGACCAGCCATTACCTTATCGAACCATGGAGTAGGCATCAGGGTTTGAATATGAGGAGAATAAAGATCAGAAGCAGTGGAGGACAGGGACATATCAGGGGGAAGAAATATTGTTCAACATCTTTACACACAGATAATTCACTTGGCGCTGATAAACCATCCAGGACGGCTCAGAGGAGGATAGGTGGTAACAGCAGAGGCTCTACAAATCTTTTCCCAATCTCTCTTTAGTTGCAGGTGTGGTGCTGGAGGATTAAAGGCTGCTGACATTGTATCCATGTTTACAAAGGCAAATGGGGATGGGCTGGGTAATTACCGGCCAGTCAACTTCCAGGCAGTGCTCAGGGGATTACTGGGGATAATTCTGAGTGACAGCAGTAATCATTAGTGACATAAGATTTATTCTTAAAGAAAGTCTCCACCGGAAGGTTGGATGTTGTTTGGTTATTTGTCAGGAGAGTTGGTGAAGGGAGGGAAGTTTAATCCTGACAAGTGTGAGGTTAAATGTGAAGGGAACATACACATTTAATGGCAGGGCCCTTACAGCATTAACGTACAGTTTGATCAGGGGTCTAAGTTGCAACACAGACAGGCAGTGTGGTAGAGGATGTGTACGGTATGTTCGCCGTCATCATCAGGAACACAGAATACAAGGGTCAGGAAGTTGTGACTCATTGTAGAGTTTCTGCTCAGGCTACATTTGGAGTGTTGTGTGCAGTTCTGGTTGCAGGAAGGATGTGGAGGCTTTGTAGAGGGTTAAGAAGACGTTTATCAGGATACTGCCTGGACTGGGAAGGATGTGCTGTGAGCACCGGTTGGACAAAACTGGATTGTTGCCTCTGGAGCATTGAAACTGAGTAGAGGCCTGACGGAATTTCATAAAAGTCTGAAAGGCATTGATAGAGACACCAGTGTGTATCTTTTTTCTGAGAGTTGCCACATTACATACTTGGGGGCATACCTTTAAGGGGAGAGGAGTAAAATTTAAAATAGATGTTTTACAGAGTGGTGGGGGCATGGATCATACTGCCTGGGATGGGAGTGGTAGCAAAATTGTCAACTTTTTAATACCAGATCAATTTGCAGGAATTGGGGGATATGGATCCTGTGCAAGCAGAAGGGATCAGTTTAAATTGGAATCATTGTCGACTGAATGCCCTGTTCCTATCCACAACTGTTTGATGTCTGTACAGTGTGCTTGATGTCATCCACATGGATGTCAACGACGTGTTAGAGAAAACCTACAGCGCAGAGCGATCCCATAGGATCTAAGGCAAAGTACAAATGGATCCCACTCTGTCTCAGTGATAGGGAGTGAGGGGAACTGTTGACAAGTGCTTTAGTGCCTCTTTGCAGTGGGACACTCTGGGACCAGTGCCGAGGCCCTGATTTTGATGGGAAGGGAAACTCTGCTGTCACTGTGGGCACCTGATGAAGAAGTTTGCAGATGTGACAATACTTTTCCATGTGGGTGACCGTGAGGAGAGAAGCTGAAGACTGCAGGAAAGGGTCAGTCGATTGAGCAGGTGGGCAGGCAGGAGGCACATGGAATTTAATCTGGGTAAGTGAGTACATGTAGGTGGGGAGGACAAACAAGGCCGGGGGCACACAGTATATGGAACAATATGGAGGAGTGTGCTGGGACAGAAGGACCCTGGAGAGCCTCAGGACAGGTCCCCGAAAGTAGTCGGCAAGTCGGCTGATGGGTGAAAAAGGCAGACGGCGGACTTGCATTTTTTGTCTGAAGGCACAGATTGCCAGAGCAGGGAACTCTGTTGGAGCTGTATAAACGGAAGTAACATCTTAGATGCAGTCCTGTTCACCACACCACAGGGACATACAGACACCCCCACATCCGAATTATGAGCTGGAGCTCCTCTCAACCCCTCCCACCTGCTCTGTCATTTAATGAGGTCATGGCTGGTTCCACTTCAACATTAAACTCATTTTTCCTGTCTGCCTGGAGGAACATTTCATCCCCACATTATAATTATCCCAATCCCTTGCTCTTGAACAGATTCAAAGACTGCTCCTAACAACCTGCGAGTAAAATGAATTCCAATATCTGAGGACAAACTAAGATTCAGAAAATGATTGTAAGCTCAGACTGGACTCAAAGAGCAATGGGAAAAATAGGCCTAACCCATCAGGGATCCGTTTGTTGTTCAGAGCCACTGGTGGGGGTGTCAAAGGATCCTGTAAACGAGTCGGCGAAGGAGAAACCGGAATTCAACTGGTGTAGGTTCTTATGAATTCAGGGTGTTCATCCTCGTGTAGGTTCTTATGAATTCAGGGTGTTCATTGGAAATTCTGTCGGCTGAGTGACTCTGGTCACTCTTAACATTCGACTGATCATCTGCCACCAACATGGACTGAACTGCTTTCCTATTGAGTCGGACATCTTCAGAACTCCTAACCATGGGGCTCCGTGAGTGTGTGAAGAAATGAGATTATTCCAGAGAGTATCGGCCCACAATGCTTCAGGTCTCCTCAACAGACAAGTCTAGTGACCATTTGCCGCGTCCCCTCGTTCACTAAAGGTATCCTTCCTTAAGCACGGGGCCGTACCTGCAGGCAGGAGAACGCGGTCGTTTGGATCTCCCTTTCTCAGAGGCAATAGAGCCGAAATCTATTAACGAGAGAGGATACAAAATTCAACGCACATTTATTACCAAAGAAGGTATAAGTTATACAGCTTGAGATTTGTCTGCTCATAAGCAGCCACAAGGCAAGAAACTCCAATAATCCAATTTTAAAAAGACCAAAAACAATGCGCAGAAAAGAGAGAGAGAAAGAAACACACATCGTGCAAACAAGAGAAGCAAGCGAACAGCATCCCGAACCAGACTGGATAACAGATCCGCTCCCGGAGCATCCGGAGTCGGCCCGAAGACTCGGTCCCCGGTTTTTACACCAACGAGGCAGAAAAGCACAACAGCGGGATCAGCCGCGATCTATTTCATTGTGTTATTTATCAATTACATCAACCGGCTGAGAAGTTAACGAGACCTCGGGATTGATTAAATTAAATCACCTAGGTGTGAGTGAAACCATCGCAAGTTGCAAAATACCGACAGGAGGAAATAGTGTCCTTTGGCTCATTTCGGCTCTCTGTTGTTCGACTCATTGATGTTTTTCCCGAAGGACAGCCCAGAGACAAAGAGAGAGAACGCAGAAGAGACACAATGTGAGATAAACAGAATGTGTGACAGCAGGGCTACTGAAATCGTGTTGACAGATAATACAAAACACATTCATTACTGACATGCCTGGAAAGAGGTCTCCGAATGGATCGGAGCACAGAGATAAGGACAGGATGGGGCATGGTGTAGGAAACACGGAAAGAAAACAAAGAGACACGGGCAGAGAGATAGGCGCGAAATAAATCAACGAAGAGCAGTTATTAAGGGAAACGATGTGACGTCAGCAGAACACCGATAAGCAAAAAGAAAAGAAAAGATTAGAAGCGTCCACAACGGAGCATCGCAACACCACGTTCAGCCAATAGCAGAGTGGCGCAGCGGGAGTGTGCTGGGCCCATGATCATCCATTCGGTCGAAACCACCTACGACTTGTCTAATTTATCGCGGATTCGAGAATCGAAACTTCTGCGCACTCTGTAAACGAACTGAAGCGTTGAATGCAGGGGATATTCATAAGGATTTTGGCTGAGATGGAGAGTTCCGGTATAAACCGAGACTGGATAGAGTGCCGTTGTATCCATGGAGTGCTGGAGGTGACGGAGATCTTTGAAGGTCATATCAAATTAGCCAGGGCCTATCTGAATGCTGGTAAAATGTCCTGACGTGTGTAAACCTAGACAGCATCAGATGAGGAATTTCATGAAGACGGTGTTTGGAAACTGGAACCCATGCCGGAGGCAGATACACTCAGAACATTAGAGAATTGTCTAGGCAAGCACCTCAACCATCAAGGCACTGAAGGCAATAAATCAGCTCGTAAGTGAGTTGATTTTTCTTTTCCTCTGGTGAGATTGGTTCTTGATTGTCAGCACGGATGTGTTGGGTCGAAAGGCCTGTTTCAGGGTGGCATGACTCTGTGATTCTATCTTACATTTGTTAATCACAATAAAGGAGGGTTTAATTTAATCGTGTACGAGAGAGAGGGTGTGGAGAGGGATCCCACAGGGACAGGCAGATTGAGTGGCGTGTAGAATGACACACTCAGGGTAAACACATCATCTGACATGTTTTGATGCGTTTTAGTTTGTTGTGGTAGTCTGGGTTATAGTGAGAGCAGGAAGCTGCACTGGTCGGTTCATTGAGAAAATGTGAAAGATAGGAAATCCACCCTTGATCGACTGGCCAGCCCAGGGTGAATAATAACTTTATACTCAATCATGGAAATAAACAATTTCGGGAACTCGTACGCGATTTAGCAGGTTTGAGCACTCGGCCGAAAGAAGTCTGCGCAGATCGGGGTCTATGAAGAGTTTATTTCTGATAGTTTCGATGTAAGATGAAAACTCTGCTAACATCGATCGTTGGAAATGAGAACTGCGTCAATTTTCAGTAAGGACACCATGTTCACCATTATGTCACCATTGTCCCATCATTCTGCAGGAGGCTTGGGCCTGAATCGTCTCCAGGGGTGCATGACTGTCGCTAGAACTGCTTTCTAAATCTGGTCACTTCACTCTGATTCCTCACTCTGCTGTAGTTCCTGTTATGTCCAGTTGAGGGCGGCATCTTTCTACAGACCGGAGATACAAAACTCCCAGTAATTGGAACGGAATCGGACTGAAGTAAGAATGACTCCTTCAAAATTCGAAGAGCTACACATCGTTTCCTCCCTGTCGCATTACTTTTCAACAAGACGGAGATGAGATCGAATGAGAGTACTTCCTTTCGCTAATCCTTGAACAAAATAGGTGACTGAATCGCTGGAGGAAACTGAGACACCTCTGTGGGGAGGACACTGACTCCACTATCGCATTCAACAAACAACAAGGTAATTCTATTCACCGCCTTGTGCTCTTATATGTGCTTGAAATGACATATTGCAAATCCTCGTTAGTATAGTGGTTAGTATCCCCGCCTGTCACGCGGGAGACCGGGCTTCAATTCCCCGACGGGGAGATACTGATTTTACTGCTCAAAAGACAAAGAAAAATGTACAAATAATTTGGCATTGAAGTGATCGGTTCAGCGGTCATTGGGAAGGTGGAATGTCTTGCTGCTGTGAGTTCGGAATGGTAGAATCTTCCCAGAAGAAGGACACGTTGTGTTCAGACTGTTTCTTCGAATCTCCCTGGGAGAATCTGTATTTCGCAGCGTTCGTTGTTACACTCAGCGGCTGAGTCCGTCACTCCGAGCACGCTAAACCGTGGCTTTAGTTGTCAGCTCCGCACTGCCCACCACATTAGCAAAGTAACTAACCAACATTGACTGTTATTTGCATCCTCATCTTGTTTTGGTACGCAAAATGGCTCCAGTCCCCTGCTGTGCAAAGGGAAATCAGACTTCACAAAGTCCTTTCTGCTCAGGTTGACTGCACATTATCTGTGAACTTTCCCTGCAAGGCGCTGCGTTAACTTGACTTGCTGTAGCTCCTCCCACTTCCCTTTCGTTCTGTAAAGGACAACATGGATTGTGGGTGCAGTTGAATTGTCCGGAGAATTCAGGTCTCCTCAGTGATCCTGTCATCGACTATCCTGAAGAGGAGGGTTGCTGAACAACAATGTAGGCAGCCGTTCTTTGGGCATCACTCCACAGAGTGCTCTCAGGCAAGAAATTAAAACAAGGTTTAATATCAGCAACTGGAGTTGCATAAACTTCCTAGCAGGGATTGAAGCCAATTATAGGTCCCAAAGGTGATAATAGAGCCGTATATAAGTCCGGACCAAACTTCTTAACCTTAACAGCGTCTAACTGGATCCACACGGCTAAAGTTGGTGATGTTCTCAGATATATCAAGGACGTTTCTCCATGATTCCAGGCCAATGATGGCACAGCTATCTTCACTGTCAGCCAACAGAACGTTTAATGCTGCTCAGTTTTGAGAGGTAACTTTGCAGCTTGCTGCCATTTTGTGATAATGTCATTGGTGTTCAGACTTATATCCGCACTGTGGCTGTGTCGTTAGCCAATTACTGCAACACTGGGGCCATACAGATGATCTCACGAGTCAGTCTGGTAGGTCCGCAGAACAGGAACGCGACAATCCAGTAACGCTGCTCAGTCTCCTTCAGCCTTCAACGCTGGCAGATGGTATGTATTTGCTACTACCTTCGCCAAATTGTAATAATCCCCTGACAGCGTTTGTTCAGACCAGAGACACCATTTGATTACAAAGGGGATACCCTGGGACAATAAATACAGTCGGCTTGCCAGCCGATTCTGTAAGTGCCATTAACAGAATTTGTAATATCACTGGTGACATCGGTATTGTTACCTAAATCTGATCCCATCACCCCGCAGTTGCAATAACAGACTTCACCCTCATCCTCATGAAGCAGCTTCAGAGCTGAAAGTTCATACAGTCTATTATAAGAAATTTAATAGCATCATTCAAAGCAGTTCCATCGGCCAGTGTGATTTCTCCGGGCAGTTCAGCCCAATGCTCCTTTCACAGCTCTAACATTGTTCCCACAGTGAAAAACAGAATCAAACTTTCCCGAACCTCGTCACCTCCACTTGGCCTTCGGCCCGGCGCTGACATCGATGGAAGCTTGTGATCTCTTCACTGTCAGCGAAGGATCCGCCACCTTGTCATGGTTCTGCCACCTCGAATTGTCTTCAATTCCAAAGGGAAGTTACAGACTATTACTTGTCATAATCAACCCACACAAATTGCTGGAAGAACTCCGCAGGCCAGATCGCATTTAGGAAAGAAGAACTCTATTTTTTTCCCCCATAGATGCTGCCTGGCTCGCGGATTTCCTCCAGCATTTTGTGTTTGGTTGCTCGAATTTCCAGAATCTGCAGATTTTCTCGTGTTTGCCAATTGCGATTATCGTTTTCCAGAAAAAGTGTGATCAACAAAGCAGCGATGAACGTCATGATACCGATCACCACCCCATTTCAGTGAAGCCATCTCTTTTGTACAGCTCACCCTTGCACCACATGAAGTCACGGAGATCCGGTAAATGCAAGCAGGCATTTCCCATGCTGAGCTCGTTGACTTCATTAACTTTGCCTCCAACTTTCACCCTGCTCTCAAACGTACCTGGTCCATTTCCGACACCTCGCTCTCCTTTCTTGATTTTTCTGTCTCTGTCTCTGGAGCCAGCTTATGTACAGATGTCTACTATAAGCCTACTGTCTTTCAGGGCTATCTGGACAATTCCTCTTCCTAACCTGTCTCTTGCAAAAATGCCATCCCCTTCTTGCAATTCTTCCGTCTCCGCCGCATCTGTTCTGAGGATGAGGCTTTTCACTCCAGGACGAACGGAATGTCTTCCTTTTTTTAAAGAAACGGGTTTCCCTTCCTCCACCATCAACTCTGCTCTCAAAAGCATCTCTCCCACTTCACACACATCTGCTCTCACCGCATCCTCCCGCCAGCCCACTAGGGATAGGGTTTCCCTTGTGCTCACCTACTGCCCCGCCAGTCTCCGGGTCCAACACATAATTCTCCGTAACTTCCACCACCTCCAACGAGATCCCACTACAAAGCACATTTTTCCTTCCCCTCTTTCTGCTTTCTGCAAGGGTCGCTTCCTACGCGATTCCTTTCTCTATTCGTCCCCCCCCCCCCCCATCTCTTCTCACCGATCTCTCTCCCAACACTTATTGTTGTAAGCGGAACAAGTGCTACACCTGCCCTTACACTTCCTCCGTCATCACCATTCAGGGCCTCCGACAGTCATTCAAGGTGAGGCGACACTTGACCTGTCAGTCGACTGGGGTGATATACTGCGTCCGGTGCTCCTGCTATGGCCTTCTATATATCGATGAGACCCAACGCAGACTGGGAGACCGTTTCGCTGAACATCTACGCTCTGTCCACCAGAGAAAGCAAGATCTCCCAGTGGCCACACATTTTAATTCCACGTCTCATTCCCATTCTGATATGTCTATCCACGGGCTCCTCTACTGTCAAGGTGAAGCCGCACTCAGGTTGGAGGAACAACACCTAATATTCCGTCTCGGTAGCCTCTAGCCTAATGGCAGGAACATTGACTTCTCTAACTTCCGTTAGAGACCATAGAAATATTACAGCACAGAAACAGGCCTTTTGGACCTTCTTGGCTGTGCCGAACCGTTTACCTACCTAGTCCCGCTGACCTGCACCTGGACCATATCTTTCCATACAACTCTCATCCTTGTACCTCTCCAAGTTTTTCTTAAATTTACCATTTCGTCTGGCAGCTCATTTCACAGTCACACCACTCTCTGTGCGAAGATGCCCCAGCCCAATGTTCCCTTTAAATTCTCCCCCCTGCACCCTTAACCGATGTTCTCTGTTTTTGCTTCTCCCTTAGCCTCATTGGAAAAAGCTTGCGTGTATTCACTCTATCTATACTCATGATAATTTTATATACCCCTATCAAATCGCCCCTCATTCGTCTACGCTCCAGGGAATAAAGTCCTAACCTATTCAACCTTTCTCTGTAACTGAGTTTCTCAAGTCGCGGCAACATCCTTGTAAACCTTCTCTGCACTCTTTCAACCTTATTAATATCCTTCCTGTAATGAGGTGACCCAAACTGAACACAATACTCCAGATTCGGCCTCACCAATGTCTTATACAACCTCACCATAACATTCCAACTCCTATACTCAACACTTTGATTTATAAAGGCCAAAGTACCAAAAGTACTCTTTACGACCCTATCTGCCTGTGACGCCATTTTTAGGGAATTTTGTATCTGTATTTCCAGATCCCTCTGTTCTACTGCAGTCCTCAGTGCCCTATCATATCATTTACTTTGTATCTTCTACCTTGGTTTGTCTTTCCAAAGTACAATACCTCCACATGTTAGTATTAAACTCCATCCGCCATTTTTCAGCCCATTTTTCCAGTTGGTCCAAATCCCTCTGCAAACTTTGAAAACCTTCCCCACTGTCCACTATTCCTCCAATCTTTGTATCATCAGCAAATTTGCTGATCCAATTTACCACATTATCATCCAGATCATTGATATAGATGACAAATAACAATGGACCCAGCACTGATCCCTGTGGCACACCACTAGTCACAGGCCTCCACTCAGAGAAGCAATCATCCACTACCACTCTCTGGCTTCTCCCATTGAGCCAATGTCTAATCCAGCTTCCTACCCCATCATGTCTACCTATCGACTGAATCTTCCTACTAACCTCCCATGCGAGATCTTGTCAAAGGCCACACTGACGTCCATAGAGACAACATCCACTGCCTTCCCTACATCCACTTTCCCGGTGAACTCCTCGAAAAATCGTATAGATTTGTTAAATATAACCTACCACTCACAAAGTCATGTTGACTCTCCTAATACGTCCCTGTCCATCCAAATACTTGTAGATCCTATCTCTTAGTACTCCTTCCAATAATTTACCTACTACCGATGTCAAACTTACCAGCCTATAATTTCCCGGATTACTTGTTGAGCCCTTTTTAAACAAGGGAACTACATGAGCTATCCTCCAATCCTCCGGCACTTCACCCCTGGATACCGACATTTAAAATATATCCGCCAGGGCCCCTGCAATTTCAATATTAGTCTCCTTCAAGGTCCGAGGGAATACCCTGTTAGGTCCTGGGGATTTATCTACTCTGCTTTGCCTCAAGATAGCAAGCGCCTCCTTCTCTTCAAATTGTGTAGGTTCCATGACCTCACTACTTGTTTGCCTTATCTCTATTGGCTCCATTACAGTTTCCTTAGGAAATACAGACGCAAAAAAAAAAAAAAAAAAAAAAACTATTTAAGATTTCTCCCATTTCTTTTGGTTCCATACATAGCCGACCACTCTGATCTTCAAGAAGACCAATTTTATCCCTTGCTATTTTATTGCTCTTAATATCTTGTAGAAGCTCTTTGGATAAACCTTTACCTTGACTGGCAAAACAACCTCATGACTTTCTGCCACTCCTCCCCTTCTTACCCCATTCCTTATTTGTTTTTATTCTCTCCCTTTTTTTCTTCTCTTTCTGTCCCTCTCACAATCACTCCTTGCCTGCTCTCCATCTTCCTCTGGGCTCCCCTCCCACTTTCTTTCTCCCTAGGCCTCCTGTCCTATGATCCTCCCTCTTCTCCAACCCTGTATCCTTTTTGCCAATCAACTTTCCAGCTCTTAGCTTCATCCCTCCCCCTCCTGCCTTCTCCTGTCATTTCGGATCTCCCCCTCCAGCTCCAACTTTCAAGTCTCTTATTATCTGTTCTTTCAGTTAGTTCTGACGAAGTGGCTCGGCCAGAAATGTTGACTGTACTTTTTCATATAGACACAGCCTAGCCTGCTGCATTCCACCAGCATTTTGTGTGTGTTACTTAAATTACCAGTATCTGCAAATTTTCTCGTGTTTACATTTTCCATGCGGGTTTGGAGGGACTGCAACCAGAGGTCATGAGTTAAGGGTGAAAGGTAAATGTTTAAGGAGAGCTGGAAAGGAAAATTTATCACTGAGATGGTTATGAGAATGTCTGAACAAGCTGCCAGCACAAGTGGTGCATGCAAGTTTGATTTCAACATTTAAGAGAAGTTCGAATAGATGCGTGCATGACAGCGGTATGGAGGGATATGGTCCCAGTGCAGGTCGATGGGAGTAGGTACTGTAGTTTAAAAGATTTGGCACAGACTAGTTGGACCGAATGGCCTGTTTATGTGCTGTAAGTTTCTATGACTCCATAAGTCTATAATGCAGAATCCTGAAACCTGCCCCTGTACCAGCTCCTCGGTCACACATTCATCTGCTCTAACTTTCTGTTCCTACCCCCACTGCCACACGGTACCGGGAGTAACCCGGAGATTACAACCCTTCAGGTCCTGCTCTTCACCTTCTTCCCTAACTCTCAATATTCACCGTGTGGGACATCACCCCTTTTCTGCCTGTCCATTGGTTCCGACACAAACCACCACTTATGGCTGAATCAACACTGGCCCGCTGTTCTATAGCTGCTCTGAGACGTCCCTGACCTGGCACCAGGGAGAGGACACTGCGGTTTAAGATGGCGCTGCTGAAGCACAGCGATCACTTATCGGTATCAAACAAAACCACGAATTACTTTATGAATCACATATTGTCAATAAACCGTCACTGCAATCAATAGCCTATTGCTTTACTATTGGAGCTGAGCTTTTCAACCGCCTGTACAACCTGGCATTTTTGCGGTGTAAACTGAAGAGTTAAAGATGCAGGACGGTTGTGCGTGACGTGCCCGGGCCGGAGAGTGGGGAATGAGATAATGTTTGGTCATTGCTGGAGCAGACTGAGAGTTGATTCGATGTGACAGAACTGAGACGGGGAAAGCGGGCACAATGCAGAGTAGAGTTGGCTGGGCCCGGGCCCAGGCCTGCGAGCGAGAAAACACCTGAGGTTTGATCGATTTAAATGCCAGGTCAGGGAGTCGGGGCCGGAGGCAAGGGACGGGCCGGTTCAGATGGCTGCTCATTGAGGTTTACTCGTCTCTGCACTGAATCGGGGTTGTGGCCTGCAACTAACGGGCTGCTCGGCTGCAGTGACGACTGGCTTCACAGCCCTGGACCCACTCTCTCACTCTCGTGAACTTCAGGTGTCTGATCGCTTCTGTTGTTTGAACGATTTGTTTCTATTTTACTGCACTCTGCATATTTGATGTTCTTTTTCTAAGATGCGCTCCATTGGGATTATCCGTTTTCTAGCTGCCTGTATGGAGACAAATTTCCAGATTTTGTATGATATATATACTTTGATCAAAAATATACTTTGAACTTTGAACAGCATAATTTTGTGGATAGTGGACAGCAATCGAGTTACACAGCGTTATCACTTGCTTCTTAACCAGCCAGACTCAGAGCCAGTCTCAGCTCCTCAGCTTCTCCCTCCCTCATTTATTTTCAGCCAGTAACTCCCATACCAACCACTAGACTCACTGTTCTTTTCCGATATAGTTAACATTATCAGCGAGGAATCAGTTCGTATCAACAATTCGGCATTAACATTATCCTAGTACGGGGCTCTCCCGAATCGACGTCTGTTTCTTTCCTCTCACAGACGATCCTCCAGTTGATTATTTTGGTTCTGGTGAGGTCATGGCTGGACGAATCTGCGTGGATAACTTCTCTCACGTCAACTCTGAACAGCCTATGTGCTCACTATCACTGGTCTCTAACTCGTGTCTTCAGTATTATTTATTTGTATTTGCAGAGATTGTCGTCTTTTGCTCCTTGATTGTTTCTCAGTCGTTGTATGTTTTGCTTTAATTATGTGATATTTCTTTGTTCTACTGTGTATAATTGCAAGAAAATGAATCTCAAGGTGGTAATGGTGACATATACTTATTGTACTTTGATAACAAATTTACTTTGAACTTTGTGTATTGCATGCTGTTCTGGTTTCCTCTCTTGAGGAAAACTATTGTTTCCTTGGTGTTGCAGAGCAGGATGACCATATTGATGGCGAGTTTGTCAATGAGCAGAGGTTGAATTGACTGCGATTATGCATGCTGAAATTCAGAAGAATGAGAGGGAACCTCAGAGAAACATACAGAATTGTGAAAGGGATAGACGAGATAGAGACAGTAATGTCCCTTCTTCTAAACTAAAACTAGGGGTCATAACATCAATATTTGGAGGAATAGATTTAGGATGAAGTTGATAGGAAACTGGACATAAAAGGGAGTAGTGAATTTGTTATAATCTCTGTGCACGGAAGGAGTGGAAGCTAATTTATTAAAGACATTTTCAAGAAATATACCAGGAAATTGACGAAGAAAAGGCAGTTGATGTTGTCTACATGCTCGTTCGCAAGCCCTTTGACAAGGGCCCGCATGGGTTGTTGTTCAAGAACGTTCAGTTGTATGGCATTCAAGGTGTGTCAGTGAAATGCATTAAAGTTTGTTTTTGATGACTAAGCCAGAGAATCATATTAGATGCTGCCTCTCTGACTGGAGGCTTGTGACGAATGGAAGGATGCAGGAATTGGTGCTGGCGTTGTTGTTGTTTGTAATAATAATCGATGATCTGGATTATAATGTGCTAAATATGATCAACAAGTTTGCGGACGACACCAAGACTGGGGACAGAGTGGACAGCAAGAAAGGTTATCAAAGCTTACAATGTTGTCGTGTGCGGATATAAGCATACCAGACTGAATTTAATGCAGACAGGTATGAAGTGCTTGGGAGGACAAACATGCCGAGAACTTGTTGAGAGAGCGGTGGGGCTCTGCGAAGGATTGTAGAACGGAGGCATCTGGGAATACAGATCCTTAATTCCTTCACAAGTTATAGAGTGTTTTATAGAAAGCTTTTGATACAGAAGCCTTCATAAATCAAAGTAAGGAAGTTGGGGTGTTGTGTTGAAGTTGTGTAAGACATTCGTGACGCCTAATTTAAGGTATTGTGTCCTGTACAGGTCACATATCTGGAGGAAACATCAGTAAGATGGAAAGAGTGCAGACAAAATTTACAAGCATGATGCCAGGAATTCAGGACGTCATTTGTAGGGAAAAGTTGATGAGTTCGAGCTTTATTCCCTAGAGGACAGGAGAACAAGAAGAGATTTGATGGAGGCCGTCCTTCCAGACTCTGGAAATATAGGGAAGAAAGACGGTAACGACGGGTTCTCCCCTATATTTCCATGGATTCTGGAAGGATCTCCAGGATGCTGAAGAAAATTCAGATTAATACCATCCACAAATCGATAAGGAAGCACAAGTCACAGCTTATGATGGTCAAAGATGACTGACTCATGTCGGCTGGCGTTTACAGGATTCGCGATGAATATGGAGCAACATATATTGACCAGGTCGGTCGCATGGTGGAAACCTGCATCAAGGAGCACAGGAGGTGTATCGGCCTGAGTTACCCAGAGAAATTAGCAGTAGTGGAACACTGCAATCGCAATGGCAATGGGATTGAGTTCGACAGGACAAGACGGCTTTTCTGCGCAAATGGATTTTGGGACCGATTTGTAAAGGACGCCATTGATATAGAACGAGAAGAAGAAGAAGAAAAAAAAAAACTAAGGCGAACTTCACGCTCTAAGTAAGAACTGGAAGTTGATTGTAATGTAGGAGAGTTAAAAGCTGATAGGACGAGGACTAACCAATCAGGAAGGGCTGACCACCAATGTATAAATAAAGTACTATCAGATTAGATATGCCCAGGCATCATGCCTAAAGACGATAGAAGAGTTTGTCATCGATACATCAGTTTTAATTGATACCTGTACCCCACATACCCGCTGGAAGGCTGAGTTATTTATTCGACATAAAACTCTTATTAATATACTGTACTTATATTAATGTCATTATTAACAATATCCTTTACCTTAGTTGCCACTGATAATTGGTGACTTGGGTTGCCCATTTGATTTTTTTTTTTCCTGTACACTCTTGATGCTATTGAGAGACCTCTACAATCTTCGCTGTTCTTGCCCTGCAACATTTTTTTTTTTTCAGTTAATCACTTAATACATCTTGACCTTCAGATTTCCCTGGATGTGCTGTCCCTGTCCATCCTACATACAGGCATACGGTGATGCTGAACTCTCAGTCCTTCACGCTGAAGTGAATCAATGTAGGTTTATCTGCAGATGCAGTGCCTGAAAAATGTATTCAGCTTCACAACAATTTCCACATTTAGAGTCTTGTTTTCTAAGCTTAAATTACATAGAAGTAGGATTTCTGAGCTAATCAATAAAACACTGTCCATCATGTCAAATCAAAAGAAAAAAAAAACATAATCTCTCAAATATTCACACAGAGTTAAAACCAAAATCTTGATTCTTAAAAAGTATTCACTCCCTTTGAAATAAAAAAAAACAAACTTTCCTTAGGTGCAATATGTGCAATATACTGATTTAACTTAACAACTCATGTATTTGTTGATATTGAAAACTGGAGGATCTCCTGTTTTCAATGAATTCTGAATAATTAGTACACCTTTCTTTGGAAGGTCAAAGAGTACGATAGATATGCAGCTGACCAAACCAAATTGAAGATAAAAGAACTTTCAAGACAAGTCAGGAAAATAATCATAGAGAAGCAGAAATTTTTGAGGAAGGGTACAACATCATCCCAAACGCAGTGAACATACCTCAGAATTTACTGCAGCCGAATGTAGGAAGCGTGGAAAAATATGAAGCATGAAGCTACTGCCAAGTTACCGAGGTCAGGTACCCCTCTAAACATAGTCACTGGAGAAGAATAGCTCTTGTAGGTGAGGCTACTGTGACAGTAACAGTCACTCTGAGTGACTTGCAAAAGTCAGTAGCTGCAGCTGGAGATTATTTTCCAGGTTCCAAGATGTCTAAGTGTTTTCACAAATAGAGTTTTTGAGGAAGAATGGCAAGGTAGAACAGTTGGCTTAAAAAAAAACTCAAACTGTACCCTTGTCCACAAAGTCTTCATAAAACATCATTTAGAGGATACAGTAAAACTGGGTAACAAGGTATGTTGGTCGGATGAGACTAAAGTGGAACTTTGTGGCCTCAATCTAAGGTTTGTTGGTGGTGTAAATCTAATACTACACATCAGCAAGGTTATACCATGTCCACTGTGAGGTATAGTGGAGATAGCATCATGCTATGGAATGCACTCAAGTAATGGAAATCTAGTCAGGATTAATGGGAAAATGAATTCTGAGAAATACAGAGAGATCTTTATAAAAATCCTCGAAAGCTTAAGCTGGGGAGGAAGTTTATCTTATAGCAGAACAATCCGAAGAGCATGGCCAAGTCAACCATGGAGTGGCTTCAAATAATGAAAATTGATGCCTTTCAATGGTCCAGTCAGAGACCTGACGGTAAACAAATCAAACATTTCTGGCAAGACCTCAGGAGTTTTGTCTGCCGGCCCTCCCCATCTAATCCAGCACAGCTTCGGTAAGGAAGAATGCACAAGTCTTGCTTCATCAAGTTGTACAGTGCTAAGAAAAACTTATCCAAAATGAATACTGGCTCTAATATCTGTGACAGGGTGACTCAACTAGGTACTGAGCAAAGGGGTATGAATACTTTTAAACTGTTATCATTCCAGTTTTTTTTATATTTTAAGGTTTTCATGCTTCAAATTTTTCCCGAATTTATATGCTGAAATTAGAAGACAGAGAGCATATGACTCATAAATAAAGATACTGAATTAAATTGATCAAAATCCTTAGTTGTAATACCCATTTACATGAACAACGGATTGGGGGCTGAATACTTTTTCAAGGTAGTGTAACTTCTCTCTATCCACAGATCCTGTCAATGATAATGAAGTTAATGACAGTGGCCTCATTTCCAGACCAAACATATCCGTATTCCGAACTAATTTGAAACATCCTGTATTCTCTGCTGACGAGTTCCAAAGTGCTCGTCCGCTTCCACTTTACCCCGCCTCCTGCCGAATATCCGGGGAGACAATTTATGTACTGCCACAGAAAGCTCTCCTGGATGCATTCAAAATATTCCATCTCTAATTGTTATACAGAAAGGCAATCCGGTTAAATCTTTCAATTAAAAAAAATAGAATCTTTCAGCTGTGTGTCAAACAAACGCCCTCTTGTTTTTAATCACCCCCTTCCTGGGGAAGCAACGAAGGTACACATTATGCATGCTACTAATGATCGTATATACATGTATCAAAACATTCCTCGATCTACATTCCAGGGCATATGCAAATTTCTCTTAATAAAGGCCCACAATTCCAGCAACAACCTGGTGAATCTATCCTGCATTCTTTTATAATTTAATACCACCATTTCTATAAAGGAATGGAGAAATTTATACAGAATACTCTCAGAAACACCTCAGCCACGTGTTACATAACTGCAATAAATTCTTTATTCATTTATTCACTCTGTTCCCTGACTGATGAAGGCGTCCGGCTAAACCAAATCTTCATCACACTGTCTACCCGTGACGCTGCTTTTATCGAACTATGCAATTGAACTTATAGACCCCTCCGTTCCATAACACTTGCCAATGCTCCAGCCTTTACTGTATAAATGGTACACTGGTTTCATTTCCCGAAATGCTGTTCTTCACATTTACCTGGATTGAAGGCCATTTGCGATCCCTCACCACACACTGCTACCTACACTATCTACACTGCTGCTTATTTCAGTACCATTTGCAAACTATGTATGCCTTCTACTGTCACATCCAAACCATTCATAAAAAGCGCACAAAACAAATTGAATTGGATTTAATTGACTTTATTTATTGTATTCTTCACATGAGGAGTAAGACCCTGTACGTTACGTCTTCATCTAAATGTGCAATGTGTAATTTATAGTAATTTGTAATTAGAAGAAGGATGCTTATGTGAGAATGCTGTTCTTGGACTGCAGTTCAGCATTCAACGCCATTGTTCCATCTAGGCTCGACAGGAAGCTCTGACATCTCGGCCTTGACCCTGCCTTCCGCAGATGGATCCTGGACTTCCAGTCAGATCACAAGCATGTTGTAAGAGAGGGCTCCCTCATCTCAAACCCTCTGGCTCTCAATACAGGAGCCCCTCAGGGCTGCTTACTGAGTCCCATCCTTTACTCCATGTATACCCATGACTGTATCGTCATCCACAGCTCCAATCTGCTAATTAAATTCGCCGACGACACTACATTGATTGGCCTAATCTCAAACAATAACAAGGTAGCCTACAGGGAAGAAGTCATCTGTCTGACCCAGTGGTGTCAAGAAAACAACCTCTCCCTTAATGTCGCAAAAAGAAAAGAGCTGGTTGCGGATTGCAGGAGGAATTGAGATGCGATAACCCCTGTTGACATCAATGGATCTGGAGTTCAGAAGGTAAACAGCTTCCAATTTCTCGGCATCCACAATCACTAAGGTCCTCACATGGTCTGTGCACACCAGCTGTGTGGTGAAAAAGGCACAACAGCACCACTTTTACATCAGACGGTAGAAGAAGTTTGGTATGGGCCCCCAAATCCTATGAACTTTTTACAAGGGCACAATTGGAAGCGTACTTATTGGCTGCTACTGCCTGGTATGGGAATGGTACCGACCTTAATCGCAGGACTCTGCAGAGAGTGGTGCAACCCAGCACATCTGCAGTTATGAACTTCCCATGATTTAGGACATTTACAAGGACAGGTGTGTACGAAGGGCCCGTAGGATCATTGGGACACAAGCCTTCCCAACCACAATCTATTCCAGGGGCTACCATCTGGGAAGCAATACCCCAGCATAATAGCTAAGTCCAAAAGACTTCGGGGCAGCTTCTTCACCAGGGTATTAGACTGATAAACTCAGCTGATTTGAGAGTACACTCTATTACATTGACTGTTCTATTTATTATAAATTATTATAAATTACTATGATTGCACATTGCACATTTAGATGAAGACGAAACGTAAATAATTTTGCTCCTTATGTACGTGAAGGATGTAAAAATAATGTCAATGCAATTCAATTCAATTCAGTTCAGTTCAAATTCAGTTAGCAGTACTAAACCTCGTGGAGCACCTCTGTTCACAGATCTCCAGTTAGAATAACACGCTGCAGCCATTGTTTTCTGCATGGAATCTTCATGGAGTCTCTACTAAATCTCCATGGAGCCTAAATGCTCTGGGTGAGCCTACCATGAGAGGCCTTGTTGAAAGGTTTCAATTTTGATGTAGACAATATCCACTGCCCGGCTCTCATTAATCAATTGTTTTACATAAAAATATTATCAGGTTAGTAAACTATAATCTCACCTACACAAAGCCATGTTGGCTACCCTGAAAAAAAAAATGCCTTTACCGATGTGAGTTGATTCTATGAGTAAGAATTAATGTAAACATAATGCATGAGTCAACCATTTCCTGGATTGGCTCTATTGCACTTGTTAAACAGGGGAAAAAAAATGGCCCACCTCCAGTCCTCTGCAACAACATGTGTGTAACATACTGTAGGGTTTCACTGATAATGTAATGGTCTCTCTGTGGCAGCAATGTTTGGATTATGACTAGAGATAACGGGGTTAGGAATGTTGTTCTTTCTTGTGAGCTGAAAGAGAGATTTTCGCGGTCTTTTGGCCGGGGAGCGATAAGGAGAGAAGCCGCGAATGGAGAGATTTGGTAAACCACTGGACGGCGTGGACTTGGAACTAGAGTCCGAAGGGCAGCGACGAGCAGAGGAGGCCGATGTTGCACAATCGACTTATCAGAGAGCTCCGACATTGCGCTCCGACTGTTTCATAAGATTAGGCCTTTTTCATTTTTTTTTGTTTCATTACTAACCATATAGTCAAATTAAGAATTATAAAGCTTAATAGTTTAATCACATATTGTGTTTCCTTTTTTTTTTTTCTATTTCGGGCTGCTGAATTGTAACAGGGCACACATCGAGCAGCATCCACCCAAACGAGATTTCTTAAGTTTGTCGGGGCCGGAGGTTATCACCCCCGATATTAAGCCACCAGTTAAAGCGAGAGTCACATGTGCAATTAAAAAGAATCTACGTAGATATCCATGACGGCCCCAGAAATCTGCTATCTTGCCTCATACATCAATAATCTCGAATGTATTCCATCCAGTCTGGTGAGAGTCCCGAAGCTCCCAGCAGCATGCTATAAACATGACATGGAATATCAGCGTATCCCCCTGATCTTTCTTTACTGCATCACTTTCAGTTTGAGGATTAATGACATGAACTATTCATTTGGTGCTTTGCCCACTTCGTCTGACACCAGGCATACGTTCCGTCTTCTGCCCCTGAGTTGTTCCATTTTCTTAACTTCTCTGTGCTGTCCCTCTGGTTTTTAATGTATGTGTGAAGTGCCTTGCTATTCTCCCAAGTCTTGCGGCGCAAAATCATTCCCCCTCCCCTAGCATCATTCTGCACTAGTGATTCTCTGTTTAATTTGCATATTGCTGAATATTTATCAAGGGCCTTGTCTAATTTCAACTTCCTGAACTTTCCTTGTGGTTCCTTTTCCCTTTTGACTGAATTTGCAACATCTTTGAACCGCTCGACTGTAAATAAATCTTAGAGGTCAGATGTGAGTTTACACAATGACAGCAGCTCCCAGTCTCTACTCTCCCCATTTCATGACAAACACAGGTCTCATTAGCTTGCCCTCAGTTTAGTAAATACCCCAAGATTTTTATCTGGGGATGACTGTTATCAAAATAGTCTCCCACAGAAATTCCTCAGTTGCAAGGGTCATAACCCAATAAAATGTCACTTAAATATCTCTAATATATCTGCTTCTAACAGTACTCCTAGTTGAGAAGTCCATTTTTTTTTGTGAGTGAAAAAAAGAACCTAAGGCATCCCCCACTGCTATATATTCCTCCAATCACCTTAAAATGATAACCCCCCCCCCCCCCGCCTCGTTTCTGCCACTTCCACCAGAGAAAAAAAAATGCTCTGGCTGTCTACTCGATATATGCCTTCTATCATCTTGTGCACCTCTTTCAAGTCACCTGTCATCCTGCTCCCTCCAAAGACAAAACTGCTCCCTTCCTCAACCTGTCCTCACAAGACATCCCCCATGAAGTTCAAAGTTCAATGTAAATTTACTGTCAAAATGTACACGTGTCATCACATACTACTGTCCCCCAATTTTCATCTTCTTTTTGTCATTCGTAGTTAATACATGTGGTTCCATGGTGTAATGGTGAGCACCCTGGACTCTGAATCCAGCGATCCGAGTTCGAGTCTCGGTGGAACCTGTTTCTTGAAAATATACACTGGGATTGTCCTTGTCAATTTTAGTCAGTCCACGACGAGAGGGCGCGTCGGTTGTGAGGCCCCACAGAAGGACTGCGTACGAGCTGTCGCTGTACAGAGTACGAGCTCCGAGATGCTGACGGAGGATATTTTCGAAATTCGAAGACTTACGTGATGACTGTAGTTTATATTGTTCTCCTTCAGATTTTTTTTTAAGTGTTTACTTTCTTGTTGGCGTCATGTTATTTTTATTCTGGGGGGGTGGGATTTGAGGTCTAATATTCTTGTTGGCGTTCACACATGTGAGTGATCTGTTAGAGTTTATGTGCGAGGGAGTGGTGAGGGTTTGTTGTTATTGTCGTTATTTTCTGTGTAGGAGGAGCTTGGGGATTAGGGGTTTGATGCTTTAGATGCTGTGTACGGGTGGGCAATCTATTAGTTTTGTGCGATGGTGACGTTGAGAATTTGGGGTTTACGAGTTTTTTTTTTCATACGGGGTGTGGTGTCGTTTCATTCAACGACTTTCATTTCGCTTTTTTTCTGCATTTCAAGGCTATCTGGAGAAGACGAATCTCAGAGTTGTATTGTGAGTTCATTGTTGGGGTGAGTGAAATTATCCCCTCTGCTTCAAAAGCCTGAACGTTGAGGGGTATAGCTATTCCTGACCCTGTGTTGTGGGACGTGAGGCTCCTGTACCTCCTTCTTGATGGCAGCATCGAGAAGAGAGCATCACCCGGATGATGGGGTCTTTGATGATGGATGCTGCTTTCCTGTGACAGCGCTCCTTGTAGATGTGCTCAGTGGTGGAGAGGACTACGTGTTGTGGAACTTTTCACTGGTTATTCCATTCAAGGGCATTGGTGTGTCGATACCAGACCATGATACAACCCAGTCAGGAGTTTCCTCACTGTACATCTACACAAGTATGTCAATTTTATAGACGACATACTACATTTTCACATATCTGCATAGTATAGGCTGTAAATGCTGGTAAATCTTTCCAGGATGCCAACAAATTCTGTTCTTCTAAGCCCCTACATTATGAAACACAGTCAATATTGTGGAATTACAGTCACACACTACTCTGTTGTTTTTACAACTTTCTATAACCTGCCTACGTTTCTGTTCTTCTTTTTACTGCTGCTATTTCAGAAGCATTTACAAAGTGAAGCGTACAACATATCCAGGTTTCCCTTTATCAACTCTCTGTTCTATCTTGAAAGAATCCCAGTTGGAGCGAGGTGAATGAAGGTCTCCATGAACTGCAGTTCAGCGTCAAGGTTGTACAAGTCTCAAAGCTTGAAGCACTGGGGTTGTATTAGTTTTCAACGGTGGAGTACAATGTAAGGTGTGTTCAGGTCTGCGTGCACTCTAACACTGAGGAGAGTTTTATTGGTCTCTTTTCTGGTGTCGAAGGTTTAGATACTGTAAATTTCATTGTTCCTGTAGTCGACTGCTGACTGTTCTTGTGCAGTATCATGTGCAGGGCCTGTTTATACCAGAGATACACCGTCCTTTTACTCTCCATGATAAGCTGTAGCAGTTTGTCTCCCAGCAATAATGTGTTTGGTTAGTGTTTTCCTTCTTGTCCGGCTCACTACAGTGTAGTGTTGGAATTATACTGAGTAATGAACATGCAGTCCCGAGCTGATTTGTACAGTTCTGTGTTCTTCCAGTGTTGTATGCAGCTGGTGTACACGGCGGGCGGAGGATGGACTGTGTTCGGCCATGTCTTCACAGTGTCATCTATACAGCAAATGGGCTGGTGCTGGAAATCTGCGGTCCCACAGAGTGGTGCTGGTGTTGTTGGGGTCTGTGTCCCTCCATGTTGTGCTGTGTTAATTCAGCTCAGTGGGCTTGTCATAGAACGCAGTGCGCAGTGTATTATTGTTAACTGTCACTTCTTCGCAGGCATTCACACAGCACAAAGCCAGTTAAGTATTTGTGTCATTCCGGTACTGTTCCGTGGCTATGAAGGTCTTGTATGCCCAACTACTATAAAAGTCTATCTCTTAACAACATGTTGGCAACAGTTGTAAAGGTCTGTGCCCTTACTGTACGGTGCCAGCTGTTGTGCAAGTCTGTGCCCTTCCGGTACGGTGCGGGCTGCTGTAAACATCGATCTTCTCACAGTGCGGTGCCTCTTCTTGTAAAGGCCCTTACAGTAAGATGCTCATAATGTCAATAGGTCAGAGTTACACTACAATGCTTGGATTGACCAGCTCTGTGTCATCAGTGTTATGTTTTGATAAATCTCTGTACTTGTATCAGAGTCTTGTGTTGGTCTGTGTCCTCACTGACCTGTACTGTGCTCTGGCAGTTCAGTGTGTTTGGAATGCAGTGGTAATGCCGATACAGAAGTGTGTCCGTTTTACACGAATTGACCATATACATTTGAGTAGATTAGAAGTCTCCTGGAGACCACACGGAGTTTTTCAGACCTTTAGTGGGTAAGGGATCGTTGTGGAATGGGGTAGACCATTCAACCTATCAAGCCTATACCAGCTCCTGATACAACATTCTCACTGCCCCGTTCCCCAATCTCTTCCCACAGCTCAACAGGCCATTTCTCCGAAGGATCTGTCCATTTCTTGTTTTATGACTCTGATTGGTTGTTCCCATCAGCGCTGCAGGCTGTGTGTCCCAGATGGAAAGCACAGTCAGATTAGAAAGAATAATTTTGTCACATGTCCCTGCGATCCTCTGCCCACGAGGCTGAAGTAATTAAAAAATAAACAGTGAAAAGTATAACAGAAGAACAGCCACCCCCCAGTTCACTCTGTGTGTGTTGACCGTGAGGCCAGTTTAAACTGCATGCTTGCATGTGGTCTTTGTCCACCAACTGATTAATCCCGCAAAGGATTTACTCAGCTTAATACTCTTTGTTGGTTGAAAGACCGGACAGGATCCCCTCTTAGAATTATCACGCCTGAGAGTATCACCATACCCCTTCATGACTCACTTTCCAGCGGGTCCTTCTCCTGGGTAAGCATCAATGTAAAGTATTCATTCTGTATCTCGCTTGCTAACTCTGGATCCAGGCAAAAACTCCCGCCTTTGTCCTTGAGTGTCCCTGCCGTCTCCCTGGTGCTCTGTTGTTTTCGGTATATGTATGAAGTGTCTTGGCATTGTCTTTAACCCTCCTCACTGAAGACATATGCTGGTCACCTTTCACTCTCCTGATTTGCAGCAGGATTGGTTTCTTGTTTCCTTTATAGCCCTGTAGACCCGTCCAATTTCAACTGCTAAAACGACAATATGGCCCCTTTCATTTTATTTTAACTGAATGCAATATCTCCCATCACCGTGAGCTCCTGAATATCACCATTATTCTCTACCTTCCGCACAAAAACAGAGAAGCCTTTAGTTCTGACAGCTGGACTGTAAGTGTCTCTCACATGTCAGACATGGACTTAACCAGCAACTTCAACTCCCAGAATACTCTCTACGATTCCTGTCCAATTCTGCTGTACTTAGACTTCCGCAAATTTCCATTCATCGCCCTGCAGGTCCCGCCTTGTCCTCATCAATAACCATCTGAAAACCTCCAGAATTGTAATCCTTATATATTTCCCAATGAAACTCCAAACATGTCATGGGTTCATTTCCCAATATTAAGTCAAGTACGTCCCTCGACTTGGTGGAGCATCGACACACTGTATCAGGAACCTTCTTGAACACACCTAACAAATAATGTCCAACCAAGTCTGAGAGGGCAATGGGGTCTCAGTCATTTTGAGATAATTATTCACCCACTGTAGCTGCCTATTCATTTTACATCAGCCTATAACCTGACGACATGTCTGTTTCTTTCTCTTACTGGATATAGGGACCCTTCATGTAATGCATGCACAGTGATTGCGCCTTTCTTATTCCTGAGTTCTACTCACATTGTCTTACTTGATGAGCCTCTGGGATGACCTGGACCTTGTGACATTTTGTCTGATCAGTAGTGCAGCTCCCCAACCTGTTTTACCTCCCTCTGGACTGTCTGAATGATCTGAATCCTGGAATGTTGAGCTGTGCGTACTACACTTCTCTCAGCCATATCTCTGTAATGGCTGAATCACCGTGCCATGTACTAATCCAGGCTCTACGTACGTCTGCCTCAACTGATCTCCACCCTGCACTGATATAAACACGCTTCAGCCCTTCGGTGCCACCGTGCTCTTTAACGTGGCTCCCTCTGGACTTGCTTTTTGTGTTCCTCGACCTCGTGGCTACCTTCTGCTCAATGCTACTTTCAGACCTATAGCTCTGATTTCCAGCACCACTCCCAGCCCCACACCTCCGTCCATCGCTTCCACATGTTAAACTCTGCCAGGGTAGCCCCAGCAAACCTCTCTGTGTAAATATTAGTTCCTCACTGTCCTTACACCAGTCTCACTTATCCTGGAAGAGAGCCCAGTACCCGATGTCCTCCCTCCAGCACCAGATTGCTAGCCAGACATTTAACTGCACGACCTTACAATCTCTTACCTCACAAGGAAATAATCCAGAGATCACCACCCGAAGGTCCTAACTTCTGATCTTTCTGCTCAGCTCCTTAAATTCATTTTGCAGGACTATGTCTCTCTGTTGTGCGTTCTAATGCACCACAAACTCTCGCTGTTTACCCTGCCCTTTCAGAATAGCCTGTACCTTCTCAGAAACGTCCTTGGCCGTGGCATGATGGAGATAACCCACATCCTACAATCTCACTCATGTCCACAGATACTCCTGTCTGTGTACCACCACATCCCCACACCACCGGGTGAAGTCTTTGCTGAATGTGATTCATATCCTTCCATCCCCTGTATATTCATATGCTTATCTAATAGCCTCGGCTCTGGGTATTTAATTATGGATTCTGAAACAAAGGATAAACAGCACACGTTTTAAATCAAAATACTTTATTAGAACCAGCACAGTTTAAATGCAGAAAGAACAAAAAACTGGAAAAATTGATGTCTACAGTAGTAGCAGTACACAAATCAGAATAATATTTAACATCGACTAAACAAGCCCATCTCAATGTTGGAGGGGGTCAGAGATCAGAACAATGTCACGCAGCCTGTTCTTGTTCTCTCGCTCTTCTCTTTCTTTTCCCCACTTCAGCTCCAACCTAAGACAAAACTCTCTTCCCTGCTTGCAGCAAAGAAGGTGCCCGTTTCTATGCCGTTGAAATCCCCTCAGAGTAGTATATTTCCATCTTTGCAGTACGAGCTTCTCTCACTCGAACTCCTTTGACGTTCAGCCCAGACACACATGTTTATCATCACCTCAACAATTATGACGGTCCGTCTGACCCGCTCCATCTTGGATCCCCAGGCGAATCTGAGGACAGCTCGGGTGATTTCTGAGCTGTAGGAGTGGGGGACAGGCCACACTTGCGACAAGTACAGCAGCCCTGAGAGCACCTCACATCTGATAACCAGATTCTTGCCCGTTATTGACAGCGAGCGCCCTCCCCACAGACCCAGTTTCTTTTACACCTTGGCAGTCTGCTCCTGCCAGTTCCTGTTGCACGCCTCGGCCCCTCCGAACCAGATCCCCAACACCTTCACGTGATCAGACCCGACGGTTAAGGGGACACTGGATCAGTCGGGCCAGTTGCCGAAGAGCATGGCTTCGCTCTTCGTGCGGTTGACGCTGGCCCCCGACGCTAGCGCAAACTACGCGCAGATGCCAATCAGCCTGCGAACTGACCTCGGATCAGAGCAGAAGATGGTGACATCGTCCATGTACAGGGAGGTTTTCACTTGGGTCCCTCCACTGCCTGGCAGCGTCACCCCTCTTATGCCTTCATCCCTCCTGATGGCTTCGGCGAAGAGATCAATGCAGCACACAAACCTGACTCCAGACCTGATAGGGAAGCTGTCTGTTTCCCACCCTTTGACCTGAACTGCACTACGGATGTCTGTGTAGAACAGTCTGATCCAACTCCGGATTCCCTCCCCAAATACCATTTTTGAGAGCACGTGTGCGATACCCTGTCCAAGGCTTTCTCCTGGTCCAAGCTGACCAGGCAGGAGTTCACCTGTTGTACATGCTATTTATTACAAATTACTATAAATTGCACATTGCACATTTAGACGGAGACAAACGTAACGATGTTTACTTCTCATATATATGAAGGATGTAAGTAATAAAGTCAAAACAATTCGAAATACAAAACACAGATTCGAACAAAGATAGGGTAGAGAGACCGAGAACCGGATGGAAATGGTAAAATAACCACGTTGCTAACATAGAAAAAAGAGGAAATCGGAAGATGTTGGAAACCAGGGCAACACAAGGAACTCTGCTGAGTTCCTCCAGCATTTTTTGTGTCATGTTGCTGATGGAAGAGCATTTAATGGGTATCTCAAATCTCTCAAAGGTTAAAAGAAATCAAGGATAAATATTTCAATCTGCAAAGGATTGGGCAGACTGTTAAATAACACAAAGAAGACATACTGGATATTGGCAGATGAATAGCTGCTTGACGGCTGGAAATGAACGAGAGAAAGAAAAGCGTGTGGTAAGTTGTTAGAAGTAAGACGTGGAGAAGAGAGGCGAGGGAGAGAAAGAGCGGGAGAGGGAGAGAGTGAGCGGGGACGGGGAACAGGGGACAGATGGAGGTGAAGACGGAGAGGGGTAGGGAGAGGGGAGAAGAACACGGGGAGGTGGAGGGGGAGGGGGATGAGGAGAGAGGGAAGGGGAAGGGCGAGGAGAGGTAGAGGGACCGACCGCCCGACCGACCGAGGCAAACTTACAGATTGATAGGTCAAGCAGGCAAAAAGACAGCCAAAAACAGATAGACAAGTCTGTGATGAGGGTCTCGACCGGAAACGTCGACAATTGACTCTTTTCCATAGATACTGCTTGAACTACTGAGTTCCTCCAGCATTTTGTGTGAGGCAGGGAGTAAAGAGTCGACATTTTCGGCCGAGATCGCATCTTGTGTGTCACCGAGATTTTTCGTCAGGATCTTATTATATTCGTGTTGTTCTGTATTTCGATCATCTGCAGATTTTCTCGAGTTTGTTTTGCAACTCTGTTCATCACATTGTTTCCATTTACCCACAAGTTGGGGTACAGAACAGGGAGCATGAAGGCAGCTGAATCGTAAAACTTCACAACATTTATTTCTAACGTTTCATGAGTTTCAAAATCGGATTCAGTGGGTATTTCACCGCATTCTTCAGTTCCTCTCGGAATTTGCTCTGAGCCAGGGCGTAGATACATGTATTGGTGCAGGAATTGAGAACCTGCAGCATTTCTGCTGTGTGTTCTGTGATGTAACGGGGATCCGTGACAGAATCAACAAAACTCATTGAAATCCGTCTGTAGATATAAAAAGCCACCATTGTTCCCCACAACAATATGAAACTACCGGTTATGCTGAAGAGCAGAACGATGGATTTGCGTCGGTTCTCAATCTCCCGGTCCTTGTCATTCTCTCCCGCCTGTTGTCCCCGGAGCCCCCTGCGGGCTCGACTGGCCGCTAGAATCCGCCTGACAGTCAGAATATTGAAGAGCAAAATCAGAAAGAATGGGACACAAGGGGTTAAAATAAGGTCAAACAACTCAAATGCTGCCCATGAAGGAGAGTTTGCGAAGCTCGGTGTAAGAGCACAATCCCAGGGAATACCGTCAATTATTTCTCTAGGCCCGTCTATAAAGCCCCAGGGCACACTCTCCAAACAGGCCAGCACACTCACTGTCCCGATAACCATAGCCGCCGTTCTCTCGGTGCAATATTTTGTTTTCAGATTCTCACAGCAAATAGCCACAAATCGATCGACGGTGAAAGCGACAGTCAGCCAGACTGAGATCGCAATGCTCCCATTAACCACCAATAGACCGACTCTGCACACAGGAGTGATTCTCAGGAATGATCGGGGGAAATAAATCCGAGCAGTCCACCTAAGCAGCGGATCGGAGATTACGTTCAGGAGATCGGCCGCTGCCGTTCCCACCAGGTAGCGTGTGATACATTTGGAGAGACCGCACTTTCCCCGGTACAGGATCACAATCGCCACCAAGTTCGCTGGAAGAGAGACAGAGAACAGAAAGTTGAGAAAATACTGAGCAGAAGCCAATGCAGCAGTTTGAGGGGATTCTGTAATTTTACTTTATTGTAGCATTTAGCGGAGAGAGGGCGCAGAGGTGGCGGAGACTGAAGCAGTTTACACAGTAAAATAAAGTCAGTATGATCTGACTACGGATTACTTACTGATAGCCGAAATATGAAGTGGCAGCGGAAAGCCCTAAAACTGGATAAATTCCTCCTCAGAGTCACTACTAAATGAGAAGTTTCTCCTGGCACCGTCAGCGTCGCGTCTGGATGAAATGAATAAATCCGGACGCTGATGGCGAGATTCTTCCATCAGACAATCATCAACTTCCATGGCGATCCCTGTCAGCGACAGAACAGCCGAAGGATGGAACAAAAACACTCATCCAGGCAAAACAGAATATGTGGAAAACATTTAAAGTATCTCTCCTCGGAACTGTTCTCAGGGAGACCCCTGACACGAGTGTTAACTGGTTTCTCTTTCCTACAAGCTGTTTGGGGCTTAGAGTTTGTTTCCTATTCCAGCATTTGCCACCTCACTGACTTTACAACAGAATATTGACTGAGTCCAACAGATACAGCGCAGTCTGACACAACCTCACAGACAGACATGACGCCTCCCATTGAATCCAACACAGGGAAGCAGTTGAGAGAAATTCAAACTCCTTTTATTTAAAAAAAAAACTGAAACTCGGTGCCGTAGTCAGATGTCTGTAACCGTGTCAGGTGTAGATATAATGGAATACATTTCACAGTATTGATAACTATGAAACACCACGTCGGTTGTGTTAATTGACTCAGCATCGACTTCATTGTGTTGTCTATCAACTGCTTTATATTCGGTCATATCGCAGACATTTACTGAAAATCCGCAACTGTTCCGTGTTACAACACGGAACTCCTCACATTTGCTAAAGTGTTATTACAGTCGACGGTTTGATTGTTGTTCCTAAGTAGATAATCTCTCACATTCAAATGAAGACTATCAATTGGTATAAGTTCCGTGGGCTGAAAACACAGTATTTGCAAATGCAGTGCAGCTACTGTATGACCAAAAGCAGAGAGTCGAACATCTCAATATTAATCACAAACCGCTGGAAGAACGCTGCCTGACCAGCCCAGTCCCACAGAAATCGGCAGATTCGCTGACTTCGTGCAGCAGTTTGTTTTTAGATAGAAATCCCAGCATCTATAGTCCCGGCGTTTCCGCTCCATTCCTGAAATGCGGAATACTGGGACTGGAATGTGCGAGTTTAAACCAGCGGCAGGATCAATCACATCATTGGGATTAAACTTCAACATCCCACGGCAGCTGACACTGCGGCTTACCGGGAATTCCAAAGGCTGAAATAAAAGGATAGTAAAAGGCTTCTACCCGCCAGATGACCGGATACACCATTTCAGCGAGAATCTGCTCCTGTTGCTCCTGTATTCACAGCTCCGGCAGACAGCTTATACATTCCTATCGCCCAGATTTATACAAAGGATTCGTCTCCCGAGATACGGTTATACACCTCACTAACTTGTTTAATTACAGTTGCTTGAACAAACACTGCAATTCAATACTATTCTCTCTCTCTCTCTCTCTCTCTCCCTCTCACACACACACACAGAAACAATTTCAAAAACGTATTGCTATGTTATAGTGACTATCCCGTTGTACATACTATTTATTATAAATTATTATAAATTGCACATTGCGCTTTCAGACAAAGACATAACAAAGATTTTTACTTTTCTTGTATATGAAGGCTGTAATTAATGAAGTCAATACAAATCGAAATACACAAACACAGATTCGAACAAAGATACTGTAGAGAGACCGAGAACCGGATGGAAACGGTAAAATAAGCACGTTGCTAATATAGAAACAACAGAAAATCTGAAGATGTTGACAAACCAGGGCAACACAAAGAACTCTGCTGAGTTCAGCATTTTTTGTGTCATGTTGCTGATGGAAGATCATTTAATGGGTATCTCAAAACTGTCAAAGGTCAAAACAATTCGAGAATATTTTTTTCAATCTGCAAAGGGTTGGACAGACTGTTAATACAAAAAAACATATTGGGAATTGGCAGATGAATAGGTACATAACGGCTGGAACTAAACGAGAGAAAAAAAAAGCGTGAGGTAAATTGTTGGAAGTAATACGAGGAGAGAAGAGGAGAGGGAGAGAGGGAGAGGGAGAGAGTGAGCGGGGAGAAGGAGCGGGGCAGAGGGAGAGGGGTGGAGAGGGGTGGCAGAGAGGTGTAGGGGAAGGGGAGTGCGGAGGGAAAGAGAGAGAGGGGAGGGGTGGAGAGGGGCAGGGGTGGGGAAGAGGGAGGGGGGGAAGGATGAAAGGGGAGAGGGGGAGGGGGAGGGAGAGTGAGAGGGAGAGACAGAGGGAGAGGGAGAGGTTGAGAGAGACCGACCCACCGACCGACTGAGACTGACAGACAAACTGACAGATTCATAGGTGAAGCACGCAGAAAGACAGCCAGAAACAGATGCATAGATTGCAGGATTGTGGTGTTCCTCCTGTATCTCCTGGTCTTTGGTACAGTGTGAGAGTGTGGGGTTCACTCTGTACCTGTCAGTCTATGATACAGTGTGATACTGCACAGGACCGAAAGTAGTGCAGAAGGTTTTAAATCCTGTCTATTCTATCTTGGGTACTTGCCTACAAAGTACCCAGGAGATCTTTAGGGAGCGGTATCTCAGAAAGGGAAAGTCCATTATTAAGGACTTCCAGCACCCAGGGCATGCCCCTTTCTCACTGTTACCATCAGGCAGAGGGTACAGAAGCCTGAAATCCCACACTCAGTGACTGAGGGACAGCTTCTTCCCCTCTGCCAGTCCTTTCAAGTCATGACAAGTTACTTATGGTTGTCATTTCGACCATACACAGTACAGATTAAAAACGAGACAATGCTTTTCAGGACCATGGTGCTACATGAACAATACAAAAACTATACTGAACTACGTAAAACAACACAAAACTACACTAGGCTACAGACCTACCCAGGACTGCATAAAGTGCATAAAATAGTGCAGGCATTACAATGATTAATAGACAAGACGATAGGTACTGTAGAGGGCGGTAGGTTGGTGTCAGTCCAAGCTCTGGGTATTGAGGAACCTGATGACTTTGGGGAAGAAACAGTTACATATTCTGGTCGTGAGAGCCCGAATACTTTGGTGCCTTTTGCCAGATGGCAGGAGGGAGAAGAATTTGCATGAGGGGTGCGTGGGGTCCTTCATAATGTTGTTTGCTTTACGGATGCAGTGTGTAGTGTAAACGTCTCTGATGGCGGGAAGAGAGATCCCGATGATCTTCTCAGCTGACCTCACTATCCGCTGCTGGGTCTTGCGATCAGAGATGGTGCAATTATCGAACCAGACACTGATGCAACTGCTCAGGATGATCTCAATACAACATCTGTAGAATGTAGTGAGGATAGGGGGTGGAACATGGACTTTTCTCATCCTTAGCAGAAAGTACAGACGCTGTTGGGCTTTCTTTTCTACGGAGCTGCTGTTAAGGGACCAGGTGAAATTCTCTGCCAGGTGAATACCAATAAATTTCGTGATCTTAACGATCTCTACGGAGGAGTCATCGATGTTCAGCGGAGAGTGGTTGTTCCGTGTCCTCCTGAAGTTAATAACCATCTCTTTAGTGTTGTTCACATTCAGAGACAGGTTGTTGGCTCTGCACCAGTCCGTTAGCCGCTGCACCTCCTCTCTGTATGCTGACTCATCGTTCTTGCTGATGAGACCCACCACGGCCATGTTTTCAGCGAACTTGATGATGTGCTTCGAGCTGTGTGTTGCAGCACAGTCGTGGGTCAGCAGATTGAACAGCAGTGGACTGAGCACACAGTCCTGTGAGGCTCCCGTGCTCAGTGTGATGGTGTTGGAGATGATGCTTCCAATCCGGACTGACTGAGGTCTCCCAGTCAGCAAGTCTAGGATCCAGTTGCAGAGGGAGATGTTCAGGCCCAGTAGGCTCAGTTTTCCAGTCAGTTTCTGAGGAGTGATTGTGTTCAATGCTGAACTGAAGTCTACGAACATCATTCGAACGTACGTGATTTTTTTGTCCAGTGTGAGAGCGTGGTTCATTCTGTACCTGCCAGCCTATACTTCTGTGTGAGAGTGTTGAGTTCATTGTGTATCTGACATATCACTCCGTAAAGAATTGCTTTCTGATGTTAGTTTAAAATCTCCCTTGAATCAGACTCCATGTTTCCTTGTTGATGGATTAATTTTGAAGCAGCAGTTGGCATCCTACTTACCTCTGCTCTCAATGATTCTGAACACCGCTATCATATCTCCTCTCATTATATGTCAACTTAGGCCAAATAGCTACAATTCTCACAATCTTTCTGCATAGCTCACACCCAGCAGTCCTGCAATGAGAGTAGTTGCCCTTCTCGGATACCTTTCCAGAGCCCTCACATCCCTTACAGAACATGGAGATCAGAATTGTACACAGTTCTCAAGGCGTGGCCTCGCAAGTGTATGAAACAGCTTAAGGAGACGTCTCTGGCTCTGAGCTCCTCTGAGCGTATTATATAGCCGAAAATTATATTAGCCTTCTGAATTGATTCAGTGCATTGCCTAGATGTTGATAGTGATGTTTTCTAGGACATTCAGATTTATCTCATAAAGTGCACTTTCTTACTCAAGACCCCCATTGTATATTTATATCTGATACTTCTACTTCCTATATGTAATATTATACATTTACTTACATTAAATTTTACCTCTCATCTATCTGCCCACTTCAGGATTTTGTTTAGATCTACCTGTTTTGATTCTGCTGCCTGAAGATTATTAGCCCATCTCTCTAATTTGTGTCATCTGCAAACTTAAATAGTTTAATAGTTCTGTGCTTATCCAAATCATTAATGTAAATAAGAACAATAGCAGCCCCAAAAATGATTCTTGTGGAAACCCACTTTGAACATCTTCTGGGACCTTCTCAAAATCCTTCTGAACTCAATGAAATGATACCACCTCTTTATTGTTATCCTAAATCTTATTTCCCTCTTAATGAATCTTCAACATGTTAGTAAAACATGATTTACTCTTTCTGAACCCATGCTGCCTTTCTGCTGACAGAAGACCGTAAAACAATATAAGAAAGAGGAGCAGAACTCGGCCGTTTGGCCCATCAAGTCTGCTCCAACATTCAATTATGACTGATCCTTTCCTTCTCCTGTTCAGACCCATTTTCAGACCTTTTCCCCATCAGCTTTGATGTCATGTCCAATCAAGAACCTATCAATCCCTGTCTTAAATACACCCAACGACCTCCACAACTGCACATAGCAAAAAAATTCTAGGAATTCACCAGCCTAAGGCTAAGGAAAATTCTCCACATCTCTATTTTTCATTGACACCCCTCTATCATGAGTCTGTGCCCTCTTGTCCTGGACTCTTCCATCATGGGAAACATCCTTTCCACATCTACTCTGTCTCGGTCTTTCAACATTCGAAAGGTTTCAATGATAACGTCCCTCATCCTTCTGATTTCCAGTGATTACAGACCCAGAGTCTTCAAATGTTCTTCTTTCATTCCTGGAATCCCAGAATGAAATAACTCTTTCATTCCTGGAATCATCCTTGTGAACCTCCTTTAGACCCTCTGCAACGTCAGTACATCGCGTCTGAGATGAGGAGCACAAAACTGTACACAATGCTCAATGTGAGGCCTCAGCATCACATCCCTGCTCTAGTATTCTAAACCTCTGAAATGAATGCTGACATTGCATTAGCCTGACTCACCACTAACTCATCCGCCAAGTTAACCTCTAGGGTGTTGCACACAATGACTCCAAGGTCCCTTTACCTCTCAGACTTTGGATATTCTCCCCTTTCAGAAAACAGTCTGCACATTTATCACCACTACCGAAATGTATGACAATGCATTTTCCAACATGATATTTCATTTGCCACTGCCTTGCCCTTCCTCCCTATCTGTTGAAGAGCTTCTGCATCCTACCTGTTCCTCAACACTACCTGCCCTGCACCAATCAACCCATCATCTGCAAACTTGGCAACGAGTTAATCTATTTCATCATCTAAATCATTTATATACAACAAAAAGTACTGGTCCCAACATCAATCCCTGGGGAACACCATTAGTCACCGGCAGTCATCCAGACAAGGATCCTTTTATTCCCACTTGCTGCATCACTGTTGTTATCAGATGCTTTTTCAACTCGATGTTTGTTAATGTTTCTCTTACCTTACCCATGATACACGCTAAGCTTACTGATAAATACTTAAAGGGTTCACTGCTGTCACCCATGTTATGTACCAGGAAAATTTTAGCCCATTTCAAGTCCTTAAAGACTTCATAAATCTTCACAGAGATTTGAAAAAAAAATCGTGTTATGTGTTTTTATTTTTAATCATAGACTTTTTTAACTACCCTTCGATATCTGTTGTCTGACACTGAGATTTAATTATCTTCAGCCTTTTCAGCTGAAGCAGGAACTTACTGTCTAAGATCTCTGAATCAGCTTCACCAACTTTATTTTTAACATCTTTGCAGGTGAATGTTTTAGCAAAATAAGAGTTAAGAGTATCTGCTATGTCCTCCTCTGCATAATTTATCACTTCTTAATACATTAAGAAGTGATAAATTCTTAATACATTTTCTTAATACATTTAAATTTCCACTTAAAATTTCTTTTATGATTGAAGTATTGACAAAATCTCTTTGTCAATCTTAATATTATCAGCAATATCCTTCTCAACCTCTCTTTGGCAATCTGAATTTCCCACTTGACTATAGCTCTCATAATTTCATATGCCCTGTATGAAAATGTATTACCAATCGTTCTGTGTTCCTTACTTAGCTGTCTTTTCTTCAGTATTTTTTATGTATCTTTGCTCATCAATGTCGTTGATCTATTGTTTCTTTCGCTCTCTTTTTTTTTTTGCATTTCTTGACCTTCGGCATGAACATTTCCTGCACCACATGTATTTCCTATTTAAATCGATACCACTGTCCGTCATCCGACACAATGTCAAGCAGTTTATTCCAGTTTACATTCTGAGGTATTTGCCGCATCTGCACAAAATTTTTATTTGTGAAATTCAATCTAAGGACTTTCCTTTTTGCTGATATCCTCCCCCAAAGTACTTCGAGACTAACAGTGTTATGATCATTCGTTCCTGAAGGCTCAATAATTTCCGAACTCAAAATTGTCCCTTGAATGTTGCAGAATGTCAGATGTTGACAGGCCTCCCCTCTTGTTGGTGTGATAGCATACTGGGTCAAAAAATAATGCAGTGTATTGCGGTAGTACAAGTTGAAACACTTACAAAATGCAGAACAAAGTATAAGAGCTGCGGAGAAAGGTAAATCATAAGGTGCAAGATCATTATGTGGCAGATTTTGAGGACAATAATTCATCATATATGGCTAGTCTCATAACAATGCGATAAATGTTGTCATTAAGCCCCGTAGTACGTGCTTTCAGGGAGATTTCTTAATGATTCCTGTGTCTTTACAATGTAATTCAGACTATGGCCATGAACTCGGGCTCTCTCTGGGAAGGACATCACCGTCATTGATATGACCCTGACCCTGGCCATGGTCACTCCCGTCTCACATCGTCTCTTTTCTTCGGTTACCCATGTGCACAATTGACAGTATCTTACAGCCAGTGAACGCACCATTCAGCTCGCGTTTGGTCTCTGGAAGGAAACCGGAGTAGTCACCTTCTATTTACACCAGCCAAGACTTGGCCTCTGGGCCTGACCTCTGTGATTTTCAATGTCTAGAGTGTAACAGTTTTTACTCGAAGTTCTCAGACAGTCAGCTTGAGTCCACAAACACTTTTTGAAACTTTTGCCTGTACCTGATTCTACGAAGTTCGAAACGAGATGAGGATTCCCTGGCGGTTCCCCTGTAGCAGCGGAAGGGTAAAGTCAGGCAGTGTGATAGTCACAGATTACTTACTAAGTAGTGGAGACCGGCAGGAGATACTGTGGCCACAAAAGAGACACAAGGATGGTGTGTTGTCTCCCCGGTGCTAGCATCCAGGATGTATAGGTGCAGCTGCAGTATTTTGTCAAGGGTTAAAGTGAAAATCCAGAGGTCCTGGTGCAAATTGGCACCAATGTCATTGTCACAAAATGAGATGAGATCCTACATACTGAGTGTATAGAGTTTGGAAAGAAACCTCTTTCCTTCTGTCACCATGCACACATCTGACTGTATTTTGTGGCCAGTGAACACACCATCCAAGTTGCCTTTGGTCTCTGAAAGAAAACCGGTTCCATCAGAAATAAGGTATAATTCCAGTTCCACTCATAGCTCCCCTCCAGAACCAGGGTAGGACACAATGGCATTACCGCAATTTGTGATTATAATCACGTTTCCAGTGAAATATTCCCACCCAGCCACAATTTGACAACTCCACTGGTCCTGGTATTGCTGAGAGTTGCTCCCGGAATCAGGCACTGGCTCTAGCTGCTCCTCATCCTGGACCAAAATTGGACCCGGTCTCTGAAGGACTTATCTGTCACGGATATGGTCCTAACCCAATTTACGGTAACTCCCCTGTCTCATATTCCCTTTTCCTCCTGCCTCCCATGTACACTAAGGGCTATCTCTGGGCCAGCTACTGCACCATGCAGCTCGCTTTTGGTTTCCGGAAGAAATCAGGCATTGTCACTTTCTATTTGGCAGTAAGACCAAGTCCACAAACACTTCTGGTAACTGTAGCCTGCACCTGATTCCATTGATTTCATTAAGTTCAAAATGATATGAAGAAACCCTGGCAGCGTATGAGTGATAGGGGACTTGATAATTAAGGGATTCCAGGATGCTGTGTTGCCTCCCGGATGCTTGGTCCAGATGTACCAGAGCGGCTGCAGGATATTCTGAAGGGGAAGAGTGAACAGCCAGAGGTCGTGGTGCATATTAGCACCAATGTCATTGTCAAACATGTGGAAAAGGTTCTACAGACTGAGTGTATAGAGTTAGGATATAGGATGAGGAGAAGGAACTCCAAGGTAGTAATTTCTGGATTACTCCCGGTGCCATGGGCTTGTGTATGTCGGTATAGGATGACAGCACAAATGAATAGGTGACAAAGGAGATGGTGCAGGGGGCAGGGTTTCAAGCCTGGATCATTGGAACCTTATTCTGGGCTAGGGGGTGACCTTTTTGAAGAGTGACCCGTTACATCTGACCTGGAGGGGAAGAAATATGGTGGCCGGGATGTTTGCTAATGCTATTCGGGAGGAGGGGGGTTAAACTCGTTTTGCAGGGGGCGGGGAATCGGAACGCCAGGTCATTAAGTGAAGGTTTAGATATGAAGGTAGACATCGGTGAAAGTATGGACAGGCAAAATCAAATTAACAGATGAAACATATAGTTTGAATGCTGTGTATTTGAATGTCAGGAATATTATGGGTAAAGTTGATGAACACGGAACAGGGATCAGTACATGGGACTGTAATGTTGCGTCCATTACAGAGACTTGGTTGAGAAGTGGGCAGGGAGGCGTGATTAATCTACAAGGTGTTTGAAGTTTTTGAAAAGCTAGAGAAGGAGGTAAAAGAGGTGTGAGTTGGACTACAAATGAGGACGATTTCACAGCTACACACAGGAGGGTTCAGACACTGAGTTCATTTGAAGAGAACCGAAGAACAGGAAGCGTGCTATCAAACGAACGGGATTGTACTACTACCTGCTGTTGGGTAATGGGTCTATTCAGGTAACTGCACAGTTAGTGGATGAGCAGCTAGATGACTGAGACCACAACTCCCTCACTTTTAAGATAGCGACAGATAAGGATGGGTTATCTTCAAATAGGAGAAGGGCAAATTAGGAGGGCATTAGGCACGAACTAAGAAGGGTTAATCGGAAATATCTTTTATTCTGGTAAATCCACATCAGACATGCCGAGAGTGTTTAAAAATTAATTGCACAGAGTACAGGAAATGTATCTTCCTGTTAGAACGAAGGACAGAGAAGGAAATAGAAGAGAAACTTGAATGCCCACAGAACTGAAGAATTCAGTCAAGAATAAAAAGGAAATTTAAGTAAAGTTTTGGAAGTTGGGGACAACTGAAGAAGTTGAAGATCATACAGAATCAAGAAAAGAACTGAAAAAAGGAATTTACGAAAGCCAAGAGGGGCCATGAAGAGTCCTTGGCAAGTAGAATTAAGGTGAATCCCAAGGCGCTGTATGCATATATCAGGAAAAGAATATAAATGGGAAGAGGGTAGGACCCCTCAAGGATAAAGAGGGGAACAGTTGCTTGGATATGGAGAATATGAGTGAAATACATGATAAGTCCTTTGCTTCAGTGTTTACCAAGGGGAAAAGATGTGGACAAGGAGACAGTGCTGCAAATATAATATGTCATGAAGTTTTGAGATTAAGCAGGTGGAAGTATTGGGTCTCCTAATGCGTATTAAGGTTAAAGACATCCTGGGGCCTGATGGGGTTTACGTCAAGCTTTTGAATGAAGCAAGAGGCGAGAGTGCCTTGACTAGCAGTTTCATATCTTTCCTAGGTACAGGCGAGTACCCAGAGGATGAGTGAGTGGCGAATGTTAAACCTGTATGTAAGAAGGGAACAAGGGAAAATCCAGAGAACTGTAGACCGGCAGGTCACACGTCAGTTGTACAAAAATTTCTGGGTTACATTCTTCCAGATTGTATATATGAGCTTTTGGAAGCCACGGCCTAGTTAGGGAGAGCCATCGTGTCTTCCTGTTGGGAAGGTCGCAGCTTCACAACTTGATTGAGTTTTCTGACAAGGTGACGAGAGACGTAGATGAAAATAGGTCTGATGATGTCGTCTACATGGATTTTATTCGGGCATTTAACAAAGTGCCTCTTGATTAAAGAAAGTGTTTGAAGAGGCTTATTTGAGCTGGAGGTCTGTAATTCGTGGTGTTCGGCAGGGATCTGTGCTGGGCTCCCTGCTATGTGTAAAATATTAAAATGACTGGGATGAAAATGTAGATGGGTTGTTTAATAAGTTTTTTTTAATGATACCAAAAGTGGTGCAGTTGTGGATAGTGAAGAAATCCGGCAAAGAACACAGTGCAATGTAGATCACTCGCAGATAAGGACAGTGAAATGTCAGGTGGAGCTGAACACAGATAAATGTGAAGTGTTGCACCTCGGTAGGCCAAATGCAAGTAGTAAAGCGCTAAGCGGGGTGAAGACCATTAACAGTGTTGCTGAGCAGAGCGGTTTGAGGTCCAAGTTTACAGCTCCTTGAAAGTGACTACGGAGGTAATTCTGCGGTTAAGATGCTGATCAAATGTTTGTTTTAATGAGATGAGTTATTGAGCTCAAAGTTCAAGAGGTGATGTTGCAGCATTAAAAAGACTTCGGTTAGGCCACAACTCCAGAACTGCATATAGTTCTGGTTGACGCAGTACAGGAAGGATTTCCAGGCATTGGAGAAGGAGCAGAAGAAGCTTACCAGGATGCTTTCTGGTTGAAATGGCGTGTGCTGACAGAAGTGTCCTGACTAACTTGGGCTGTTTTCTTTGGAGCAGCAGAGGCCGAGGGGAGATCAGACAGAGCTTTATAACATTATGCGAGGCGCAGATCGAGTCGATATGGAGTGTGTTCATCACATTGTAGAAATGGCCAATACGTTGAAGGTGAGAGTGGATAGTCTGAAAGGAGATGTGGGTGGTAAGTTTTTTTTTTACTCAGACTGCTGGATTGGTGGACCTAAGTACATTTGGGTTTTTTACAGAATGTTTATATAGGTACATGGACATGAGGAGGATGGAGGGAGATGGACCTTGTGTTGGTCGGAAGGATTAGATTTTCGGGGTTTACTAATTTACTTTTCATATTGTTTGGATCTATTTTATGGGCCAAACGGTCTGTTGCTGTGCTGTACTATTCAATAATTTGTTCTATATGCTGGGAACAAGCCAATGGTTGTGTACAAATACAAACAGAGCAAAGAGTTAAATTGTACCACAGAGGTAACAGTTAAACAGTCAAAGAATACAGGACTTAAGGACTGCATGTCGTCTGCAGAATGCTAGATCTGTGGCATTCAACTCAGGCGACCTAGGCCTGTACCTGAAAACCAGATATGATTGTGGAGGGTATTTCAAGCACGAAGAGACAAATTCAAACGAGATCCGAGGTGACATCGGATGTGCGATAACTCAGACAGGGTTTGCAATACATTACATCCTGCAAAGCGAAACCCAATAGGATGAATGGCAGTGATGCTTCATTACCAGATGGCTCAATGTCTTCTCTGCCTGCTTTGGAAGGGAGAAGTTCCGTGCTGTATCTGATCACCCAGTGATTTCCGTCTCAGAGGCGGATGCTCGGCTGCCTTTAAAGACAGTGAACCCTCGCAACGTGAAATATCCCGATGGAGTACCAGTTCAGGCTCTGAAAATCTGTGCCAACCAATTCACGTGACTATTCAAGGACATTTTCAACCTCTCACTGTTACAGTCAGAAGTTCCCAGTTGTTTCAAAACGGCAACAATTATACCAGTACCTAAGAAGAATAATGTGAGCAGCCTTCATCATTATTACTTGGTAGAACTAACATCTCCAGTAACGAAATGTTTTGAGAGGTTTCACATGACCAAACTGAACTCTTGTCTCAGCAAGGACCTGGACCCATTGCAACTTGCCTATTGCCAGAATAGGCCAAGGACAGATGCAATCTCAATGGCTCTCCACACGGCTTTAGACCACCTGCAAAACGCAAACACCTATGTCAGGATGATATACTCTGGTGGAGATAAACATGAAAAGGGTCTTTCAATCGTCTTAGACAAAAACACACCCAAGAGCCTGTCAGGATGCTGGTATATCTCAGACAGAATGATGCTAATCAAACTAAAAGGACAACATAACAACATCTCTAACATCCAAGTATTTGCACCCACAATGGCAAGCTCAGAGGAAGAAATTGATGCCTTCTACCACTCCCTAGACAAAGCACTAGAAAAATGCAAATCACAAGAATCCATCATAGTCATGGGCTACTTCAATACAAAAGTTGGTGATAGAAGAGAAGACCGTATTGCTGTAGGCCAGGCATTGGGAGAAAGAAATGAAACAGGTGAAAAACTTATACCATGGTGTAAAACAAACAATCAGATAATCATCAACACTTTGTTTAAACGACATCCAAGAAGGAAATGGACATGGAGAAGCCCAGATGGGAACAACAAAATTCAAATCGACTACATAAAAATCAATAACAGATTCAAAAACTCGATAACTCAATCTACAAGCTACCCTGGAGCAGACTGTGGAAGCGACCACATACCAGTCAATTCCGTAAAAGTGGCATCACGGGTAGATAGGGTCATGCAGAGAGCTTTTGGTATGTTGGCCTTTATAAATCAAAGTATTGAGTAGAGGAGTTGGTATGCTATGATAAGATTGTATAAGACATTGGTGAGGCCAAATTTGGAGTATTGTGTGCAGTTGTGGTCACCTAATTACAGGAAGGATATTAATCAGGTTGAAAGATGTAGAGAAGGCTTACAAGGATGTTGCCGTGACTTGAGAAACTGAGTTACAGAGAAAAGTTGAATAGGTTAGGACTTTATTCCCTGGAGTGTAGAAGAATGAGGGGAGATTTGATAGAGGTATATAAAATTATGATGGGTATAGATAGAGTGAATGCAAGCAGGCTTTTCCCACTGAGTCTAAGGGAGAGAAAAAAAAAAAGAGGACACGGTTTAAGGTTGAAGGGGGAAAAGTTTAAAGGGAACATGGGGGGGGGCTTCTTCACACACAGAGTGGTGGGTGTGTGGAATGTTCTGCCAGATAAAGTGGCAGAACATATATGAAAACATATATGAAAATCTTGGACAGGTACATGGATGGGAGGTGTATGGAGGGATATGGTCCAGGTGCAGGTCAATGGGACTGGGCAGAAAGATGGTTCGGCACTGCCAAGAAGGACCAAAAGGCTTGTTTCTGTGGTGTAATGTTTCTATGGTTTCTGTGCTTTCTAACGGAAATTAGAGAAATCAATGTTTATGCCATCAGGCTGGAGGCTACCCAGACGGTAAATAAGATGTTGTTTCCCGTTCATGGGTGTGGCTTCACCGTGACAGTAGAGGAGGCCGTGGATTGACATATCCGAATGGAAATGGGAATGGGACGTGGAATTAAAATGTGTGGCCACTGGCAGATTCTGCTTTCTCTGGGGGACAGAGCGTATGTGTTCGGCGAAACGGTCTCCCAGTCTGCGTCGGGTCTCGCCAATATATAGAAGGCCACAGCAGGAGCACCGGACGCAGTATATCACCCCAGCCGACTCACAGGTGAAGTGTTGCCTCACCTGGAACGACTGTCTGGGACCCTGAATGGTGGTGAGGGAGGAAGTGTAAGGGCAGGTGTAACACTTGTTCCGCTTACAATGATAAGTGCCGGGAGGGAAATCGGTGGGAAGCGATTGGGGGCACGAATGGACAAGGGAGTCGCGGAGGGAGCGATCCCTGCGGAAAGCAGAAATGGGGGTGGGGGATGGGAAAGATGTGCTTGGTGGTGGGAGCCCGTTGGAGGTGGCGGAAGTTACGGAGAATTATGTGTTGGACCCGGATGCTGGTGGGGCTGTAGGTGAGGACAAGGGGAACCCTATCCCTAGTGCGGTGGCAGGAGGATGGGGTGAGAGCAGATGTGTGTGAAATGGGAGAGATGCTTTTGAAAGCAGAGTTGATGGTGGAGGAAGGGAAGCCCCTTTCTTTGAAAAAGGAAGACATTTCATTTGTCCGGGAGTGAAAAGCCTCATCCTGAAAGCAGATGCGGCGGAGACGGAGGATTGCGAGAAGGGGATGGCATGTTTGCAAGAGACAGGTTGGGCAGAGGAATTGTCCAGGTAGTTATGAGAGTCTCTAGGCTTATAGTAGGCATCAGTACATAAGCTGTCTCCAGACATAGAGACAGAAAGATGAAGAAAGAGAGTGTGGTGTCGGAAATGGTCTAGGTAAATTTGAGGGCAGGGTGAAAGTTGGAGACAAAGTTAATGAAGTCAACGAGCACAGCATGGAAAATGTCTGCTTGCATTTACCGGTTCTCCGGGACTTCGTGTGGTGCAAGAGTGAGCTGTACAAAAGAGAAGGCTTCACTGAAATGGGGTGGTGGTCGGTATCATGAGGTTCATTGTTGCTTTGTTCATCACACTTTTTCTGTCAAACGATTATCGCAATTGGCAAACAAGAGAAAATCTGCAGATGCTAGAAATTCTATCAACAAACACAAAATGCTGGAGGAACTCCGCAGGCCAGGCAGCATCTATGAAAAAAAAAGTTCTTCTTCCATAAATGCGGTCTGGCCTGCTGAGTTCTTCCAGCAATTTGTGTGGGTTGATTATCACAAGTAATAGTCTGTAACTTCCCTTTGGAATTGAAGACAATTCGAGGTGGCAGAACCGTGACAAGGTGGCGGATCCTTCGCTGACGGCGAGGAGATCACAAGCTTCCATCGCTGTCAGCGCCGGGCCGAAGGCCAAATGGAGGTCACGAGGTTCGGGAAAGTTTGATTCTGTTTTTCACTGTGGTAACAATTTTAGAGCTGTGAAAGGAGCATTGGGCTGAACTGCCCGGAGAAATCACACTTGTTAATGGAACTGCTTTGAACGATGGCAATAGATTTCTTATAATGGACTGTATGAATTCTCAGCTCTGAAGCTGCTTCATGAGGATGAGGGTGAAGTCTGTTATTGTAACTACGGGGTGATGGGATCAGATTTAGGTAACAATAACTATGTCACCAGTGATATCACAACTTCTTTAAATGGCACTTACAGAATCGGCTGGCAAGCCGACTGTATTTATTGTCCCGGGGTATCCTCTTTCTATTTAAATGGTGTCTCTGGTCTGAACAAACGCCGTCAAGCGGTTATTACAATTTGGCGAAGGTAGTAGCAAATACATACCATCTGCCAGCGTTGAAGGCTGAAGGAGACTGAGCATTGTTACTGGACTGTAGTGTTCCTGTTCTGGGGACCCACCAGACTGGCTCGTGAGATCATCTGTATGGCTCCAGTGTTGCAGTAATTGGCTAACGACACAGCCACGGTGCAGATATAAGTCTGAACACCAATGACATTATCACAAAATGGCAGCAAGCTGCAAAGCTGCCTCTCAAAACTGAGCAGCATTAAACGTTCTGTTGGCTGAGAGTGAAGAGAGCTGTGCCATCATTGGCCTGGAATAATGGGCAAACACCCTTGATATATCTGGGCTCATCACCAACTTCAGCCGTGTGGATCCCGTTAGACGCTGTTAAGGGTAAGAAGTTTGGTCCGGAGTTATATACGACTCTATTATCACCTTTGGAACCTATAATTGACTTCAATCCCTGCTAGGAAGTTTGTGCAGCTCCAGTTGCTGATATTAAACCTTGTTTTAATTTCTTGCCTGAGAGCACTCTGCGGCGTGATGGCCCAAAGAACGGCTGCCTACATTGTTGTTCAGCAACCCTCCTCTTCAGGATAGTCGATGACAGGATCACTGAGGAGACCTGAATTCTCTGGACAATTCAACTGCACCCACAATCCATGTTGTCCTTTACAGAACGAAAGGGAAGTGGGAGGAGCTACAGTAAGTCAAATTTACGTAGCGCTTTGGCAGGGAAAGTTCACAGATAACGTGCAGTCAAGCTCGGCAAGAAAGGTCTTTGTAAAGTCTGATTTCCCTTTGCACAGTAGGAGACTGGAGTCATTTTGCGCAGGAAAACAAGCTGAGGATGCAAATGACAGTTAATGTTGGTTAGCGACTTTGCTAAAGTGGTGCGAAAATGCGGGAGTTGATAACTGACAACTAAAGGCACGGTTCAGTGTGCTCGGAGTGATGGACTCAGCCGCTGAGTGTAACAACGAACGCTGCGAAATACAGATTCTCCCAGGGAGATTCGAAGAAACAGTCTGAACACAACGTGTCCTTCTTCTTGGAAAATTCTACCATTCCAAGCTCACAGCAGCAAGAGATTCCACCTTCCCAATGAGCACTGAACTGATCACTTCAATGGCAAATTATTTGTTCACTTTTCTTTGTGTTTTGAGCAGTAAAATCAGCATCTCCCCGTCGGGGAATTGAACCCCGGTCTCCCGCGTGACAGGCGGGGATACTAACCACTACACTAACGAGGAATTACTGTGGATATGTCATTTCAAGCACATATAAAATCACAAGACGGTGGATAGAATTACCTTGTTTGTTGAGTGCAATTTTGGAGTCAGTGTCCTTCCCACAGAGGTTTCTCAGTTTCCTCCAGTTTCCTCAGTTTCCTCACCTATTGCCTTCAAGGATTAGCGAAAGGAAGTACTCTCGTTCGAACTCAACTCCGTCTTGTTCAAAATAAATGCAACATGGAGGAAATCATGTGTAGCTCTTCGAATTTTGAAGGGATCATTCTCACTTCAGTCCGATTCCGTTCCAATTACTGGGAGTTTTCTATCTCCGGTTTGTAGAAAGATGTCGCCATCAACTGGACATAACGGGAACTGCAGCACAGTCAGGAATCAGATTGACCAGACTCAGGCAGCTCGAGCCACAGTCATGCACCCCTGGAGACGATTCAGGACCCAAGCCTCCTGCAGAATGATGGCACAATGGTGATATAATGGTGAACATAGCGCTCTTCCAGAAAACTGACGCAAAGTGATTTCCAACGATCGCAGTTAGCAGAATTTTCATCCTTCATTGAAACTATCAGAAAAAAAAACTATTCATAGAACCGGATATGCGCAGACTCCTTTCGGCCGGCTGGTCTAACCCCGAAAATAGCTATATCCATGATTGAGTATAAAATTATTACTCACCCTGGGCTGGCCAGTCGATCAAAGATGGATTTCCTATCTTTCACATTTTCTCGATCAACCAACCAGTGCAGCGCCCTGCTCTCAGTCTAACCCAGAATCCCATAACAAACGAGGACACATCAAAACATGCCGGATGATGTGTTGACCCTGACTGTGTCAGTCTACTCACCACTCAATCTAGCTATCCCTGTGGGATCCCTCGCCACACCCTCTCTCCAGTACACGATTAAACTACACCATTTTATTGTGGTTAACAAATGTAAGATAGAATCACAGACTCATGCCACCTTGAAACAGGCGTTTCGGCCCGCCACGTCCATGCTGACAATCAAGAACCAATCTCACCAGAAAAAAAAAAATCACTTACGAGCTATTGCCTTCAATGCCTTGATGGTTGAGGTGCTCGCCCAGACAATTCTCTAATGTTGTGAGTGTACCTGCTTCCACCAGCCACTCAGACATGGGTTCCAGTTTCCAGACACCATCTTCATGAAGTTCCTCATCTGATGCTGTCTAGGTGTACACACGTTAGGGCAGTTTACTGGTATTCTGATAGGCCCCCGCTAATCTGATACGACCTTCAAGGACCTCCGTCACCTCCAGCACTCCATGGATACAACCGCACTCTATCCAGTCTCAGTTTATACCGGAACTCCCCATCTCAGGCAAAATCCTGATGAATATCCCCTGCATTCAACGCTTCAGTTAATTTACAGAGTGCACGGAAGTTTCGATTCTCGAATCCGCGGTAAATTAGACAAGTCATAGATGGTTTCGTCCGAATGGATGACCATGCGCCCAGCACACTCCCGCTGCGCCACTCTGCTATTGGCTGAATGTGGTGCTGAGCTGCTCCGTTGTGGACGCTTCCAATTCCTTACCTTTATTTTTGCTTATCGGGGTTCTGCTGACATCACATCGTTTCCCTTAATAACTGCTCTTCGTTGATTTATTTCGCGCCTATCTCTCTGCCCGTGTCTCTCTGTTTTCTTTCCGTGTTCCCTACCCCCTGTCCCATCCTGTCTTTATCTCTGTGCTGCGACCCATTCGGAGACCCCGTTCCAGGCATGTCAGCAATGAATGTGTTTTGCATTATCTATCAAGACGACTTCAGTAGTCCTGCTGTCACACATTCTGTTTATCTTCCATTGTGTCTCTTCTGCGTTCTGTCTCTTTGTCTCTGGGCTGTTCTTCGGGACAAACATCAATGGGTCGAACAACAGAGAGCCGAAATGAGCCAAAGGACACTATTTCCTCCTGTCGGTATTTTGCAGCTTACGATGCTTTCACTCACACCAAGGTAGTTTAATTTAATCAATCCCGAGGTCTCGTTAACTTCTCAGCCGGTTGATGTAATTGATAAATAACACAACGAAATAGATCGCTGCTGATCCCGCTGTTGTGCTTTTCTGCCTCGTGAGTGTGAAAACCTGGGACCGAGTCTTTAGGCCGACTCCGGATGCTCCGGGAGCGGATGTGTTATCCAGTCTGGTTCGGGATGCTGTTAGCTTGCTTCTCTTGTTTGCACGATGTGTGTTTCTTTCTCCCTCTTTCTCTGCTCATTGGCTTTTGGTCTGTTTAAAATTGGATTATTCGAGTTTCTTGCCTTGTGGCTGCTTATGAGCAGACAAATCTCAAGGTGTATAATTTATACCTTCTTTGATAATAAATGTGCGATGAATTTGAATCCTCTCTCGTTAATATATTTCGCCTCTATTGCCTCTGAGAAAGGAAGATCCAAACGACCCCGTTCTCCTGCCTGCAGGTAGGGACCGTGCTTAAGGAATGATATCTTTAGTGAAGGAGGGAACGCGGCAAGTGGTCACTAGGCTTGTCCGCTGAGGAGACCTTAAACACGGTGGGCCGATACTCTCTGGAATAATCTCATTTCTTCACACACTCACGGAGCGCCAAGATTAGGAGTTCTGGAGATGTCCGGCTCAATAGGAAAGCAGTTCAGTCCATGTTGGTGGCAGATGATCAGTCGAATGTTAAGAGTGACCAGAGTCACTCAACCGATAGAATTTCCAAGGAACACCCTGAATTCATAAGAACCTACACGAGGTAAGATGGGGATTGATTACAGATGGTTACTATGGATCAGTATGCAGAAGCTCTGGACTGCAAACAATGCCTCTTCTCCCCACAGTACATCGGCTGCTCTGTCAATCTGTTCCACATCCCCACTTCACTGTCTGACTATACATCTTCCAGCTTCACACCGATTCTAAAACTACATAAAAAGAAAGATATCAAAATATTAGTGAGTGTGTGAAGTTCAGTTAATGGGAGGTAACGTTAATCAACATAGTAGTTTAAAATAGAAGGGAGCATTTTATCGAAATGCTAAGGTTTTGTCGCCCTCTGACAGTCAACGTGATTCAGCTGAGCGAGGACGTCAATTCCAAAATGCTTGCTGGCAACCATACAGCATGTTCCAAAACTTTGGTTAAGCAAGCAAGGTTTATAGCGAGGAGACCCGAATCCATCAGTAGAGAAATTGTTTTTTTTCAATTATATAGAGACACAACATCTGGAATACCATTTAGAGTACGGGCATTTAAAGGGCTGGTGTTAATCGCGGGAAATGAGTAAACATTATTTCTTAAAATTAAATGAATACCTGTGGTGTGCAACTTGTGTTCTGAACCGAGCTCGAGATACAAGGATTGTATCTTTTGGAATATAGAGCAGTAAGAACTTGTTACAGAATAGATGTAAAATCCTGAGAGGTCTTAACAAATGGGATGTGATGAGACTGGTTCCTCCTGGATGAGAATATAGATTACAGTCACAACAGCACGTTCATATGAAATACTGGAACAGTGGTCCGGTGATTCCAATGCAGAGATGACCATTCAAATGAAACAACTGGAAGATCTGTGTCGCCCACTCCCCTTCCTATCTTCTATGTCCGGAGATAAGGCGTTCCGTTCGGTGCTGTCCTCTGCCACAATCCTGTCCCAGAGAATAAAGCTGCTGGGCTCCACCAATCTTTCCACCTCGTCGCTAACAGTGTGAAACAGCATCCGTGTCTCACCCAATAGATTCCTCTCCCGAAAATTCAAAGCTGCAAGATTAAACTAAATGTATTCCCGAATTATATACGGGTCACCATAGGAGCGTCAACAGTAAATAGAACGAAACAAAAGCGAATCAATGAAATGCCACACTCAGCGCAGGCAGCAAACTACAAAGGTAAACAAAACCATAAACTACACAAATATTAATAATAGTTAATCAATAAATGTCGGAAACATGAATTGATGAGTCTTGAAAGTGAGTCTCTGGGCTGTGAGTACAGTTCAGTGTTCGGTAAATGAAGTTGTGCATTCTTCTTCAACAGCCTGATGGCTGAGGGGTAATGGACCTGTTGGTGGGTTACCTCCTTCCTGATGCTCCAGCGAGAAGAGAGTATGATCTGGATGGCCGGGATCCCGCATTCCGTGTAGCTGAGCTCAGCGGCGGGGAGCGATTTACCTGTGCTGGACTGGGCTCTATCCATTACTGTTTGTGAGCTTTTCCGTACAAGGGCATTGGTGGTCCCATGCCAGGTCCTCATGCCACCAGTCAATATGCTCTCCACCGCACACCTATGGAAATCTGTCAACATTTTAGATGACGTGTAGAGGCGCTGCCGAGCCTTTTCTGTAATGAAACGTATGTGCCGGGCCAAGGATTGATAATCTGAAATGATAACACTGAGGAACTTAAAGTTACTCCCTCATCCTTCCCTCGCTGATTCTCCTTCATCCCTCAGCATCCGCACTGCGCCCTCACTCGGCTTTTCACATAGATTCCCTTCTCACTTCTTTCATTTCTTGTGCTGAGTTTGCAACTCACTCCCATAACTCCACTTCAGTGATAGTTTAACTACCCCGAAATGTTTCTAGAGCTTTGTCCGTTGGTGTCTTCACAGGAGCGCCGTCTCTCCAAAGGCATAACACGTTGCCAGGAGGTTATGACCATCGCGTATTTATTAATATCCACATACAACTAATATTAGCATAATTCCTTTGAGATATTTCCAGGCCTGTTCGTGTTCAATATCTCCACAGAGTTGCCACATTTACTCCGTTAGTTTGTCAGCCACTGCACTTTTGTTTACGTGCGTGTGAGTATGCGTGTATCTGTTTGTTTACATGCGTGTGCCAGTGTGTGTATCGGTGTTTGTGTGTGTGTGTGTGTGTGAGTGAGAGAGAGAGAGAGAGAGAGAGAGAGAGAGAGAGAGAGAGAGAGAGAGAGATTCACGAACAGATATAACATCAATTTAATGTTTGGGAACTCATTCCCAAACCAAAGAAACAACTGATATCAAGAGTCTGCCTCTGGGAGTGAAAGGGTCCATTTCCTTAATCAAAAAGGCCTTTAAATTCAATTTTCTATCGTACGTTTTGGTATCTATTAACAGCTTTTGTTGAATTAATCAAACATAATTTTATTTTTGCAATATAAGAACATTTCTCCGAATATCTACTTTACAAAAGATTTGGGAAGATGTTATGAGCAAGCAGATGCACGGGTTTGGCAAGTGAGACAGAACACACGGATTAACACACACAAATTGCTGGAGGAACTCAGCAGGTCAGGCAGCATTTATGGAAAAGAGTACAGTCGACGCTTTGGGCCGAGACCCTTCAGGAGGACTGGAGTAAACAAATGAGGAGTAGGATTGAAAAGTGGGAGAAGAGAGGGAGAAGCCAGGTGATAGGTGATAATCAGCTGCCAGCGTGTCTTTACACCGTCCCACGTGGGGGAGTTAAAACCCAACCCTTACTGTATCAGTTACGAAGCTTCAGTGGAGAAATGGAAAAACCGCCCCTCGTTCCAGGGCATCAGCGATAGTTCCCACCTCCCTATCTGTCACTAACTGGTCCGGCCGTGATGATCTGAACATGATACCAACATTTAATGCCGGTGGAGGATTTGCTGCATTTGAAGTCAGTACTTCTAGTGCATTAATGTCGCGAGTTCCGCTTCACAACTTGAACTGCTGGTTCAACACTGAAGGGACTCCGACAGTCATTCAATCATCAGGACAGGATTAGGAAGTTAATGTCACCTCGGAATTGAATCCGCGTTGTGGGTGAAAATGTCGCAATGTTTTTCAAAGCCTCACAAGTGGGATGAATTGTCTGTCTGAAAAATTAAATAATGTAAAATACAGTCACTGGCGAAATAGCGGGAACGAGATGGAAGAAAGGATAGAGACTAAACGGCATAGAGATAATAACTGGGTGGACCAGAAAGCAGGGAAGAAAGAAAGAAAGATGGAGAAAAAGAGAAAGAGGAGAAACAGGGAACGAGCGAAAGAAAGTTTAGAAAGTGGGTATGAATACGGGGAAACGAGGAAATGGACCCAGACATATGCAGACCCAGAGATAAACACACAGAGACACACAAAGCATAGCACAACATTCACACACAACAATTCTTTGTATTTTCCCCAGCAGAGTGGCGCAGCGGTAGCGTGCTGGGCCCATAACCCAGAGGTCGATGGATCGAAACCATCCTCTGCTATATTTTCTGTTGGCGACAGCGTTTATGCACCTTCGTGTTTTAAAACACAAATGTGTCACATTATGCATCTGTAGAAAGAAACCGCATTTCAATTGAAATGTGCCATTTATTCGTACTTCTTTGAATTCTCGTCTCTGTGGCGCAATCGGTGAGCGCGTTCGGCTGTTAACCGAAAGGCTGGTGCTTCGAGCCAGTGATCAACAGTTTTTTTTTTTTTATCTCTTTCTCATACAAGAGAAAATGTTCTGCAGCATCTATGGAATAATGTATACGGTCGATGTTTCAGGCCAAACCCCTCTAGCATTTTGTGTGTGTTGCTTGGAATTCCATCATCTGCACATTTTCTCGTTTGTGATTCGACTTCGGCACTGTGAAGTCTCTACCATTCATGGAATTGAATTGATTTTATTAATTACGTCCTTCACATACACGAGGAGTAAAATTCTTTACGTTACGTCTCCGTCTAAATGTGCAATGTACAATTTATAGTAATTTGTAATAAATAGTATGTACAACAGGACTGTCAATATAACGTAGGAATACGATTGTATCAGCGTGAATTAATCAGTCCGTCCGACAGGTGGAAGAAACTGTCCCGGAGCCTGTTGGTCCTGGGTTTTATGCTGCGGTACTGTTTCCCGGATGGTAGCAGCTGGAACGTTTCGAGATTGGGGTGACTGGGGTCCCCAACTATCCTTCGGGTCCTTTGTACACACCTGAATAGTGGGAAGTTCACATCTACAGATGGGCTAGGCTGTCCGCACCACTCTCTGCAGAGTCCTGCGTTGAGGGAAGTACAGTTCCCATACCAGGCAGTGATGCAGTCAGTCAGGATGCTGTCAATTCTACCCTTGCAGAATGTCATGAGGATTTCGGGACCCATACCAAACTTCTTCAACAGTCTGAAGTGAAAGAGGCACTGTTGTGTTTATTTTTAACCACACCGCCGGTGTGTACGGACCACGTGAGATCCTCGCTGATGTGTATACCGAGCAACTTTCACCCTTTCAATCACAGATCCATTGATGTCAATAGGGAATGCATAATCTGAAGAGAATTGAAACTTCCCTTCGACAGGAGTTCATTGAAACCCTCTCTCAGTGCTCCCACTCTGAGATCTCAGCTCTTATTTCCTGCTGCGTTTCATTACCAGCTGGGAAACTGCGCTGTCCGGAGGCCGGCGCTCCCTACTGCTGCCGCAACGGGCTCAGTAGGAATTGAATCTGTTCTACGTGTTTCAGTCACATAAACCGAAATACAGTGAAACGCTTCTCATTCTCACTGTTCATAGAGATTTAATCATTACACAGTGTATTGGGAGAGAACAAGGTGAAACAATAACAAAATGCAGAATAAAGTGTAACAGCGACAGAGAAAGCACGGTGCAGGTAAATAATAATGTGCAGTTCCATAACGCAGTAGTTAGTGAGGTTAAGCGTCCATCCTATCCTACGGGACACCATTCAATAGACACAACAGTGGGACTTAAACTATCCGTGAGACTGTGATACGTGCTTTCAGGCTTGTGTACCTTCTGCCCGATGGAAGTGAGGAAAGAGAGAATTTCTGGGGCGCGTTGTGTCTTTGGTCAGAAATCTAACAGACCTCTCTGGTCTAATGCTGTGTTTTTCTTTTAATTTGGGGTCCTCGATCATCCTACAAGAGGGACCACCCCTATCGTACATGAGGGATCCATCTGAGCCGTTAGAGTGAATTTCACTCTAAACAAATCGCCCATGAATTAGAGTTCTGCGTTCATAGTGCCCGGTTAGAGGTTATTTTTCAGTATAAAAGTGTACAACCTGAAATGGCCAGGAATCGAACCCGGGTCAACTGCTTGGGAAGCAGCTCTGCTCACCACTATTCCACCATCTCCCCATGATGCAAACCAGACTCGGTTACTGAACGGTCTCTGGTGCTATAAGAATCTGTAACTCGATCTCAGTGTCTGAGCTGTTTTCTGAAGGATCGTTCCTCACTCTGTTGCAGTTCCTATTCCGACCAGTGGATGTCGCGACGTTCCGACAGATGGGAGAAACACAGCAGCTGGATCCGACTGAAGGGAGAATCGACCCAAGAGATTCGAATGCTTTCCTGCTTCGCGGATCAGTAAATGAGAAATAAATCCTGATTATAAATATCCGGTCAGTTAGACGCTAATGTGATCACTTCCTTTGGCCAGTTCTTGAACACAGTAAGTGACTGAATCGCTAAAGAATCCTGATACACCACTGATACGCAGTGAGAAGGGGATGGGGAAAAAGCGGCAGCTCTACTCTCAACAAACAAACATCAGAGTGACTCTAATATGAACTCTACTAACCCTGACATCCATGAGACAGAGTCCACACTCGTGTTTATTCCTCCTTAGTTCAGTGGTCAGTATGTCCGCCTGTCACGTGAGAGACAGATGGTTCGAATCCCCGGCGGGGAGACCGTTTTCCTGCTTCAAATAGAAACTGGAAATTCAAGAGAAGCTTTCAACGAAACAAACGGGATTGAAGTGTTAGACAATAGACAATAGTTGCAGGAGTAGGCCATTCAGCCCTTCCAGCTAGAACCACCATGCAATGTGATCATGGCTGATCATCCACAATCAGTACTTTTTTCCTGCCTTCTCCCCATGTCCTTTCACTCTGCTATCCTTAAGAGCTCTATCTAACCCTTATGTGAAATATTCTAGAGAATTGGCCTCCACTGCCTTCTGAGGCAGAGCCTTCACAGAACCACAACCCTCTGTGTGAAAAAGTTTGTTTCTCAACTCCATTCTAAATTGTCTACCCCTTATTCATAAACTGTGGCCTCTGGTTCTGGACTCCCCCAACATCGGGAACATGTTTCCTGTCTCTAGCGTGTCCAATCCCTTAATAATCTTCTATGTTTTCTATTTTCTATGTTTCAATCAGATCCCCTCTCATCCTTCTAAATGTCAGTGTATACAACCCCAGTCGCTCCAATCTTTCAATATACGACAGTCCCTCCATCCCGGGAATAGCCTCGTGAACCTACGCTTCACTCCCTCAATAGCTAGAATGTCCTTCCTCAAATTTGGAGACCAAAACTGTACACAATATTCCAGGTGTGGTCTCACCAGAGCCCTGTACAACTGCAGAAGGACCTCTTTGCTCCTCTACTCAACCGCCCTTGTTATGAAGGCCAGCATGCCATTAGTTTTCTTCACTGCCTGCTGTACCTGCATGCCTACCTTCAGTGACTGATGAACAAGGACACCTAGAATCTCGTTGTACTTCCCCTTTTCCTAACTTGACACCATTCAGATAGTAATCTGCCTTCCTGTTCTTGACACCAAAGTGGATAACCTCACATTTATCCACATTAAACCTCATTTAGAAAGTGGGACATTCGAGTATGCGAATGACCCGGAACGGGAGAGTTTCCTGAAATCAAGGAACGTTGTGTTCAGCGGTCTTTTTCCCAGATATTCCCTGAACACGTCTGTATCTCAAAGCGTTCGGCGAACATCCGGTGCCCGAATACGTCACTCCAAACACATTAGACCGGGGCTGTTGTGTGATGTAAACTCTTGCTCTTTCCCAACACTCATGCCGATTCTCTCAGTTTGGCTTTGTGACTGTGTGGAGAAGACAGGCAAAGGTACAGCTGAGACACTTTGGAAAGAACCATACCATGTGGACGGGTTTAAAGCCGCCCTGCCTCTCCCGCAGCCCTGGATCCTCCAAACAGACGTTTCTCAACGTGGACCGCGGAAGGTATGCTTACATTTTGTGACGTCATTGCAACACGTGCGCACCCGCTGCGTTGCTCCGTCCATAGATCTGATTGACGGCAGAACACATGCGGAGGGTTCGAATTGCTGACTGGCTCAGGAGCAGTAGCAGTTGGTGGCGCAGGCAGTGAATGTGTGGGGATAATGGGAAATATCATCATCAAGTTGGCCGATGACACGACTGTGGTGGGTCTCATCAGCAAGAACGATGAGTCAGCAGATCGAGAGGAGGTGCAGCGGTTAACGGACTGGTGCAGAGCCAACAACCTGTCTCTGAATGTGAACAAAACAAAAGAGATGGTTGTTGACTTCAGGAGAACACGGAGCGACCACTCTCCGCTGAACATAAACGATTCCTTGGTAGAGCTCGTTAAGAGCACCACATTTCTTGGTGCTAACCTGGCGGAGAATCTCACCTGATTCTTCAACACCAGCTCCATAGCAAAGAAAGCCCAGCAGCATCTCTACTTTCTGCAAAGGCTGAGAAAAGTCCATCTCCCAGCCCCCCATTCTCACCACATTCAACAGAGGTTTTATTGAGATCATCCTGTGCAGCTGTATCACTGCCTGGTTCGGAAATTGCACCATCTCGGATTGCAAGATCCTGCAGCGGATAGTGAGGTCAGCTGAGAAGATCATTAGCGTCGGTCTTCCCGCTATTACAGACATTTCCAACACGCGCTGCATCTGCAAAGCAAACAGCATTATGATGGACCCCACGCACCCCTCATACAAACGTTTCTCCCTCCTGCCATCTGGAAAAAGGCACGAAAGCATTTGGGCTCTCACGAGCAGACTACGTAAAAGTTTCTTCCCACAAGCCATCAGACTCCTCAATACCCAGAGCCTGGACTGACAGCAACCTACTGCCCTCTACAGTACCTATTGTCTTGTTTATTGTTTATTGTAATGTCTGCACTGTTTTGTACACTTTATGCAGTCCTGTGTAGGCCTGTAGTCTAGTGTAGTTTTTGTGCTGTTTTACGTAGTTCAGTGTAGTTTTTTTGTACTGTTTCATGTAGCACCATGGTCCTGAATAAACGTTGTCTCATTTTTACTGTGAACTGTATTAGCAGTTGCGGTCGATATGACAATAAGAAGTGACTTGATCTGTTAATGTAGGTTCAGGAGGGAGGGGGAAATCCTGTCTGGAAAAGGAACTCGAAATGAAGGGTTCGGGTGAGTGGCAGAGGAGTTGGAATGCAGTTGAATCTAGAGCTGGAAAACGGAAAATGTAACGAAATTTTGAAATGATTTCAAGTGATGGAACGGTAGGGATGGATATTTTGTAAAAAAAAAAAAAAGAAAACGATTTCAAGGTATTGTTTAAATTTGACCAAGAACAGCCTTCTATCAATCCCGTGAAATCAAGTACAGCAACACCAAAACAAAAAAAAAATGCTGGAGAAACTCAACAGGCCAGCCAGTTCAGTCGACACGTCGGGCGGAGACAATTGATCAGTCCTGAGTTCATCCAGCGTTTCCTGTGTATTGCTTGGATTTCCAGCATCTTCGCGTTTTCTCGTTTGAAATTAGCCACAGAGTTGAAAACTGCTTTTGGGAATATAGATTGTGCTCAACCCTTAAAGGAGGTGCTTTGCTAATCGTTAGGATAAGAAACTGTGAGAAGGCATTTCATTTGAAGACTTAATTTGGTTTAAACAAAAGTATACATGTTGCCTAATGAAAATAGAAGTATCAGAGGTGTTAGAACTGGTGTTCCGGTGCAGATTTTGATCGAAGAGATTAATTCTCATTTATTGGGAGACAAGGTTAAGAAGGTGAAGAGATTACAAGTAGTCTGAAATGGGGACAGGATGGATAACTTATCTATTGATATATTTTGATGAGGTGAAGCTTTCTGATAAAGTTAGTCTGGGTATGTTAGTTATGATATATGAACTTATATTCTGCCTCTGCTTAGACGTAAAAATATCAGAGGTTTGGGCACGTCGTGGCAGTGTGTCATGGGAAATTAAGGTGTAGTAAGTGTGGTGGGAAACATAAGTATGAAGAATGTGAAGGTGTATTGTTTAATTGTTGTAATCGCGAGAACATAGTGCAATTTATGAGTATGTGAAGTGCTTAAGAATGCCGCTGAAGTTCAACAGGTTAAAGCAAAAAGTTAAACCAAATGTTAATAAGGTATTACCAGTCGGAGAACAGAATGTGAGGTCAGTGGCTATATGTCGCATCACAGGTCCATTACTAACGATACACTACTAGCTGATAAAAGGAAGTTTGTGATGTTATAAATGATATGGTGAATTGTGCCGTTCAGATATCTAGTTGTACTGAGAAAATTAAAATTATTGTAAAAGCTGCAGAAAATATCAAGGTACAACTGGTGTTATGTGGGAAACTGTAAAAGAAGCTCTGATGGGCGGGATATCTGTATTTCAGTCTCTTTGTCCAGGTACAGAATGAGATTGAGGATATTGCAGTGGAATGGGAGAAGCTGGATGGGCAACACATTAAGAAGTTTATTTCTGATTCATCAAATGCACCCAATATGAAACCTGGCTGTTACCATATTTATGCGTCAATTTGCAGGATTATATTGTAATTACATGTGACAGGTTAGCTGGTAGAGGGGGTGGTGTTATACGTTTAATAAGGAAAGGGATAGGACATAGAGTTGTGGATATGAATGAAGTGCATGAGCTGTCTGTAGTAGAAATATTTGATTCAACAAATAGGAGCATTGAAGCGGTAAAACTGTTCTGAAAGCTTTTGATTGATTTGCTGGAAGGTATATGTAGCTGCAGCTCACTAAGGGATGTTAGGTGTGGGTATTTTAGTGCACAGAATTCAATGTGGGGTTGTTAACAGAATGGTTTGATTGTAGTAGATATTTTTCAATATTTCACATTTTGTGTTTCTTAATGGTGGGAGAGGTACGAGATTTATTGTTCATCGTTTGGAAACTGCTGTAGATTTAACTTCAGTTTCTAACATTCTGGCTGGAGTGAGTGAGTGGGATGTCATGGGTGATGAAGCATTGGAGAGCGATGATTTTCCCATATTTATAAGCTTGGTTTTGGAGTTATATAAGGGACAGGAGATCACTTTTAGGATTTGGAAGTTTGGGAAAGCAAACTGGGAGATGTTTTACGTGATGAACCTCTGTCACGACTGAACGTCGAGGATGATATAGATTTCTGTGATGAAAGGTTATTATTCATCAAACTGCAGTGCAAGCGTCTCCTGTTTTTAAATGACATTAATAGGATGAAGGTTCCATGGTGGACGGTGGAGAGTGCAGAGGAAATTAGGGGAGAAATAAGGTGTTTGGGGGAGTTTTGAAGTATGACTCTCCAAGTAACCTTCTTAATTATGAAAGGACCCAGGCTGCAGTGAGGAAAGTGGTGAAGGTTCGAAAAAGGTTTACTGGAGATCGTCTTGTGATTGTATTGGAGGGGATATTAAACTTGGAGAAGTTTGGGGAATTAAGAGAATTGGGCAGGGTAACGGGTTCATAGGTTTAATAAAATTCCAGTATTGATTTGAGAAGGTGATTGTTAATCAAACAGAGAATTCTGTGTTTCTGGATCGGTTATTTGCTGCAATTCATGATCAGGATGTGGAGCGTGCGTAATGAGAATAGGTGGAGTGAACTTGGCTTTTTCCTCTTGGAGCACCAGAGGATGAGAGGTGACCGGATAGAGGTGTATAAGATGATGAGAGACATTGATCGTCTGGATAGTCGGAGGCTTTTTCCCAGGGCTGAAATGACTCACACAAGAGGGCACAGTTTTAATGTGCTTGGAAGTAGGTGCAAAGGAAATATCAGGGGTAAGTTTTTTTACGCAGAGAGTGGTGAATGCATGGAATGGGCTGCCAGCGACGGTGGTGGAGGCAAATACAATAGGGTCTTTTAATAGACTCCTGGATAGATACATGGAGCTTAGAAAAAAATAGGGGGCTATGTGAAAGTACATGTTTGGCACAGCATTGTGGACCAAAAGACGTGTATTGTGCAGTAGGTTTGCTATGTTCTCAGATAAATTAAGTGAACAACCTAAACGATGTTGGGGTAAGTAAGGTTTTAAGTGAATACTCTGATGTGTTGGAAGTCACCTGTAGCAATGTTAGTAATGTAGACTTTTCTTTGTGTGAATTTAAGAAGGGTATTAATAGTACCGGTCAGATTGCACCAGGAAGGATTATATATGTTATTGTACCTTTAAAAACATAGCTTACAATTCTCAAGATATTATTAATATTTTGAATCTGTTGTAAGGACGTGGCTGGGGACGAACCCAAGTGCAGGACACAGATGCTGAGGCAGAGGCACGAGAAGTAGCCCCTTCGCGAACGGGGAGTTAATACCCAGGACACGAGCGAAGCTTCGAACTAACAGTTCTCAGGAATAGGAAACAGGGGTTGCTGTCACAAGAGTCGACCAACGAACTGGCGGCTCCTTGCTGTAGTCGCAGGGTTTTTATCCTGTCGTTTGATGGGAAGCAGGTGCGTGTAGTTAGTGGTACTTGGGAATGATTGGAATCTAAATGAGGTGATCGAGGCCCAAATGTTGAGGCAAATTGCGGGGTGGGGGATTGCCAGACCGGATCATGACAGTACCTCCCCCTCAATGGGACCCTCTAGGCGATCCTCCCGGCCTGTACGGGTGGTCCCGATGAAAATCCCGGCTGAGGGAAGGGTCTAAGATGAAGGAGCGGGGGACCCAGGAACACTCTTCTGGACCGTACCCTTCCCAGTCCACCAGATATTGGAGATCCCTGCCCCATCGGCGCACATCTAGTAGTCGTCGGACGGTGTATGCCGGATGGTTGTCGATGATACGGGCAGGTGGGGGAGTCTCGGCAGGGGGGCACAAGGGGCTGATGGAAACTGGCTTTAACTGAGACACATGAAAGGTTGGGTGGATGCGCATGGATCTTAGACAGCTTTAGGCGGACCACTGTGGGGTTTATTACCATTCCCTTTCCACCTTCCCAGGAAGCGAGGAGCGAGTTTTCTATATTCGTTCTTGAGCGGGATTTCCTTGGAGGCCAGCCACACCATCTGCCCAGGTCGGTACTCAGGCGCCGGGATGCGATCTCGGTGGGCTGTCTTCTTATTTCGATTTGTTGATTTGAGTAGGGCCGTGCGCGTCTGCTCCCAACTCTTAAGGCACCTATTAATATGGTCCTGAACCGACGGTACTTCAATCTCATCTTCTTGCGCGGGAAGCACCGGGGGTTGGTACCCAAGGGAGCACTCGAATGGAGACCTCCCAATGGCAGAGCTCACCAGAGAGTTTTGGGCGTACTCAACCCACGGGAGGTGGTCGCTCCAGATCGGTGGGTTGTTTGCCGTTACGTAACGAAGCATCGCCTCCATGTCCTGGTTTTCCAGTTCCGTCTGCCAGTTCGTCTGGGGGTGGAAGCCGGATGACAGGCTGACGGATGTGCCCAAGGCTTGGCAGAAGACCTTCCATACTTGCGAGACAAACTGGGGACCCCGATCGGAGACGATGTACGTGGGAATTCCGTGGAGGTAGAAGGTGTGGAGGACGAGAAGATCTGCGGTTTCCTGAGAGGCCACAAAGAGCACCGCCTTAGAGAATCGGTCCTCCACGGTGAAGACCGTGGTGTTTCCGCGGGAAGGGGGTAGACCGGTGACGAAATCTAAGGCGATGTGTGAACAGAGGCGACCAGGAACATGTAGAGGACGAAGTAGCCCCGCAGGTGGTCGATGAGAGACTTTTCCCCGGGCACAGAAGGAACAAACTGAGACGTAAGAACGGGTGTCCCCCTCCATGGACGGCCACCAAAAGTACTTCCTCAGTAGAGCCAGGGTCTGGTCACTCCCGGGGTGGCAGGCGAAGCGGGATGGGTGCCCCCATTGGAGAACCTGGGACCTGACGGAGGCGGGCACGTACAGGCGATCACTGGGTCCATTGCCCGGGTCGGGGTCGTCCCGCTGGGCTTCCTTTACTTTAGCCTCGATCTCCCAAGTGAGGGAGGCAACCACGCAGGAAGGTGGGAGGATAGTCTCGGAACTGGAAGTGTCATTCGTGGAGTCATGCTGGCGGGATAGCGCGTCCGGCTTCCCGTTCTTGGATCCTGGACGGTACTTGAGGGTAAACCTGAATCGGCCAAAGAATAACCAACGGGCCCGGCGAGAATTCAGGCGTTTGGCGGTCTGGATATATTCAAGGTTCATATGGTCCGTCTACATATGAACGGGTGTTCCGCCCCCTCCAACCAGTGTCTCCATTCTTCTAAAGCCAGCTTGACCGGCAGTAGCTCCCGGTTCCCCACGTCGTAATTTCGTTCAGCGGGAGACAGTCGGCGAGAGAAGAAGGCACAGGGATGTAGTTTCTGATCCGGGCCCGAAGGTTAGGACAGTACCGCTCCCACCCCGGAGTCGGAGACGTCAACCTCCACAATGAATTGACAGGAGGGTCCGGTTGAATCAGAACGGGCGCAGACGTGAAGCGCCTCTTTAGTTCCGCGAATGCTGAGTCCGCCTCGGAGTTCCAAAGGAAAGGTGTGGCAGGTGAGGGAAGTCGGGTCAGAGGAGCCGCCACCTGACTGTAGTTTCTGATGAACCGGCCATAGAAGTTCGCAAACCCCAGGAACCGTGGGAGTTGCTTGCGGTCCGTGGATTTGGGCCACTCCGTCACCGCCTGGATCTTCTCGGGATCAGATCTGACCTGTCCGCTCTCGATGATATAACCTAGGAAGCTGACCGAGGGGACGTGGAATTCGTATTTCTCTGCCTTTACGAATAACTTATTCTCCCCCAGTCTCTGCAGGACTTGGCGGACATGAAGAAAGTGTTGCTGGGGACTGTTGGAAAAGATGAGGATGTCATCCAGATAGACAAACACAAAGCGGTTAATTAAGTCCCTTAGTACATCGTTAATCGAGGCTTGAAAGACTGCAGGGGCATTGGTGAGGCCAAAAGGCATGACCAAGTACTCGACGTGGCCTAAAGGGGTATTGAACGCCGTCTTCCACTCGTCCCCCTCCCTTATTCGGACCAGATGGTAGGCACTTCGTAGATCCAACTTCGAGAATATGGTGGCTTCGTGAAGTGGTTCGAACGCAGAACTTATCAGAGGCAGTGGGTACTTGTTCTTTATGGTTATATGATTTAGGCCTCGGTAGTCGAGGCAGGGACGTAGTGAACCATCCTTCTTCCCCACGAAGAAGAACCCTGCGCCCACTGGGGAGGATGAGGGTCGGATGATGCCCGCCGCGCAGAGATTCACTGATGTAACCCTCCATTGCCTCCTTCTCTGGCCGGGACAAGTTATACAGCCGACTGGTGGGCATAGGAGCTCCGGGGAGAAGGTCGATAGTACCATCGTATGGTCGGTGCGGAGGCAGGGAAAGGGGGCGTTGCTTACTAAACACGTGTCCCAGGTCGTGGTACTCCGCTGGAACCCTGGACAAGTCAGGGGGTTCAGCTGCAGGTGAGGTCGAGGTGGTTTTCACAGGGGAAAGGGCCGACTGCAGACAGGTGGCGTGACAAAACGCACTCCAGCTGGCTATCCTTCCGGTAGACCAATCAATGCCAGTGTTGTGGCGCTCAACCATGGGTACGCAAGAACTATGGGGGCTTGAGGGGAGGAGATCAAGTTAAATTGTAGCTGCTCCCGATGGTTCCCCAAGAGAATCAAAGACAGTGGTGAGGTACAGTGAGTGATTCGGGCCAGAAGTCTCCCGTCCATGCCCGAGCTCCCAGAGGGGTACTCAACGGCTCTCGAGTCATTCCGTCCTGCGTTTCTATTTCTTCATGCAACATATTCCCCTCATCACCGGAGTCTATCAATGCAGACAAGGACAGGGACTGTTGGTTGTAGCCTTCAGTAGCTTGGACACGCATCCGGGATTGGGGGACAGAAGGGAATGTGGTCTGACACACCAGAGTCCCCCTTTCTATTGGTGAGCCCTCCCCTTTTGGCCGAAGGGAAGCAGGTTTCACGAAAGTGGCCAGACTGACCGCAATGGAAACAATCCCCTGCTCTTAATCTCCGGAGCCGCTCGGAAGGAGAAAGACGGCTCTGTTCCAGCTGCATTGGTTCCTTTCCCGGGGTGGTGGAAACGGCCGGGCCGGATGCTATTCTAGGAGTGGGAGGAGGAGAGAGGTTAGGGCTAGCAGTAGATGGTGAAGCATGCCGTGGGGTGGCCAATGGACGACCGGTTCTCTCCCTCTGTCGTTCTCGGAGTCGGTTGTCCAGCCTGGTGACGAGGGAGATCAATGAATCCAGGTTGTTGGTGTTATCCCTAGCCGCCAACTCGTCCTTTACCCTGTCACAGAGACCTTGCCGGAATACCTCCTGGAATGCCTCATCATTCCAGCCCGAGTCGGCCGCTAGCGTCCGGAACTCCACGGAGTATTCTGCAACACTACGTGAGCCTTGGTGGAGGGTGAGTAGCCGCTTAGCGGCATCTTTACCGCAGACGGGATGGTCAAAGATCTTCCTTATTTCTGAGATGAAGGTGGGGAAGGAAGAGCAGGTCTCTGGCTGATTATCCCAAATCGCGGTGGCCCACGCTAAGGCATTTCCTCGGAACAACCCCATAGTGTAAGCTATTTTAGATCTGTGCGTGGCGTACGTGGATGGCTGCTGCTCGAAATTCAGGGAGCATTGCAGCAGAAAAGCCCGGCACTTCCCCAGATCTCCGGCGTAGGGTTCTGGTTCAGGGACGTGCGGCTCCCTTAGCGGACGTGTTGTTGACGTCTCGGGCGTCGCCACCACAGACTATCTGGGCTGGTCAGAAGGAGTTCCCGGAGTCGACGGGGTAAGATGGGTGGATACTCAGTCGACCTGTTCACTGACCTTTCTTACACTACTGACAGGGAACGGAGGTTTTCCATGACTTCCCAGAGCAGTTCTTGTGCAAGCCCAATAGGGAGTCCTGGCTGTCGAGGGCTTGTTGCAGAGGATTCGTGTCCGCTGGGTTCATGTTGGCCAGTTCGTTCTGTTGCAAAGATGTGGCTCGGGACGAACCCAAGTGCAGGACACAGATGCTGAGGCAGAGTTGTTAGGCATAGCAACTCCGCGGACGGGGAGCCAATATCCAGGAGAAGATGCGAAGCTTAGAACTAACAGTTCTCAGGAATAGGAAACAGGGTTTGCTGTCACAAGACTCGACCAACGAACTGGCGGCTTCTTGCTGTGGTCGCAGGGTTTTTATCCTGCCGTTAGATGGGAAGCAGGTGCGTGTAGTTAGTGGTACTTGGTAATGATTGGAATCTAAATGAGGTGATCGAGGCTCAAATGCTGAGGCAAATGGCAAGGTGTGGGATTGCCAGACGGGACCATGACAGAATAATGCAGTAAAATTTGTATCTCCCCGTCGGGGAATTGATCCCCGGTCTCCCGCGTGACAGATGGGGATACCAACCACAAAACTAACGAGGAATCGCTATTTTTAGCCTGTTTCATGGTCATTTAAGAGTAAAAAAGCGTGAATAGAATTACATTGATGTTTGTCAACTGTAGTACAGGAGCCTTTCACTTGTGTCCTTCCCACAGCAGTGTCTCAGTTTTCTCCAACGATTCCGTCACCTGTTGTGTTCAAGGATTAGCAAAAGAAAGTGTTCTCGTTAGAGCCCAACTCCGTGTTGTTGGAATGAACATTTCTAATTATAGTTATATATTTAAAAACTGGACGAACCAAAAGGGTCAGAGCAGTTACCATCACAGATCTCGATTTTGCAGATGACATAGTATTGCACTCTGACCAGATGGAGGAAGCACAGCAGCTACTGAAAAAAGTGGAAATTGAGTGCAATAAAGTTGGACTTCACGTAAACGCTAAAAAGACAGTGTACATGGCGTTTAACTGCGACGAAGGTACTCTAAAGACCGTAAAGAATGATACCATTAAGAAAGTCTTTGACTTCAAGTACCTCGGATCAAGAATAATGAGTTCGGAGAAGGACATAAAGAAACGGGAGGCGCTGGCGTGGAGGGTTATGAACGACATGAAGCAAATCTGGAAGTCGACTCTGACCAGAGGGCTTAAAAAGAGGATCTTCATATCAGCCATAGAGCACTAGTGCGAGATGTGACACTCACCAGGACTATGCGAAAGTCTCCTATTGGTTGCTAAACACGAATGCTCCTCATGGTTCTTGACGTGAGTTGGCAACAGCACATGACGAACCGAGCTCTCTGACGACCTACCGATGCTCACCACTGAAATCGAGGAGAGAAGACTGCAACTGGCGGGGCACTGTGTACGCCACCTCGAGCTTCCTGCCAGCCTAGTCATCATATGGGAGCACAAGCATGGGAGGATGAACCCTGGCCTATGAACCAAGACGATGGTGAACATGCTACAAGAAGACAGGGGCGCGGCTAACGTAAATGACTGAACACACTGATGAGAGAGAGGGAAAAGTGGACATTCCGTTATCGTGCTCGCCGCCGCCCCCCTAGGCCTGAGCCGAGGTAGTAGCAGTAGTATATATTTATATTTCTGGATTTTTAATGCGACAGGCGGGAAAAGATATGCATTGAAACACTGGGTGTTGTGTATATCTCCGGTTTGTTGGAGGACGGCGACATCAACTACAGATAACAGCAACTGCACCAGACTGAGGAATCAGAGTGACCACATTCAGAAAACAGCTCGAACCACAGTCATACACTTCTAGCGTCCGAATGGTCCAACCCTGACAACTCCGTACGAATTCCCGAAGGTATTTAAATCGATGGGTGAGTGTAAAATTATTATTCACACTGGGCTGGCCAGTGGATCAAGGATTGAAGTGCTGTCCCTCACATTTTCCCCGGTGAACCGATCAGTGCAGTTTCCTGCTCTCACTCTAACTCAGATTCCCACAGCCAACTAGGACACATCAAAACATGTCGGATGATGTGTTCACACTGAGTGTTGTCAGTCTACTCACCACACACTCTGTCTATTTTACACAATGGGATCTCTCCCATCCCCCTTCCCCATTACCAGAGTAAATTAAACCCTTTATTGTGATTCAAAAACTTAATATAGATTCACAGAATCCTGCAACCCTAAAACGGGCATCTCGCCTCATAACATCCGTGTTGACAATCAACTACCGATCACACCAGAAAAGAGCTCATTACTAGCTATGGTCTTCGGTGTCTTGATGATTCAGGTGTCCGCCCAGACAGTTGTGAGTGTATCTGCCTCACCAGCCACTCAGTCATGGGTTCCAGTTTCCAAACACCATCGCGTGAAGTTCTCCATGTGATGGTCTCTAAGTTTACACACGTCAGGACAGTTTTCTACTATCCTGATAGGCCCGGGTTAATTTGATATGACCTCCGTCACCTCCAGAGCTCTCCATGAAAACAATCGTCAATCCATCGACCGAATGGACGCCCATGGGCCCAGCACGCTGCCGCTGCGCCTCTCTGCTGTTGTCTGAACGTGGTGACGCGCTGCTCCGTCGTGGACGTTGCTCATTCTTCTCTTCATCTTCATTTGTCGATTCTTTGCTGACGTCACAAAGTTTCATAGAAACATAGAAAACCTGCAGCACAATACAGGCCCTTCGGCCGACTTGATGGCCTTTATCATTAGTCAGCAATGGGTAGATTAAGTTCAGCCAAACAGGGTTGTGATCTTTTCAGACTCTGCCTCGTACTGCAGTGTTTGGAATTGCAGTGTTGATGGACCTGTATTATAATCTATATTTTCCGGGGACAGCGGGAATAGTTGTACAGTTTTGTTGGGGACCTACACGTGGGTGTTTCATGGTTATATGAAAGGGCAGCTGTTGGAGCAAAACAATCACTTACTAAGTCTGAGTTGGGTATGATAATTACTATAGGAAAGTATGAAGCCTGTTGTTGTAATAGTTGTAATAGTTTGCTGGGATACGGAAATGGCAGAAATTGTGGGACAAGATGTGGACAGGCCGGTGTTATTACAATTTGTTTCCATCAGTCCGGTGATGGCACCTTTGGGAAGGTTAGGAGTGCCGATATGCGGTTGATGAGACTGAGGTTCGGACATACCGGTTTGCTCTTCACTTTGGCACTTATTCGTAAGTATGGGAATAATTCGTGTGATTTTTGTAAAGTCCAGGACACAGTGGAGAATGTGATCATGATGTGCTGCGGATGCTATTTGGAAAATGGGAAGTTATTTTGACAATTAATGGATAGGTCTGGGGTGCCTACTTTGCAGGATTTTCTAGCACCTGAAGCAGGGATACTTACGTCGTGCAGAGCCCTGGTGAGCTTTTTAATTAAAATAGATTTGGGAGGTAGCATCTGATCCCCATCAAGCCTCCCTTTGTACCTTAATACAGTAGGCTGTGGTAATGCACCTTCCTGAGAATTGTGAGCTGCCATCAGCACAAAAGAAGAAGAAAGGCTGATTCGAGTGTGGGGCAGGGGAAAGCACCACTGAGGGGTGAGCATCTCAGGCTCTACGATGGAGATGAGGCTTTCCACCCGGGCACGGCTGCAATAAACTGAACTGACGTGCGGTCGGAATGTACTTGCTGTGTGTAAGAAGAAGGAGAGATGATGTAATGGGCTTCTTCTGTGGTTTGCAGGTCGATGTGAACGGATGGAGACAGTGCCAACTGGATCAGATGAGCTGCTCGCTTCTCTCTGCTATTGCCATGTTTATATGGGAGTGGACTGGTGAAGTCCGATCAACCGGTCTGCTCCCTCACTGTTCGCATCAGCCTCTTCTCTTCCTGCCTGCTGCCCGAGTAACAGTGTGTGTCTATCCATGTCTCAGCACACAACCTACGTAGGAGAGTCTAGCACAGGGAAAGCCCCTTCTGCCCACAGTGTTTCCACTGACCACAATGCCAAATTAAGCTAATCCCATCTGCCTGTACATACCCATATCCTTTCATTCCTTGCCGGTTCATGTGCCTAACTAAACACTACTTGTGTGCAAGGTTCAATCCTTTCCTTGGCAGCATTTTTCAGCCAGCTTCCAGTCTCCATGCAAAATAGAGACTCGTCTCCTAAATCTATTTTAATCATTCCCTCTATTTAAAGCTCTGCCCTTGAGGATTTGTTGTTTGTCTGCTGTGTAAAAGACTCTGACTACGTTTTGTGTTTCGTCGGCCTCTGCTCAACCTTTTAAACTCTGCAGTAAAACAGCTACGTTTGTTCGAACTCGCCTTATAACTGAAACTGCAGTTCTAGCGATTTGGCGAAAGGAACTGTTCACAATACTCCATGTGCTCTAACGATAGTTTTATACAGCTACAACATGGTTTTCCAACTCTTGTCTCTGATCTGACACACCTGCTCTCTTCTTGGTAATAGGCCTTTGCTGGGATAAAAGGACCATTTGCTTTTACTCTGTCTATGCTGCTCGTGACCTTACATACCTGTATAAGGTTCACCTCTGAATCTACTATGCTCCAGGAAATAAGTTCCTCATCTGTGCAAACGCTTCTTGTAACTCAGACCCCCAAGTCCAGGCAACATCCTGGTCAATCTTTTCTGAACTCTTTGTAGTTTAAGAACATCTTTGCTATAATAAGGCAAACGAAACTATTCGCATTACGCCAAGACAGTCCTTATCAGAGACCTCTATGTCTGCAGTATACCTTCTAAACTTTTGTCCTCTGTGCCCTAAATGGTGAAGGCCAGCTGGTCAAACACCACCTTCACCATCGTTGATTCATGAGATGCCACATTCAGTGAACTATGCATTTATACTTCTCCTTCCCTTTGCTCTATATCACCCTTCAGATCCCCTCTGTTAATTGGATCATTCGTAATTTTGTATGTTCTCCTAAACTGGATTGAAAGCCATTTGCCAAGCCTCAGACCTACCAGATGAAGAACCCCCAGTTTTTTTCTTAAACTTCCACGCTATCTACACCACCAGCTATTTTAGTATCTTGACACTCTGATTAATTGTTCTTTGCACATTCACATGCAAATTGTTTCATTGAACTGCCAACAAGTCAGGTCCCAGCATCAACTCCAGTTGGGCACCACTAGACAGAAACGTGTAGTCTGAGGCATCGCCCTCTGCTCCCTCAACCATCACTGTCTGTTCCTGTCACTGAAGTAAGCAGGAAAACAATCAGCTATCTCCTCTCAGTTCCATCATCCAGATCTAACCTTCCAGACGAATGTCGAAGGCCTGGATAATGTCCATATAGACAACATCAACATTTCTCGTCTCATTTACACTTTTGTGCACCACCTCGAAGAACTGTAAGTAATTTATCGGACATCATTTCCCTTGCACAAAGCTATGCTGAATGTCCTGAATCAGACCACATGTTGGTGGATCCTGTCCAATGGAAACCCCTCCAGCAAATTACTCACCACTGATATTAGCCTAACCAGCCTACATTTGCATGGCTAGTTTTTACTACCCTTTCTAAACTATGGTACTTCATTAACCACAAAACAGAGGAGAAGAATAAGGCCATCGGCCCATCCCGTGCGCTCTACAATTCCATCACAGCTGATTCATTATCCCTATTCTGCTGTCTTACCCTTCGTCTCCTATTAACCTCCATTTTAGGAACCTATTAACCTTCATTTTAAATATGTACAATAATCTGCCCCCCATGTTGCCGTATGTGGCAATGCATTCCACGGATTCACCAGCCTCTGGCTAAATTCCTCTGAGTCTTGTTCTTGAGGAATATCCCCTTGCATTCTGAGGCTGAGCACTCCCCTTCCAGAGTCTCCCACTGCGGGAAATATCCATTCATGTCCGCCCTGTCAAGATATTGAATAGCTTTGAATTAAATCCCCACTTATTTGTTAATACTTTAGTGAGTATAGGCCAAGAGCTATTGAAGCTCTTTATATGTTAACCCTCATAACATAATTGTCGTGAACCTCCTCTCGACTCTCTTAAATGCTGGCGTATCCTTTCTTAAAAGGGGGGGGGGGGCAACACTGCTCGCAATCCTCAAAATACGGAATGATAGTTTAAAATTTAATACCACGTTTCGCATAACAGAATCACCAAATCTATATGGAATACTCCAAGAGTCGCCTCACATACTTGTTACGTAACTGCAATAAAACTTCCTAATTCGTGTTCTCACTCAGTTCTCTGACTGATAAAAGCATTGCGCAAACATCATCTTCCTCACTCTATCTACCTGTGAAAAAGAGGAGAGAATCTGTAGATGCCGGAAATAGAAGAAACGCAGACAAAATTCTGGAGGAACTCACCAGGCCAGACAGTATATATGGAAAAAAAAAAGTACAGTCAGCGTTTCGGGCCGAGAACCTATCTACCTGTGCTGCTTTCAGTGAGCTAGGCACTTCTAGGACCCCTGTGGAACACCTCTGGCAACCGGCAGCCAACCAGAATGGGATCCCTTTATCCCACTCACTGTTTCCTACCAATCAGCCCACGCTTTATCCACGTATGTAACGTTCCAGTAATTCTATGGGCTCTTATCTTGTTTAGCAGCCTCATGTGCGGCACCTTGTTCAAGGCCTTCTGAAAAAAAAAAAAACAGATACACAATATCAGTTGATCTCCCTTTCTGGCCTACTTGTAATTTCCTCAGAAAATTGCAATAGTTTGTCAGGCAGGACTTTCCTTTACGGAAACCATGTTGAGTTCTGTCTATCTTGTCATATGCCTCCAGGTACTCCGTAACCCCATCCTTGCAAATCGATTCCAACAACTTCCCAACCACCGATATCAAGCGAACAGGTCTATAATTTCCTTTTTGCTTCCTTGCCACCTTCTTAAATAGCGGAGAGATATTTGCAATCTTCAAGTCCTCCGGAACCATTCGAGAATCTATTGACTTTTGAAAGATCATTGTTAATGCCTCCGGAATCTCCACAGCTCCTTCCTTCAGAGCACGAGGTGCTGGTCAGGGAGATTCATCTACCCTGAGACTATGCAACTTCATGAGTACTTTCTCTGTCGTAAATCTGACTCCGCACACTTCTCTTCCCTGACACCCTTAAGTGTCCGATATACTGCTGATGTCTTTCTCAGTGAAGAATGATGCAAAATAATCGTTCAGTTACTCTGCCACCTCCTTATCTCCCATTACAATTTCTCCAGCGTCATTTTCTATGGGTCCTGTATCATCTCACCTGTCTTTTCCTCTTTATATACTTGAAAGAGCTTTTAGTATCCTATTTGATATTATTTGCTAGTTTCCTTTCATAGTTCCTCCTTTCCCTCTTAATGACCTTCTTAGTTTCCTTATGTAAGCTTTTAAAAACCTTCCAATCCTCTGTCTTTCCCCTATTTTTTGATTCCTTGTATGCCCTCTGCTTTGCTTTAACTTTGGCTTTGAGTTTTCTTGTCAGCCACGGATGCATCCTTTTTTCCATTCGAAAATGTCTTCTTTTTTGGAAAATATCTGCCTTGCAGTTTCCTCACTCCTCGCATAAAGTCCAGCCATAGCTGCTCTGCCGTCTTTCCCGCTAGTGTCCCTTTCCAGTCAACTTTGTCCAGTTCCGTTCTCATGCCACTGTAATTTCTTTTACTCCACTGAAATACTGACACATCGGATTTCGGCTTCACTTTCTCACTATCTGTCTATTAATAGGTAGAGCTATTAATGATAGCGGAGGGAAGGGATATGTGGAGAAGGCAGGAGCGGGGTACGGATTGTGGATGGTCAGCTATGATCACAGTGAATGGCGGGGCTGGCTCGATGGGCCGAATGGCCTACTCCTGCACCTATTGTCTATTGCGAAGTATTTACAAAGTTGCGTAGGTAAAGCGAATAAATATTTGATCCCACTTTTCAGTTCTTCCCTAAATTTCTTCTGCGTCAGCCCATAGATAAACTTGTTTGTACAGGCACTCAAAAGTCGCAACATATACGCAAGTTGTTGAACAATGTATATCGGGATGCTCAAACATCTCTCTGTGTAGGAGGAGTTTTGTGATCACCAGTTCATAGAGTAGTCAACATACGGCATCCATAACAATATGAAATTAGCTGATAGAGCAAACAACTTTTTCCGGTTCTCCACCCCTGGATCGTTCCGTTTCTGAATGTTGTTCGGAAACCCTTGCTTATTCTGTTTGTCGTAATTATATGTCTAACTGTTATAGCATTGAACAGCAGAATTAAAGAGATCGGTAGTAAAAGTGTAATAACACTGTCAAATAATGCCACTGTTTTCCAGGAAGATGAGGAAAGGTATTCAGCTGTGGCGACGCAGCGCCAGGTGACGTGATGGATTACGTCGTAAGGCGCTACTGTGAAGTAAGATGGAGCACACCGTACACAGCTGAAGGCACACACTTTTACTATCGACACTATCGCTATTCTTTCGGTGGAATATCGATTCGGTAAAATGTGACAGCAGTTGGTGATGCAGCGATCGAAAGTAAAGCAAATGTCAAGCAAACGGAGCAGACCACTGCTGCCGTCTTTAGCGCAGGTGCTGGCGCGCATATTGGAGTGATAAGCGGGAAGTGGGCAAACGGATAAATATTAGTTATCTGTAGCACTATAAGAGCAACGATCACCACAGTCAGGTTTGCTTTTGCCATGGCGAACAGATAGCGCGTAGCGCATTTGGAGAGACCACATTTTCCTCCGGACATTATCGCTATTACCGTTGAGTTAAAGGCAAAGTATTAAGAATTAATTCTAAACATTGCAAACTCGTCAATTCTCTTTGATCTACGCAGTTATAGTTACGTTATTTTGCCAGGATTGACACCGTTGCCCATGAACACAGCCTATCTGCATATTATTTCACAGAACATGGATTACACTTGTACTGCATATCCGGCACTATATCATCAGCGATGCTGGGAAAGAGACAAATCTGGTGGGAACGTCTCCTCTGAAGGTACCAGGAATATAGGACATGTAGCGATATGACGTCATAAGACATAAGGCTGAACGTCTGAGACTTCCAGCGGTCCCATCAGCTCAAGACGACAAAACCTCATTTACTTTCTGATCCAAGTGTTGCTGTCCTCAGCAGCCCATTTCTTTAGACCATAAAAGCCGAGTTCCAGTCACGGCATGGTGCAAAGGTGCTGGAAGTGAGTTGCAAGCATTGAACGCTGGGCGGCTTTCTGTAAAACTTCACCGAGAGCTCTATCTGTGTCTTCAGGTTTCCGTCAGTCCAGAGAGGCACGTTGACTTGCATGGGTTTGTCGACTTGCTTTTACTGGGGCATGTTGCTGGGGTTGGTTCATTTAAACGCAATTTCCCGAAATCTACACAGAACAGAAAATGCTGAAATAGACCGCGCAAGCAGGATCTGTGGAACGATCTTACAACTCAGATTCCAGTCAGTAACCCATGCTTAGAATACATCATTGCGTTGTTTACATGATCACAGAGTTAAAGTACTGCTTAAAATGATTGCTTCAGATTTCATCTTCACAATACTGGAATATGTTTTACCTGTTGAGATCAATCAAGAGGAACCATACGAATATCGTTTCGAGTGCTGGCGGCGCCACTATGTTCATAGTTAGAGGAATTGTCCCCGAAATCCGTCTTGGGAAACACACAAAGCACTGAATCCTCAGTTCGTGAAGCTGGACTTCCATATGGGGTCGTTAGTGCTGAGTACGATCCCACCAAGTGGACGTTTCATTCAGGAAATTAATTGTTTAATATAAGTTACAGGAAATTGAAAATAATGACTCACTGCAAAATTAATAGATTTTAAACATTAAAATAAAGACAATCAATACATCCAAAAACGGCAACAGAAAGAGGGATCCAGATATATTTCAGCGGACACATGCTTGCTGGCAATTCCAACCGCTTCAAGCACAATATAATACAGTTTGGCTAAGTAGTATTTAGCTGAATATCTCATTGGCTGTCTAAGATGTTGACAATTGTTTCAGAATTGTTTATATTGTAGAGCGAACCATTTCGCCATCATTCACAGCCCACAGAACAGATACTGACTTCAAACTATTTTAGGCTTTTTTATTTTACTGCGTAACAATATTAAATAATACAATAACTATTTGTTCCAGAATTCAAATGTTATGTTGCCCTGCAAACGTATATCAGCCAATTGGCTGAAACTGCTTAAGAAGACCTACAGTCTCTCACTGCCCTTCAAATGAGCATCAATCATAACGGTGCTGAAGAAAAATAGGGTGAGCTGCTGCAACGACTATCGCGTGGATCAATCCATTTCCAATCCTTTGCTGGAAAGTTTCTCCAACTGTTTTGTGCTGCTCTGAGGACTGCATTTGTGCTGCTTTATGCAGCCATGTTGAGCTCAAATATTTTATCAACTCTTTCTCTAACTTCCACCCTGCACTTAAAATTCAGTTGGTCCATTCCTGACACCTCACTCCCATTGCGCAGTGTTTGTGTCTCCAACTCAGAAGACTGTCGGGTGATATGTTTTATAAGCCTATTGACTCACAAATCAACTTGATTGTACGTCTTTCCACCTTGTCTCCTTTAAAAATGTCATTCTCCTTTCTTCGTCTCTGCAGAATTTCACCGTCTGGCTGACGAAATTTCTCCTCATCACTAATTAAACTTCCATTCTCTGGCTATAGCCTTTGGTTTTATATGAACCCGCAGGAGGAAACATCCTCTTCACATTCACCCTGTATAGAATTGTCAGTAATCATTAGGTCACAGGTAGATCAAGGGCAAGAGGAAAACCAAGGAGAGGGTAGGACAACTCAAGGATAAAGAAGGGAGCAAAGTAGATGAGGACCTTCATGAGCCCCAGGAGACTAGCGAGTGGCTCATGTTGTACCTCTACATAAGAAAGGCACAAGGGAAATTTTTGAGAACTACAGACCAATGAGTCGCAAGTTAGTTGTGGAGAAATTGCTAGAAAATTAAGCTATTCTTCAGGACAAAATATATCAGCATTTGGAAAGTAATGGCCAAATTAATGAGAGCCAGCATGGTTTTCAACTGGACATGTCACGCCTTACTAAATTGATTGAGTGTTTTGACAAGGTGAGGAGAGAGATTGACGAGTGTAGAGTAGTGAGAGTTGTTTACATGGAAAATTGCTCGTAAAAGATTATTACTTCAGCAACATCACACACAAAATGCCGGAGGAGTTCAACAGGGTTCCTTGTGTTGCCCTGGACTTGCAGCGTCTGAAGACTATGTCGTGTTTCTTCAGCAGCAACGTGGTCGTGTGTGTGTGTATGTGTGTGTGTCTGTGTGTGTGTCTGTGTGTGTGTCTGTGCGCGTATGCATGCTTGTCCACGGCCAGGAATTCGTTTTTGTTGCACCACTGAAGAGCAAACCGGAATAGAAAACTGCAGGGACAGAAGGCAGGGGTCTGTCAGTGTGGTGAACACCGTTTACATATGAATAGTTAGCCAAGAAAAAATGATGAAATCTGTAAATGCAGCTGGTACGTGACAAAGCTCCGTCTTTGTAATTAAAGCTACTGGCTCTATTTCCACCATAGACACAGCTGAGCTAATTCCCAAAAACGTTCATGTATTCGTGTTCAATCACCCCATGTTTACATCAAGGTGTTTGTTCAAGCAACTGTAACTAAGAAAATTAGTTAAGCTTATCACAATATCTCTGAAAACTGATACTCTGTATAAATCAGGGCCGTTTTCAATGCATCAGCTCAGACTCCCTGCCGAATCTGTGAATTCAAGAACAACAGAATTCACAGATTCTCACTGAAATGGTGTATCCAGTCATCTGGCGGATAGAGGACATTTACTTTCCTTTTATTTCAGCCTTTGGAATTCCCGGTAAGCCACCGTGTCTGTTTCGGTTGGTGAGAAATGAAGTTTAATTTCAACGCTGTGATTGAACCTGGCATCTGTCGAGTCCCATTGTCCCGCATTTCAGGAATTAAATGGAATACCGGGACTCTGAATTCTGGAATCTAGCCCTGAAGTCAAACCACTGCAGGAATTTGCGAATCCGTCAGCATCCATGAAAATGAGTGGGTCAGACAAAGTTCTCCCAGCGGTTTGTGATCACCAATGGAACGTTCAGGTCCCTCTGTTTTTGGTTTTGTGGTAGATAAAATATTTTTGGAAATATTGTGTTTATACAGCCCGTGGAGATTATTATAATTTATCGTCTGCCTTTGTATGTAAGCGGTTATCTGAGTTAGTTGCAACAATCAATTCATTGACTGGTAGTAACACTTCAGCAAATGTGAGTAGTTCCGTGTTGTAGATCGAAACTGTTGTCATCATTATCAGCATCTGGTGCCATGCCCAGTTTGAATTTGAGAGCCATGGCCCACGCACTCCTGTTTCGTGTCAGATGGATCAATTCATCGGTATTCATTTCCAGATCCCTGGCTGCTGGCTCCATCATCATTTGTCTTTGCCTTCCTCTTGCTTTCTTTGTCATAGTTTGGTCCGCGAAACCACTTTCTGGTTCACGGTCCTATCCATGATCCTTATTCCAGGTTTCCCGGCTTTCCCCAGTTTCTGTTGAGGCAGCTGATTCTCGTTTGGGCCAGCTTCATAAATAGCTTCAGGATTCAGTCGCTGGCTGCTGGATTGTTCCTGTCCAAACCCCTTGTCTGAATCCCTTCACTTGCCCTTCCTTCTGTTGCCTTGCCCTGCCTTTCCTGAAGCCCTGCCTCGCCTGAAGCCTTGCCTCGCCTTGCCTCACCTGAAGCCCTGCCTCGCCTGAAGCTCTGCACGCCTTTCCTCGCCATGTCTCGTCTGAAGCATTGCCTCGCCTTGCCTCGTCTGTAGCCTTGACACGCCTTGCCTCGACTGAAGCCTTTCCTGGCCTTGCCTCCTCTGCAACCCTCGACTGCAACCTTCGCCTTCACCGCTGTCAAGTTCAACTGCTGGAGCAAGGTAAGTAACAGTCTTTCGTTGTTTTGAACTGTCTCTGTGTCCACGCTTTCGTTAGGTAGAGAAACATAGAAACATAGAAAATAGGTGCAGGAGTAGGCCATTCGGCCCTTCGAGCCTGCACCGCCATTTATTATGATCATGGCTGATCATCCAACTCAGAACACCGCCCCAGCCTTCCCTCCATACCCCCTGACCCCTGTAGCCACAAGGGCTATATCTAACTCAAAATCAACAGTAAGATAACATTATGTCCCGTCGTTGCCGCTACCTAGTGTTGGGATGAGTCTTTGTGTCCACGCCTTCGTTCGGTAGGTCTGGCCTTCTGCCGCTACCTTCTGTTAGAACCGTCTCGTTGTATTCTGTATTTTGTGTGTGAGTCCCGGCCCGACGTCCTGTTTGCTAAGAAGGGTCCCTGCTCTGTGTTCCATGTTCCTGCCTCTCCCTCGACCTAGGTTCTGCGTTCCTGCCTCTCCCTCGACCAAGGCTCTGCATTCCTGTCTCTTCCTCGATCAAGTCAAGGCTTCGGGGTCTCGTTCAGTCCTAGACACGTCGAAGAACCTTGTTCTGTCCAAGCCACGGCTTTGTGTTCCCGTCTTGTCCATGTGCCTCGCTCAGCCCAGGAGTACTTTGCCCAGCCCGGTGCTATGGTTCATTCGTCATGTGCTGACGTTCCCTTGTCCTGTCCAGGAGTCTCACGTCCAGTCCTGTTGCCACTCCTCGTCCTGTGGCCACATCTTGTCCTCGCCTGCTTCTGGAGTCCGAGCCCTAGTCAAGTCCCAGTTTTTGGGTCCCTGCCTAGTCTCTGGCTCGGGGTCCATACCCTAGCCTCGAAGAACCCAAGCCTCGTCGTGTCTTTGCCTAGATCTGGGGTCCGAGCACGAGTCAAGACCCAGGTTTCGGGTCCTTGCCCAGTCTCTGGCTCGGAGTCCAAGCCTAGGCTCTAAGTTCCAATTTCCTTTCCTAGATCCGCAGTCCTAGTCAAGACCTAACCCAGGCAGGCCTTGTATCCTTATCTCGTCCAGGGCCTCTGTCATGTCTAGCGTCCTTTCTTCCCCTCTCCCCTTGCTTCCACTTCACGCCTGGTCCTGTTCCCAGTACTTCTGTGCTTGTGTCTTGCATTGGGGTACGCTCCCAGCGTCGCCCCCTTTCTGACATTCTTCCCTTCAATCTTTCCCATAATTGCCGTGCACTCTAACTCCTCTTTCCTAATCACACGTCCAATGAAGTTATATGATCAGATACATTGTTTATCTTTTCGTGCTTGCTCTGTTCATGACATCCTCGTTAGATATTTGTTTCGCCCATGATTTTCTTTGCATCCTCCTCAAAAACCACATCTCTGCTGCTTCAATTCCTTTTCTCAATTTACTAGATATTGTCCAACATTCTGAAGCACATAACATAACTGTATAAACGTAACATCTCAGTACTTTGAGGCGGGCTGAAATGCATTGTTTTGTGTTGGTCAGAATATTCTTCATTCTCGTAAATGTGCAATTTGCCATCCCTATTGTTCTTTTGCTGTCCATGACGCACCTGCTATTTGATGTCACTCAGCTTCCTAAGTAGCAAAAGTTCTGTACTTGTATTATTTCTTCCCCGCTGATTCTCAGGCTGCAGAGAGGATTATCCAGCTTTTTGGATATCACCATATATTCTGATTTTGCAATTAATAGATAGATCGATTTTTGCACTTTCTTCTACAACTATATCAATGACGTTTTGTAGTTATTCCTCTCATGTAGAATTTTAATAAATGTGTGCGATATGACTGAATATAAAGCAATAGATGGACACACATTAATGTCGTTATTCAGCCAATTAACACAACCGACGTGCTGCTTGACAGTCACAAATATTGTGAAATGTTTTCTATTATATCTACATCTGACACCATTACAGGCATCTGACTACGGCATCGAGTTTGAAGCTAAACTTTGAATTCCTCTCCCCTAGTTCAGTGGGAGGCGTCATGTCTGTCTGTGAAGTTGTGTCAGACTGCGCGTATCTGTTGGAATCTGTAAATGTTATGTTGTAAAGTCACTGAGGTGGCAAATGCTGGAATAGGAAATAAGCTCGGGGAATGTTGGAAACACTAAGCCCTAGCATCTTGTACGCAAAAAGAAACCTGTTAACACTCGTATCAGTGTTCTCCCTGAGTTTACCTGTTCCTAACATATTCTGTTTGGGATGCATCAGTGTTTCCAGCATTTCCTGTTTTTTTTTTTTTTTTTTGTTCCGTCCTTCAGCTGTTTTGTTGCTGACAGGGATCTCCAAGGAAGCTGATGATTGTCTGATGGAGGAATCCCGCCATCAGCTTTTGGATTTATTGAGACGAGACGCGGAAGACGCTGGTAGGAAATGTTCCATCCAGAATTGACTCTAAGGAGGTTGTTTCAGCTGCCACTTCATATTTAGACCAACAGTCAAGAATTCGAACTCAGATCATATTAACTTTATTTTACTCTGTAACCCCGTCTGTGTCTCCGCCAGCTCTGCACCCTTTCTCGACCCTCCCACCGCTAAATGCTACAGTGCAGTGGAAATGCTACGAGATCCCCTCAAACTGCTGCATTCACTTCCCCTTGGCATTTCTCAACTTGCTGTTCCCTGTCTCTCTTCCAGCGAACTTGGTGGCGATTGTGATCCTGTCCCGGGGAAAGTGCGGTCTCTCCAAATGTATCACTCGCTACCTGGTGGGAATGGCAGCGGCAGATCTCCTGGTCGTTATCTCCGATCCGCTGCTTAGGTGGACTGCTCTGATTTATTTTCCCCGATCATTCCTGCTGATCACTCCTGTGTGCAGATTCAATACGTGGTTGATTTCTGCGAGTACTGCAATCTCTGTCTGGCTGACTGCCGCTTTCACCATCGATCGCTTTGTGGCTATTTGCTGTGAGAAGCTGAAAAGAAAATATTGCACCAAGAGAACGGCGGCTGGGGTTATCGGGACAGTGAGTGTGCTGGCCTGCATGGAGGGCGTCCCCTGGGGCTTTGCTTACGGGCCTGGAGAAATAATTGATGGTGTTCCCAGGTTTTGTGATGTTACACCGATCTTCATAAACTCTCCGTCATGGGCGGCGTTTGACATATTTGATCTCATTTTAACCCCTTGTGTCCCATTTTTTATGATTTTGCTGTTCAATATTCTGACTGTCAGGCGGATTCTAGCGGCCAGTCGAGCCCGCAGGGGGCTCCGGGGACAAAAGAGTGGAGAGAATGACAAGGACCGGGAGATGGAGAACCGACGCAAATCCATCGTTTTGCTCTTCAGCATCACCGGTAGTTTCATATTGTTGTGGGGAACACAGGTGGCATTTTATATCTACAGAAGGATCTCAAAGAATTATGTTGATACTGTCACGGATCCCCGTTTCATCACAGAACACACATCGATTATGCTGCAGATTCTCAGTTCCTGCACCAATACGTGTATTTATGCCGTGACTCAGAGCAAATTCCGAGAGGAACTAAAGAATGTGGTGAAATACCCACTGAAGCAGATTTTGAAATTAATTAAACGTTCGAAATAAATACTGTAAGGTATTACAATTCAAATGCCTTCATGGCCCCTATTCTGTCACCGCACTTTTGGGTAAATGGAAACAACATGTTGAACAGAGTTACAAAACAAACATCAGAAAATCTGCAGATGTTCGAAATACAAAACAACACACACATAATCAGATCGTCCCGCCCCGAAACGTCGACTGTTTACTCTTTTCCACACACAAAATTCTGGATGAACTCAGCAGGCTAGGCAGCGTCAATGAAAAAGTGTAGCATGTCGACGTTTCGTGCCAAGTCCCTCTGTCAGAGTCCTGTCAACTGTTTACTCTTTTCCATTTAGTGTGTGTAGCTTTAGAGTTACAAAACGGCTGTTTAGAGCTGATCCCGACGGCATCACTGACTTCACCTTCTCAGAGAAATTTCCTTGGCACCTCAAGTCCCGCTCGCTTGAGTCAACCTGTTACTCCTGCTTCCCGGTTCTGACAAAAACTGCCTGACCTTGGAGTATATTTCCATCTCGATCAACCACTGCTACTCCCATCATAAGTCCTCCATTCCTTCACCCGCTTTTTTCTTATCCTTCTCTACCTGTATGTTCTCGCTCTCACTGCCAACTTGAACTATCTTTCTGTAAGAGAATTTTTTCCTGTTTTACAATTGAAGACAAAGGAACTTTCCGTTCACTTGCAGCTCTGTGAGAGATAGAGAGATGGAGAAAGGGAGCGCGAGCAGGAGACAGCGCGAGGGCTGAGGGAGCGAAGGAGAGAGCGAATGAGATATCGCGAGGGAGAGGGTGCCATGGAGATGACACGAGAGTGAGCGCGAGGGAAAGTGTGCGGGAGAGGGTGCGGGCGCGGGTGAGCGACAGAAGGAGACATCGCGAGGGAGAGAGCGCATAAGAAGTTTGACGTGACGGAGCCGGTGCGAAGGAGAGCACGTGAGGGAGACCGAGACCGCGCGGGATAGGACACGAGGAAGATATCGTGAGAGTGAGTGCGAGGGAATGAGCAAGTGGGAGAGACAGAGAATATAGAATGAGAGAGAGAGAGGGGTAGTGAAGCGACTAAGGCATCGTAAGGGAGACGGACACAGAAAGAGAGAGGAAAAGAGGAAAGAGAGAGAGAGAGAGAGAGAGAGAGAGAGAGAGAGAGAAGAGGCTGTGTGACAATCCACCCTATCACCGAGACCTGCTTGTTTGTGGATGATAAGAATTATTTTGGATGTGGTACAACTAATACTGTAGACATTTTTTTATATTAAAATCGTACAGGTTCTAACAAATTGTCTGGTTTTAAGATGTGTGCGGTCTCCTTTGTTTGCGAATGCACATGCAGATACCCTGAGCCGTATAAAATGCAATGAATGAATTTTAAGCCGATTTTGATTACAAAGAGACTATTTGAAGGCACATTAATGTACAGGATGGATGGATATAAATCACATAGAGCAAACACTTTAGCGCTGGGGGGGGGGGGGGTGGCAGGGGACAGACAAGAGGTTCTGTGGACATGGATGACCTTGCAGAAAGATGCGTTACCTCCATCATGCCAGGGCCAAGGTTATATCTGAGAAGTTACAGGCCATTCTGAAAGGGCAGCGTGAACAGCCAGAGATCGTGGACCTTATTAGAACTAACAACAGAGAGACAACGCCCTACAGAGAATTTAGTGAGTTGGGCAGAAGGTTAAGAAGTAAGAACTCTAGGGTGGTTCTTTCAGGATTATTTCAGTGCAACGTGCTTGCCAGGTAAGAGAGGGTAAGTTGGTACAGTTAAGTGTGTGGCAGGAGGGAGGGCATCAGGTACAGGATAAGTGGAACTCGTGTAAGGAGGATGGGTTACAGTGAAGGAGAAGTAATATTCTGACAGGGAAGCTTTCTGGCCTCACCTTGATGATATTCATCATGTGGCATGCGGAGGGGGTGTTGGGATCCTGAGCTATAGGCCAGTAATTAGCATTGAGCGGAAGGCAGAGATGAGGTCGAGTAACCCTAAAAGGAAGTCAAGATGGGGCCAGGTTAATGAGCACAGTGGCATCGAAGGGCAGAAGTGAGTTTATTTCAGTGCAGGGTGTAGAAAAGTTAATGTAGATATACTTAAAGCCCGGGTTAGTACATGGCGCCGTGGTTCATCCATTGCAGAGATCTGGTTGAGAGAAGGGCAGGACTGGTATCTAAACACTCCAGGGTTCATATGCTTCCGGCAGTGCAGAGGAAGGTAAATGAGGTTGGGGAGCGGCATTGCTGATCAGGTAGTACGTCACAAAGTTGAGCAAATCCCGGAGGCTCATCTCGTAAAACAATGTTGGTGCAACTCAGGAATAAGAAAGGTTCAATCACTGTGATGAGATTATACTGTAGGACTCCCAATAGCCAGTGAGGGTGAAGAATAGATATGTCAGCAGGTTATGAGATGAACTTCCGGTCATCTCCCATTCCTCCTTCACCATTCCCCATTCCCTTTTCCATCTCACATTATCTTCCTACTTTCCCATCAACTCCCTCTGGTGTTCGTCCCTGCTTGCTTTCTTCCATGGCTTTCTGTCCTCTCCTACTAGATTCCCCCTCTCTAGCCCTGTATCTCATACACCAATCAACTTCCCAGCTCTTTACTTCACCACCCCCTCCCCCTCTCACAGTTTCACCTTTCACCTTGTGTTTCTTCCCCTCTCCCCCCACCTTCTAACACTGACTCCTCGTCTTTTTTTCTCCAGTCCTGATGAAGCGTCTCGGCCCAAAACGTCGACTATACTCTTTTCCATGGATGCTACCTGACCTTCTGAGTCCCTCCAGCATTGTGTGTGTGTTGTCCAGATACAGGTGATGATCTCAACAGGCTTACAGGTGAAGTTTTGCTTCTCCGGGACGGACTATTTGGGTTTCTGAATGGTGGTGAAGGGGCAGGTGTAGCTCATGTTCCGATTACAGGGATAAGTGCCAGCAGTGAGATCAGTGGGGAGGGATGAATGGACAAGGGAATCACAGAGAGGTTGATCGCTGCTGAAAGTGGAGAGTGGGGTAGGGGGAGGATGTGTTTAGTGCTGGAATCCCTTTGAAGATGCTGGACATTGTGTAAAATGTTGTGCTGGATACGGACACTCGCGGGGGGGGGGGTGGTAAGTAAGGACAAGGGGAACTGTAGCCCTGTTTTGGCAGTGAGAAGATGGGGCAAGGGCAAATGTCTGAGAAATGGGGGTATATATGGGGGTGAGAGCAGCAGCAAAGAGAGAGGTAGGGAAACCCGGTTCTTTGAAGAAGGAAGACATCGCTGATATTCTGGCAAGGGAAATCTTACCCTGGGAACAGATATGGCGGAGACGATTAAAAGAGACGGCATTTGTACAGTAGACAGGGTGGGAAGAGCGATAGTCAAGATAGCTGTGAGATTCAGTAGGTTTATAGAACGATATCACCAGACAGTCTGTCTCCAGAGATGCTACACTAACCAGTCTGTCCTCAGAGACCGACTGCTGCTGTCTGCTTTTATACACAGCGCCCCGACCTGCCGAGAAACGCTCAGAGAGAAAGAGGTGGGAATGGGGGGAGACAGAGTCAGAGAGACGGTCAGAGCCGAGAGCGGTCTCTCATCTTCCAGCTCCGCCTTCACTCTCCCACAACCACCAATTTCCAACAGTTTATCCACAACAGAACAGAATCACAGCGCTCAGATAAACTTTCAGACGGACAGCTTCAATGTTGGTCAGTCTGTAAAGTTAACACCTAACACTGGAAACCTGACACATAAGCTCTTCAAATTTCTGCTGAAATATCCTAAAACTAAACAATAATAATTTGGAACGATGAACAAGTTCAAAGATGGGAATTCTGACATTCCAGTAAAACACAGAGACAGTTGGAAACACGCAGCAGGTCAGGCAGCGGCCGTGGACAGAGGAACGGAGTTAACGTTTCAGGCCGAAGTTCCTTCATCAGATACACTCATTGCGCATTCCGAATTCCATCAGGAGCTGCGAATGAACCTTTGTGAATGATGCACCAGGAACCCAAGTTCCCTCTGCACCGCCAGGCCCTGTTGCCTTTGAACATTTCGAGAATGTTCTGTATTACATATTTTTCCTGCCAAAATGTACAAGTTCACACCCTCCCTTCCGCACAATATCCCAGCTGTCAGACCTGTGTCCAATCACGTCACCTGTATCTACCCCTTTGCAGACTCCTGGCCGCTCTTCACAACTCAGATTCCATCAGTGCTTGTCATCAGCAAGTTCAGAAATCACGGTCAACTCTCATTTTCCCCAACCCCCTGTGACGGAGCGGCTTATCAAACGTGTCCTGGACATCTCAGTTCAGTGCGTCCCCAGGGACCCTTTATCCACAGTTGGTGTTACTGCTCCAAACACTCGAATGTGTTTGTTAAACGTGGAGTCACTTTCACCAGACTCTGCTGACTTTGTCTGATGGTTTTGTAAGTTGGCTAAAATTTCCTGCTTTGTTACAGCTCCAAATGTTCTCCTAGTACAAGTGGTGAACAGTCAGGTCTGGAGTTTCCTGTTTTCTGCTTTTGCTTCAGACTACAGAATCTTCAGTTTCTATTGTAATTTTTATTTCTTCTCTATTTACTTATTTTTTCTCCAATTTGGAGCAAAGGAGTTACTCAAAGTGGTCTTCCCTCCAGACACAGACTGGTTTTGAACCCTGTCGTTGTTTCCGTCTCCTATCGTGTCTGGATTTTAGTCTCCGATACTCCAGCACTTGGGTCCTGACCATCCTCACCCAGGTCTGCCGTCACTGACGAAGTTTATTGATACGGTTCATATAGGCCACAGTCAGGCCATTTGGCAAATTGGATCCAGAATTGGCTTTGCAATAGGAGACAGAGTGATGGCAGAGAGTAGTTTTGTGATCAGATTCTGGTGACAAGTGTTGTTCCACATGGATCTGTTATGGGGTCATTTTTGTTTGTGATACAACTGAGTGATTTGGGAGTGGATGTAGGAACCGTGAGCAGTAAATTCACACTGACTGTGAGGTGATGGAGTTATTGCTTGTGTGGATCGTCGTCTTCACCTAAAGGGTGACATCGATGTATTGATGAAATAAGCTGAGACCAAAACAAGTAAATCAGTTTGTGTGAGAATTGACAACCCCGAAACTCCCACGGGGAAGATCAGAGGGATAATGTGTGTCAACACTACAGCAGTGTCATGAAGAGAAAGCGATTCCAGGTTAAGAGCTCTTAAAGGAGCCTTTTGTTGTGTTTGCTGCCGAGGCCAGGCTGAGGCTTGCTTCCGGCGGATGCGGCGAACCAACTGATGTCTTTGGGCACAAGGCTGATCCGCTTGATGTGGATGGTGCAAATAATCCGACCAGATAAGCCTCGTTAGTCTCCTACAGTCCTAATGATGGTCGAGCTCTGGAAGCATAGATCGGTTTTGAAGTCCTGCCTGATCTTCGGCACTAGATGCTGGAGGGCAGTCTGCGGATGAGCAGCTCGGTGGATTTCTGGTAGCATCGCTTCTCCCTCAGAGTCACGGTGATGGGCCGATAGCTCCCCAAGAATACCCATACAGACACCCAGGGATATTCAGTTCTCCTTTACATTTATCAATTGTTTACGGAGTCACAGTGATGGGCTGATAGTGTCCCAAGAATACCCACACAGACACCCAGAGATATTCAGTGCTCCTCTACATTTGTCAATTATTTTACTGATATGGTAAATTATCCAGCCACGTGCCAAGAAATCTTACAACTGACACTTATTCAAGCGTTTGACCATATAATTTAAAATCAATTGTTGTTGATAATGAAATGGATCAATAAAGAGGCCTATTCATCATCATTGTAAAACACAAAATGTATTTTAGCTACTGAAAGCTTAAAACCCAACTATGTCCCCACTCTTTGACCTTATTAATCACTAATCACATTCTATATACAATTGAATTGAATTTTCTACCTTTGATCCATAAATCTGCATCATCTGCAAAAAGTCATTTCCCCACCCCAGTACCTATCTCAGAAAAAATACCATTAATCATAATATTAAACAATAAAGGGATACAAATACCGTCTGATGGGGTCCCATTCTTTACCATATAGAAGCCCAAATATACCTTAAATTACTTGCCTCGAGCAGACAAATAAAAAACTCAGAAAAATAATGCAGCCTTTTTCTCACTCCACATTTCTATGATTTAACCCTTTCATAACATATCGTATGCTTTTTCAATACAAAAAGACTGCAATTACAAGGTCTTTATTTACCTGTGCTTTCCTAATATCAACTTCCAAACATAAAACTGGATCCAATTCATTCTACGTTTCCGAAATCTATACTGATAAAATGCTACATCACCTCTCTTTTCCAAAATGTAATTCAATCACTCTATTACCATATTTTCCATAAGTTTACCAAAATGAGATGGGACGTTAATGACGTTGGTCTATAACTGGAAGGATCCTATGGGGATTTCCAGGTTTTGGAACAGGCACTACCATTTTCTAAGAGGAGGGAAGATGGCCTAAACTCCAAATATAATTCAAAAATGTTAATGTTATCACAAGAGCTGTAAGCTATATGTTAAAACATACAATAGCATATATCATCCTTTCCTGGAGCCATATTCACACAAAGAAACTTTATATCACTAATGCTATTATTGCTAGAGCTGGCTTTCAACACACCAGAGTATTCACTTAAAACCTCATCCGGACATCGTTTATGCTCTTCACTTAAATTACCTTGATTGTGACTTGCAGCAAATGACCAAGCCAGTAACTCAACCTTCTCTATTTCAGTAACAATCACCTTCCTTAATCAATACTGGAATGTTACTAACCCGATGAACCCCACCCCCCGATTTTCTGAATCATTCCCCAAACATCTCCAAGTTTAGAATCCTGTCCAATACCATCACAAGATGACCTCCAGTAAACCTCTTTCACAACCTTCACCACTTTCCTCACCACAGCTTGTACCCTTTCGTACTTAATAAGGTCACTCGGAGAATAATAATTCTCAACTCTCCCAAACACCTTACTTCTCTCCCTAATTCGCTCTGCACACTCCTCCATCCACCAAGGTGCAGTCTTCCTCCTATTAATGACATTTTTAACAGGCATCACTTCCACCGCAGTTTGATGAATAATGTGACATCACCATTCATTGCAGAAACCCATATCATCCTCAACATTCTCCCAGTTTGCTTCATCAGAATGCCACCTCCTAAAAACAGTCTCCTGCCCCCTATATAACTCCAAACCCATGCTTATAAATATAGGGAAATGATCACTCCCCATTGTCTCACCACCCATGACATCTCACTCAGTCACTCCAGCCAGAATGTTTGAAACTGGTGTTAAATTTACAGCAGTTTTCGGACTATTAGAAATATTAAATGTTTTACCCCTCCCATCATTAATGCACACAAGATTGGAAATACCTGAAAATTATTCTACAATCAGCAATTCCATGAATGACCCCAGAGTGAAGTGTGCACTAAAATCCCCACAACATACAACCCTTAGTGAGCTAGAGTGACATGTGCTTTCCAACATATCAATCAAAAGCACTCCACAAGAGTTTTACCACTTTAATACCCCTACCTGTTGAATCAAATGCTTCTGCTACAAACACTTCATACACTTCATTCACATCCACAACTCTGTGTGTCCTATCCCTTCCCATATTAAACTTGCAACACCACCCCCTCTACCACCTAACCTATCACGCCTTTTTTTCTATATAATTTCCTGCAAAGGAAATGTGGTAACAGCCCGGTTTCATATTGGGTGAATTTGATGAATCAGAAATAAACTTCTTAATGTCTTGATTTCTCTCATTCCACTGCCATATTCTTAATCCCATTATGTACCTGCACAAAGAAACTGAAATACAGATACCCCACCCATTAGAGCTTCTTTTACAGTTTCCCACATAACACCAGTTATACCTTGATACTTTTCAGCAGCTTTCACAATAATTTTAATTTTCTCAGTACGACTAGATGACTGAGCAGGACAATTCACCACATTCTGTATAAATATCACAAACTTCATTTTATTGACTAGTAAAGTATCTTTAGTAATGGACCTGCAATGTGACATTTCGCCGCTGACTCCGCATTCTGTCTGACTGGTGATACTTGATCAACATTCGGTTTAACTTTTTTGCAAGGCCTCTGCTTAAGACACACCTAACTGTACTTTAACCTGTTCAACTGGCTGTTTTCTTATGTACTTCACATCCTCATAATCTCTGTAACACACACAAGGCAGCGTCTATAGGAAGAGGTACAATCGACGTTTCAGGGACTCGGCCTATAAATGCGGCCTGGCCTGCTGCGTCCACCAGCATTTTTGTGTGTTGCTTGAATTTCCAGCATCTGCAGAGTTCCTCGTGTTTGCACTTGTAATCCGTTTACCTTCTTAATCACTCTATCGAAATCTCCACCAGAACACCTGTCCTAACACCCCTGATACCTGTATTTTCATTAGGGAACACAGATACCATTTTTTAACCAAATGAAGTCTTCAAATGTTATGCCTTCTCACAGCACAGTTTATTATCTTAACGATTAGCACATCACCTTCCCTTAAGCTTTGCGCACAATCTATATTCCCTAAAGTAGTTTTCAACACTTCAGTTAATTTCAAACGAGAAAACGTGCAGATGCTGGAAATCCAAGCTACACACATGAAATGACGGAGGAACTCAGGACTGATGAATGGTCTCGGCCCGAAATATCGATGGAACTCTTTTTCATAGATGCTGTTGAGTTCCTCCAGGATTTTGCGTGTTGCTGCGGTAATTTAATGGGATTGATAAAAGAAGGCTGTTCCAGGTCAAATTTAAATAATACCTTGAAGTCTTCTTTATTTTTTTCCGTATCCTCTCAAGTCACTTGAAATCATTCCAATATTGTGTTACATTTTCCGTTTTGCAGATCTAGATCAAACTTCATTCCAACCTCCTACCGCACTCACCAGGACCATTCATTTCCTGTTCCTTTTCCAGACACTTCCCCCGCCCCCCCATCTGAACTTACTTTAGTTCCCATTATTCCGCCGCCCCCCCCCCATTCACAGCCAGCGCAACCAATCGCTACTGCCCCTGAGCCAGTCAGCAACTCGAACCATTTTCATGTGTTTTGCTGTCAATCAGGTCTAGGGGCGGAGAAACGAAGCGAATGCTCACGTGTTGCAATTACATCAGAAAACTCAATCGTACCTTCCCCCCAAGTTCACTCTCTGAGCGTCTGTTCGGATGGTCCAGTGTTGCGGTTGTGGCAGGTGGCTTTAAACCCGGCGTCACACAAGTTCATGGTATCGTTCTCTCCAAAGTGTTTCAGCTGTTCCTTTGCCTGTCTTCCTACACAGTTAACCAGACAAACAGAGAGAGTCGGCACGGGTGGTGGGAAAGTGCGGGAGTTCATATCTCACAGCAGCAGCCCCTGTTTAATGTTTCGGAGTGACCCATTCCGTCATTGACTGTAACATCAAACTGCTTGAGATACAGACGTCGTGAGGGAAAAGTGAAAACAAAACGATGAACGTCCCTTGTTCTCGGGAAACTCTCCAGTTTTGGGCTATTTGCACACTAGATTGTCCCATATTCGAATCCCGTATTCATTTGAAGCAGGAAAACGGTCTCCTCGTCGCGAGTTGAACCTCGGTCTCCCGCGTGACAGGCGGTGATACTAACCACTGAACTAACGAGGAATAAACAGGAGTATGGAATCTGTCACACGGATGTTGTTGTGTAGGAGAACTCATCGAGTCACTCTGATGTCTGTTTGCTGAGTGTAGAGCTGGCACATTTTTCCCATTCCCTCCTCACTGTGTGGCTGGACGCGTCTCAGAACTCTTTAGTTATAGTCATAGTCACAGTCATACTTTATTGATCCCGAGGGAAAATGATTCTGTCACTTACTGAGTTCAAGGACTGGACAAAGGAAGCGATCCCATTAATGTCTAACTGCGTGTTGTTTGATCGGGTATTTATAATCATGATTTGTTTCCCATTTACTGATACGTGAAGCAGGAAACCATTTGTAGCCCTTCGAACCTCTCGGGTCGATTCTCCTTTCAGTCGATTCCCAGGTGCTGTGTTTCTCCGGTCTGTCGGAACGTCGCGACACCCACTGGTCGGAATAGGAACTGCAACAGAGTGAGGAACGATCCTTCAGAAAACAGCTCAGACACTGAGAATCGAGTTACAGAATCTGATAGCACCAGAGACCATTCAGAACCGAATCTGGTTTGCACCATGGGGCGATGGTGGTATAGTGGTGAGCATAGCTGCTTCCCAAGCAGTTCACGCGGATTCCATTCCCGGCCATTGCAGGTTGTACACTTTCAGGATAAAAAAGAAAAAAAAACCCTCACCAAGCGCTATGAACGCAGAACTCTAATTCATCAGCAATTTATTGTGAATGAAATTCACTCTAATGGATGAGATGGATTCCTCATGTACGATGGTGCTGGTCCCTCATGTAGGATGATCGAGGACCCCAAACTGAATGAAAAACACATATTAGACCCGGGAAGTCCGTTAGTTCCACGGACTCCGCTCGAGGAAACACACACTTTCTGGTCAAATCGGACATACATTTACCTGACCAAAGACATGACCTGCCCCAGATATTCTCTCGTTCCCTCTTTCATCCGGCAGAAAGTACAGGAGCCTGAAAGCACGCGTCACAGTCTCAGGATAGTTTCAGTCCCACTGTTGTGTCTATTGAATGGTTTCCATAAGATAGGATGGATGTTTGACCTTACAATCCACCTCGGTACGAAACTGCACCTTATTATTTACCTGCGCCGTGCTTTCTCTGTCCCTGTTACACTTTATTCTGCATTTTGTTATTGCTTCACCTTGTTCTCTTCCAATACACTGTATAATGGTCTGATCTCTATGAACAGAGAGAATGAGAAGCGTTTCACTGTATTTCGGTACAGAATGTGACTAAAACATGTAGAACAGATTCAATTACCACTGAGCTCGTTGCGGCAGCAGTAGGGAGCACCGGCCTCCGGACAGCACAGAGTTTCCCAACTGGCAATGAAACGCAGCAGAAAAAAAAAAAACACAACTCAGATCACAAAGGGGGAACAGTGAGAGAGGGTTTCTCTGATCTCCCGTCGAAGGGAAGATTCAAACTTCTTCAGAGTAGGCATCCCCTATTGACATCAATGTATCTGGGGTTGAGAGGGTGAAAATTCCTCGGCATACACATCAGCGAGGATCTCACGAGGTCTGTAAGTACCGGCCGCGTGGTGAAAAAGGCACAGCAGCGCCTCTTTTACCCCAGACGGTTGATGAAATTTGGTATGGGTCCCCAAATCCGAAGGACTTTCTACAGGCACAGAATTGAGAGCACCCTGACTGGCTGCATCACTGCCTGGTATGGGAACTGTACTTCTCTCAATCGCAGGACTCTGCAGAGAGTGGTGCGGACAACCCAGCGCATCTGCAAATGTGAACTTCACACTATTCAGGACATTTACAGAGACAGACTTGTAAAAAAGTGATCCGAAGGATCGTTGAGGACCGGAATGACTCGAATCTCAAACTGTTCCAGCTGCTACCATCCGGGAAACAGTACCGCAGCATAAAAGCCGGGACCAACAGGCTCCGGGACAGCTTCTTCCACCAGGCCATCAGACTGATTAATTCTCGCTGATACAATTGTATTTCTACGTTATATTGACTGTGTTAAATATAGTAATATTTATTACATATTACTATAAATTGTACATTACACATTTAAACGGAGACGTAACTTAAAGGTTTTTACTCATGCATGTGAAGGAAGTAATTAATAGTCAATTCAATTCAATTCCATGGAAGAGACTTCACAGTGCAGAAGTTGAATCACAAACGAGAAGATGTGTAGGTGATGGAAATCCAAGCAACACACACAAACTGCTGGAGGAACTCAGCAGGCCAGGCTGCTTCATGATCCTGAAGAAATGTTTCAGCCTGAAACATCGACTGTGTACTTTATTCCATAGATGCTGCTGCACATTTTCTCGTGTACAAGAGAGAGGAAAAACAGACAACTGGAGTACTACCGTCCCTGGGTGGGCTTGAACCACCAACCTTTCGGTTAACAGCCGAACGCGCTCACCGATTGCGCCACAGAGACGAGAATTAAAAGAGCACGAATAAATGACTAATTTCAATTGAAATACCGTTTCCTCTTATAGATGCATTATGTGACACATTAGTGTCTTAAAACAAGAGGATAATTATGTTATCCGCCAACAGAGATTATAGCAGAGGATGGTTTCGATCCATCGACCTCTGGGTTCTGGGCCCAGCACGCTTCCGCTGCGCCACTCTGCTACAGGAAAGATTGGATCTGTTGAACTGTGAATGTTGCACGATGTTTTGTGTGTATGTATGTATGTATTTATGCCTGTGTTTGTACATGTTTGGGTCTCGTTCTGTGTCTGTATATGTCTGAGTTCGCGTCTGTGTCTGTACATGTCATGGTCGGTGTCTGTGCCTGTGTCTGTACATGTCTGGGTCTTGTTCTGTGCTTGTATATGTTCGGATTCACTTCGTCTTCTTCCCGTATACAAACTCAAACGTACTTCCTTTTCTTTTGTTTGTCCTCTTTCTCTTTTTCTCCACCTTTCTATCTGGCTCACCCAGTTATTATCTCCGTGCCTTTTATGTTCTATCCCGTCTTGCACCTCGTTCCCGCCATTTCGCCGGTGAAATGTGTTTTACTTTATTTAATTGTCCAGACGGACAATTCAGCCCACTGGCAGTATCTTTTTAAATAAATAACGACGTTTTCACCCGAGGTGCCATTAACTTTCTAATCCTGTCCTGATGATTGAATGAATGTCGGAGTTGCTTCAGTGTTGAACCCGCAGTTCACCTTGTGAGCGGAACTCGCGACGTTGATGTACTGCAAGCACTCACCTCAAACGCAGCAATTCCTCCACCGGGATTACCTGTTGGTGTCATGTTCAGACCATCACGGCCGGACCAGTGAGTGACAGATGGGGAGATGTGGAGTATCGCTGATGCTTCGCACCTCCCTGCCACGCGGGGCGGGTTTTCCATTTCACCACCACAGCTTTGTAACTGAAACAGTAAGGATCGGGTTTTAACTCTCCCATGTAGGACGGTGTAAAGACAGGTTTGGCAGTAGCTTATGCTCTGGTCTGCTGAGTTACTCCAGCATGTTTTGAATGTTGCTCGGAATTTCAACATCTGGGATGTTCCACAGAATTTTAAATCACAGTCACCAACCTGGAGATGCCGGGGGTTGAATTCATTGCCTGTCCATTGCCTCCCTCTGGTGCTCCTTCTCCGTTTCCTTTCTTCTATGGCCTTCTGCCTCTCCTATCAGACTCCCTCTTTTCCAGTCCTGTATCACTTTCGTTAAAAAACTTCCCAAATGTTTGCTCCACCCCACCCCCTCCCGGTTTCGCTTATCACATGGCTTCCCCCCTTCCTCCCCCCTCTACTACTCATCTTTATTTTCTTCAGTCCTGCTGAAGGGTCTCGGCCTGAAACGTCGACTGTTCTCTTTTCCATAGATGCTGCCTGTTGCTCCAGCATTTTGTCTGTGTTGGTCTGTGTCTTCTGTCTCACTTGCCAAACCGGTGAATCTGCTTCCTTATGACATCTCCCAAAATCCTTGAATAAGTAGATATTCTGAGAAATGTTCTTATGTTGTAAAAATAAAATTCGAATTGATTAATTCCATAAAAGCTATTAACACATACCCAAACAAACCAAAGAAAGTATAATTAAAATACCTTTTCTGATTAAGGAAATTTACCCTTTCCCTCGCAGAATCGGCACTTGATATGAGTTATTTCTCTGGTCTGGGAATGAGTTCCCAAACATTACATTGAAATTATATCCGCTGGTAAATCTCACTCATACACAAAGATTTAAACATACACACACAGACAGACAGACAGACACACACACACACACACACACACACACACACACACACAGACACACACAGACACACACACAGACACACACACACACACACACACACACACACACACACACACACACAATTTCACGCATACCCGCGCTAGAAAACTGAAAGAGTAAATGTGACAAACACAGTAGGGATATAAAAAAGAACAGGCCTGGAAATACCTCAGAGGAACTGTCTAAATATTAGTTGCATGTGGACATCAATAAATACGCGATGGTCATAACCTCCTGTCAGCGTGTTATGACTGAAGAGACGGTGCTCTGGCGGACAACAACGTAAGAAGCAGTGGAAATTTTTTAGGTAGTTGAGCTGTCACTGAAGTAGCGTTATAGGAGCGAGTTGACAAACTCAGCTCACGAAATTAAGTGAAAGAAGTGAGAAGGGAATCTATGCTAAAAGCCAAGTGAGAGCGCAGTGCGGATGGTGAGGGACGAGGGAGCAGCAGCGAGGGAAGGATGAAGGGGGAAATATAACTTCCTCAGAGTTATCATTTCAGATTCTCTCTCCTGGGCCCGGCACATACCTCCTGTTACAAAGAAGGCACGGCAGCGCTCTACATGTCATCTAAAAGTTTGACAGACTTCAATAGATGAGTGGTGGAGAGTATATTGACTGGTGGCAAGAGGAGCTGGCATGGAACCACCAATGTCCTTGTACGGAAAAGCCCAGAATGCGTAATGGATAGAGCCCAGTCCAGCACAGTTATGTCCCTCCCCATCGCTGAGCACATCTACACGGAATAGAGGGCCGCGGCCATGCAGATCATACTATCTTCACACAGCTCCATCAGGAAGGAGGTAACACATCAACAGATCCATCACCCCGCAACCATCAGACTCCTGAAGAAGAATGGATAGCTTTATTTACCCAACACTGACCTGTACCCACAACCCATAAACTCACTTTCAAGACTAATCATTTCATGTTCTCGACGTTTATTTATTATTTATTTATTATTAATATTTTGTTTGCTCTTTCCAGTATTTGCATAGTTTATAGTCTTTTGCACAATGCTGGTCTGCTGTCTTTCTTCAGTGCGGTCTTTCATTGATTCTATTGTGTTTCATTGTATTTACGGTGGATGCTCATGTGGTTACGAGTATATACTTCGGTAATAAATTTAGTTTAATCTTTCACATTTGAACTTTAGGGAGATGAATCCATTTGGTGAGATGCGGATGCTGTTTCACATTGTTGGGCAGGAGGTGAAAAGATTGGCGCAGACCCACAGCTTTATTCTCTGGGACCGGATTGGGGCAGATGACTGCACCGAAAGGAATACATTATCTACGGAAATAGAAGACAGGAATCTGTGGCATTCATTGCTGAGGAAGCCAAGTAATTTGTATATTAAAAACGGACGGCTCTGGTGGTAAAGTTACTGGGTCTATTTAAAGCGGGCGTAGGTAAGTTCTTAAATATTAAGAGTGTCACACATTATGGGAAGACGGCAGGAGAATAGGGTTGGGAGGGATAATAAGTCAGCCACGGGCCCAATCACATAACACTGCTCCTGTGTCTGATGCTGTTATTGACTGATAGCATTGATTCTGAGATACTGCATTCATGTGGATCATTGTGTCCAATTGCTCAAAAAAGATTTAATCAAACTAATCAACTGCAGTAATGAAACTGAATTAACATTACTTCGAGGTAAACTGTGCACTAAACCTCTGCACTATACCAGAAACTGACAGTTACAGATTGAACCCCACACTCTAACACTGTACCAGACAGTGAGAGGTACAGAATGAAGCCCACAATCTCACACTGTACCAGAGACTGACAGGTACAGAATGAACCCCACACTCTCACGCTGTACCAGATAATGACAGGTACAGAATGAACTCCCAGTCTCATCTGCAGCAGAGATTGACAGGTACGAAATTAAACCCACACTCTCACACTGTACCAGAGACTGACAGGTACAGAATGAACTCCCAGTCTCATCTGCAGCAGAGATTGACAGGTACGAAATGAAACCACCACTCTCACACTGTACAGAGACTAATGTGTACAAATGTTTTTGACCTGCCTGTTTTGTGAAACGTACGCAAATTTACTGATAAACCCTGCACCATGCCTACTTGTTACCTCTTGAATAAATCCACCCATCACGTGATCGTGACTCGTCTCTGACTTTCTAAAATGAGATTACACTGTACCTCTGTCCTCTCACAATGAATGCGAACATTGTACTTGCCTCCTTACTCCCAACTCAAGCTGCAAGTCAACATTTTGGGAATCCTGCACAAGGACACCTAATTCTATTTGTACCTAATGTTTGAATATCCTCCTTTAAAAAAAAAAATCAGTTAATAAGAAAATATATTATGTGTAAAATAATGCTTAACTCCAACAACATGTTAAACACTGAAATCAAGCCATTTGGCTGTTGCCCCCTTCTATTCTTCTAAAGGTGAAGAGAGAGTTTCAATTTTCCACTTTCCGGAAACATTTCTGAATCTAGTGATTCTTGAAAATACGCAACTAATGCTTCCACCATCTGTTCAGCTACCTCTTTCATATTTCTGCAATGAAGTCCATCCGGCCCAGATGATTCCGCTTCCCAAGCGCGTTAGCCTGTTCAGTTATGGGAGGCGTCGATGCAAGGAAAAGGCGGATACGCGGGACAAAAATGTTCCAAATTCTGGGGAATGTATCGCCCCATGATTAACTCGGTTGTGGGATATAGATACAGACACGGTGTCTCTGGCCATGGAGAACAACGACCTGCTCCTTCTTACTACAGAAAGTGACATCAATAGCCGGCGGTGGAATGAGAATGATGTGCCTACATATTTTGACAGTTTTTGAGGATTTCTCCCTCTGCGATAAACTGGGACACAAGTGTGCACCTTGATACACCACGGACGAGGGACGCATGATGCTTTGATTATGCAAAGAATGCAAACAACACTTGAGAGGGAAATCAGGAGGGGAAAGGAAAGTATAAGTTTGCTCTGGCAGACAAGGGGAAGGGGAATTCCAAGGGCTTCTACAGATATATTAAGAGCAAAAGGATAGAAAGGGACAACGTTGGCCTTCACAATGGTCAGTGTGGTCATTTGTAAATGGAGCCAAAAAGATTGGGGAGAACTTAAATGAAAATCTTCCATTTTAATTTTCTTGGAAACGGACGCACAATCTATAAAATTAAGCTAAAACATTAGAGAGGTCATGGACACTAATCTGATTGAAAAAGAGGAGGCAAATTGGGGTGTAAACACCCCATGGCCTCGTAAGGTGTTCCTTTGTCCTTGTTGAAGGTTAGTGCAGAAATTGCAGGGGTTATCGCAGACATATTTCAAATATTCTTAACCACGGCCAATCTTCAGTACGTATGTATCTGGATAGGCAGCGCCTGATTGGAGACAGTCAACATGACTTTGTCCATAATAGTTTGCGTCTAACCGGTCTAATAGAGTTTTTCGTGCAGCTTACAAGGATAGTCGATGAGGAAAACTGCCTTACTGGATCTTTGGAACTAAGCGCAGTATCAAGCAGACTCAGAAGGATTAAACAAAACTAGGCATGTTTTTTAACAAAAGAGACAAAACAACAGAACTTATAAGGCCTTGGATAGGTCCGAATATCTTGGCCGGAAATTCACTGGGCAGGGATCAGGACCAGCTGTTACCCGAGAGATTAGCACTGGCATTTTACATTCACTGCAGGGCAGTAAGGAATCTGTGCCCACCGATAAAACCCTGGACTATTGACAGGTTTACAAGAAGCCATTCTGATAAGTCACAGGTCCAAGGACATTTAATCTAACACCTGGAAAGCCTTGAGGAGACTGATTGGAAGTATCCAAGGACTATTGCAACTTAGGGTGATTCTCTCCTTCAACTGCGCGCCCAGAGTTCAGGGTGAAAGGTCATCGACCTGAAGGGTGAACTCTGTTTTTCCCTCCACAGACGCTGTCTGAGCTGCGGAATATTTCAAATAGTTTCAGATTTTAATTCAATAATAGTCCTGTTTTCTCCGATCCCGGGATGGATACACTCCCCATTGTCATGGTCGGGTACGTGAAGTCGGATTCCAGTTCATGGTCAAGTCCATCGATCCTCGTTCCGGGTTTTCTTGTTTTCTCCCTTGTTCCGTTGGGTGCCTTAATAGAGGCAGATGATTCTGATTTCGGTCTGGCACATAAATACCTCTGTAAACCAGGGATTGTTTGCTGGACTGTTCCTTTCCCTTCTTGCCTGAAACCTCCTCAGTATCCCCATCAAGTTCAACCGCCGGAGTGAGATCGGAGCATTGCCAAGAGAAGGAAATGTCTATCGCTGAGTTTGGAACTGTATCTTTGTGTCCCCGGTGTTTAGTGTCCGTGTTCTGTGTACGAGTCCCGGCCCTACGCCCTGTTCCCAAAGAGGGGTCCTGACTCTGTGTTCCCTGTTCCTGTGCTCAAGTCCAAGGTTCTGTGTTCATGTGTTCTAAGACAAAGTCATTGCTCCGTGTTCTAGCTCTGTCCAAGTCTGAGATTCGTGTCCTCGCCCAGCCCAGGAGTACCTCGCCCAGGCCGGTGCTGGAGATTCCTCGTCCTGTGTTGTATCGTCCCCATCCGAATCCCTGGCAGTCTATCTCGGCCCTACGTCCTAGGAAGGATCTCGGCCCTGTATGCAACAGCCGAGCCAAACCTAGTTCAAGAGCCTCTCCCTGTGCTGGAGTTCCCTCGTCCTGTCCAAGGCACGTCCAAGAACCTCGTCCTGTCCATGTGAAGGCTTTGTGTTCTCGTCCCGTCCTTAGCCACATCCTGTTCAGGAGTTCCACGTCCTGCCCTGTAGACACGTTCAGTCCTTGCCGTGATCCTCGTCCTGAGTCCTAGCCTAGACTCGGTTTCCGGTTCCGAGTCAAGACCCAGATTCCGAGTCCTTATCCAGGCTCTCGTTCCGGAGCTCCGTGTTCCTAGTCCAGGCTCCTCGTTCCTAGTTCCTCGTCCGGCTCCCGTGTTTCTAGTCCAAGTCCTAACCCCGGCCCTGACTCCTAGTCTCATCCAGGGCCCGTGTCAATGCCCAGCGTCGTTTCTTCCTGACTCCCCTTGCTATCTCAACAAACCTAGTCCTGTTCCTAGAACTGCCGTGTCCGTGTCTTGCATTTGGGTCCGGTCCGAACGCCCGACTTATGACACCCGTGTTCCGGGACACAGTGACCACATTGCATGTAAAATGCCCGTCTGCCTGGCCTGCCCAGCTGTGAGGAGTGTGTAGTCGTGGCTGAGTCGTTTGCAGATGCACCATGAATTTATTGGTAATTTCCCGTCAAGCTTCTAATTCCGACAAATATTTGTTCCTAACGTTTGCTTTTTATAGTGTCCGCGGCTCTCAGATGGAAATCATTCAGTCACGTAGATTGTGAAAAGCCGTGTCATAGCATAGACTACTGGTCAACATCGTCCAACGAAGAAATGGACCATTTAATTCATCTTTTACTCACTGTTTTGGTGGCGCAATCGGTGAGAGCGTTCGACAGTTAACCGACAGGTTGGTGGTTCGAGCCCAGCCAGAGTGTTTGGTGACCCAGCAGCTTTTTCTGTGCATTTCATTGTCTGCTGGGATAGGCTGTTCTGTCCGGGGCGGGGCGGGGGTGTGGGGGGGGGAGAATGGGGCGATGCTCCCTTTCCGCTGCCGTACCGAGTTCAGTGGGGGTTAAAATTGTTCTATTTTTGTCACGTACCCACATACAATATGTGACGAAAAACTTCTCTTTCATAGACACAGTGCATTGAGAGAGAACAAGATAAATCAATAATAAAATACAGAATAAAGTGGAACAGCGACAGAGAAAGCACAGTGCGGGTAAATATTGAGCTGGAGTGTTATGAGGAGGTAAATTGTGAGGTCAAGCGTCCATCTTTTTTCACTAGGATACAATTCAAACTATCCTTCAGATGACTGTGGCTATCAGCCATTATCTGTGTTGCACTGCTCAGTTGTGATATGCAGGAAGTGTTGGATCAGAAAACTTCTGCATTTTAAGTGGGGATGTAGCTCAGTGGAAGAGCGCATGCTTTGCATGTATGAGGTCCCGGGTTCAATCCCCGGCATCTCCACGCCAGTGAGCATTGAATTTTGAACACTGGAAGCCCGAATCATTAGGTCTGCAGTCGGCACAATGACGGTGCAGCGATACAGCGGCACACATAAAGGAGGTAGAATGATGCGTTGAGTCTCAACGCGGACAAGACTGAAGAGATGATTCGTTAGAAGGAGCAGGCTGACCGCTCATTACCGCAAATAAGCGGCTCCTCAAGACAGAGAGCGGACCAGGAAACCCGATGTCTGAACACCAAGAAAGCACACCGGTGTGTCCACTTCCTGAGGAGACTGAAGCCGATGAGACTTCCCCAACCCTTATTCTAACATGTTTTTATTTCACAGGAGCATTCAAAGAGTTATAACCACTTGCTAAACTGTCTGGTACGAGAATCGCAAGACATCCGACGCAAGACTCTACAGAGGAGAGAGAGGATTGCCGACAGCAGTTCAGTTTCACATTAAAGACCCAGTGACTTGCGGACTATTGAAAACAGACGGAATTCTGTCCTTCATTCGATCACATGGACGGATTGGGAGGTGAACGAGACTCGGGACTGGACAAAATAAATCCCGGCGTGTGGGTGTGTTTTCCGCTGCACCTCAGACTGCGGTCGCTGCTCGTTACGTCGAAGACTGACCGAAATAGCATACACAAATGGAGGAGGAACTCAGCGGGCCAGGCGGCATCTCCGCACGAAACATCGACTGTTTACTCCTCCCCAGAGATGCTGTCTGACTTGGTGATTTGCTCCGGCATTCTGTGTTCTGGATTTGCAGCATCTGCAGAATCTCCTGTGTTTATAACCTAAATAACAGTCCTCAGACAAAGAGAACCTTCCACTGTATATTGTAGACCATATCCGTGGCTACAATTCGAAAGCCTATAAAGAACTCCCATCAGGGTCTTCTTACCGAGCAGTTTCTTAGTCCCCGCACAAGGATTCTACATCTCCCGCTCCTGCTCCGCTCTGATTGAGATTCTATCCATCCAATTCAGTGCACTGATTTCCTGGTGAAAGGTCATTGAGTTGAACGTGAATTCAGTTTCTCTCTTCACAGACGCTAACAGATCTGCTGAATATTTCCAGCAATTCCCGCTTTTAGTTCAGGATCAACCCTGTTTATCTGACTCCGAGATTTGACTCCAACTGTGAATAACTTGTAGTCGTGGCCGAGTGGTTAAGGCGATGGACTAGAAATCCATTGGGGTTTCCCCGCGCAGGTTCGAATCCTGCCGACTACGTGTTTATACCAGTGTTGAATCCCTGATCCCTCCCACGGATACAGATTGCTAAAAGCCAGTCGAAACACCGATCTCTGTTCGCCGCCTCCAAAACCAGGAGAATTGTCCATGTGTTTTGCTTTTATTCAGGTGGCCTCTACTATGCAATGGGTCAGTACGTTCGGCTGTTATCCGAAATGTTGGTGGTTCCAACCCAGCCAAGGACGCTGTTGATCCAGTAGCCTTTGATGTCCGTTTTCTGCGCTGCGTGCTGTCCCTAATGTATTCATTTAAAAAATATCCACATATAGAAAACAGAACACTACCACGACCTGCCTTGCTTACATTCAGGTTGACATAAACTTAATATATTGTACATGGACGATCAAACCAACAGAAACTCTTACAGGCACCAGTGTATTTCATGTTTAAATTTATCTTATCGCCACTTGAACCAGAGGGATCAATTCACTCAACTTCACTCACACCAACACTGACTCACTTTCAAACTCGACATTTCATGCTATCGACATTATTTGCTTTGTTATCATTATTATTACTTTCTCAGCTCAAGCTAGTAAAACTTGAAGTACGGGCGTACTGATGCACGCTCATTCCTCAATAGCCACGGACTTCAGACTATTCTGGTGGTGTGTAGTATAATGGTTTTCAGGAGATTTGCAGAAACATGGCTTTGCTGGCCTAACTGTTTAACTCTATTGTGTAGTGACTTTGAGATGATAGTTGCTGATATTACCATTGGGACAATGTATACCCTGTTCATACTCGATCGTCTTTCAATTTCTTCTGCTAATTCAGTATATTTCTGGTGTTTTTCCACTTGTTAATTGTTGTATGTTATGAGTGATTGCAATGGCTATATCGATTATGTACGTTGTTATTGCCTTTTAATACAGTAATATTGCATCCAGATGGTTATTATGGATTGTCCTATCCGTAATAATGGATCAGACAAAAAATCATTTGTAGGACTCTAACCTGAATCTAGAACAGGTTTGTATTTATAGTGATGTATGGTGTCTTTTATGAGTTTGCATTTTAAAGCAAGATTTTGGTGAATAATGTTCGTGAATTGACTGTCCCTGTGTAAGTAATCAGATTGAGTTAAACTGCTGCTCCATCCTGTAATGTGTTCTATTGTCTCTGGTGTCCCCTGTCATTTTCTGCAGACTTTAGTTTGTTGGGCTTTTATTATGCATTTATAATATTTTTTGTGTTAACCACCTGACGCGGTATTGCAACAAGGAGCCCCTCTGTTTCTGGGAAGAGGTCTCCAACTCTGAGCCAAGCGTCCCTCATTTCCTTCTTCACATCTAGTCTGCTCAGATCATGGGGCTGTTTTCCATGGAGTGTTGCTCCTCCATTGGATAACTTTATATGATTATTATTTTACGTTTTTGTGTTTTCACAGTCTGTTAAATTTCTATATTGATTGCCCGTCTTGTCTGCACACTTTCATTGATTATATTGTTTCTTTGCACTTACTGTGAATCCACTGAAGAAAATGCATCTAATGGTAGCACATTTGTGCTTTGATACTGACTTTACTTTGAACTCTGAAGTGTTCTGCGCTGCTGCACAGGACTCGGACCCTCGGTGCCCTCTACTGGCGGGTGGCTGGTACTGCCTCACGGATCTCACCGCGACTTTCCGAGTCGTTTTGGAAACCCAGGAGCCGGGATGTTTCGCTTCTTGTTCACATCAACGTGCAAGTTAAATAAAGCAACGACTTGCTGCTCCACTGAGAAGTTCACGGGTCAGTCACAATTGTATAAACGGAAACAAATTTAATGTTTCAGGCAGAGACACATTCTTCACCACTGGGGAAGAGAGAAAATAAAGTATTCAGTTTCAGACAAGATGGGCGAACGTGATCGGTCAAAAGTAAAGCCGCGGATCTGGTGAGGCCAACTGAGTGACTGTGACTGTTATAATAGGTACTCTTGTTTCTATGTTATATGAGCATCAAAACTGTGTGAAATGTCCAGCACAGCAGTCTATGGCAATGAATGGAGGGGAAAAATACTGAGTCGAAGACCAGGTGGCGACTGTCGAAGGTGGGTATTTTTTGGCACAAGAATCAGACTAACGCACACAAAACACTGGACGATCTCAGCTGGTTAGTCAGCATCTGTGGAGGGGAATAAAAAATTGTGTTCCTTCATCAGTACTGGAAATGAAGTGGGAAGAGGCCAGAACAAGAAGGTGGGGGAAGAGAGGGAGTACAAGCTACAAGGTGATAGGTGAAGCCAGGTGAGGAAGGAAACTCGATATGTTGGGGAAAAGGGAGATTGAAAACTCGGAGGTGACAGGTGAGGAAGGAATGTAGATATGTTAGGGAAAGGGGAGATTGAAAACTGGGAGGTGATAGGTGAGTTAATTTGAGGAAAGAATGTAGATATGTTGGGGAATGGGGAGATTGAAAACTGGGAGGTGAGAGGTGAGGAAGGAATACAGACATGTTGGGGAAAGGGAAGTATTGGAAACTGGGAGGTGATAGGTGAGGCAATTTGAGGAAGGAATGTAGATATGTTAGGGAAAGGGGAGAATGAAAACTGGGAGGTGATAGGTGGAGCCAGCTGAGGTTGGAAGGTAGATATGTTGGGTAAAGGACAGTATTGAAAACTGGGAGGTGATAGGAGGAGCCGGGTGAGGCTGGAAGGTAGAAATGTTGAGGAAAGGGAAGTACATGAGAGGCTGGGTGCTGATTAGTGGAAAAGGAAAAAGACTGAAAAGCAGAAATCAGATTGGAGGGGCGGGTTGAGTAGAGAGAGGCGGTAGACATGCGAGGAAAGGTGAAGACGCTCGAGAAATCCCGAATGGAAAATTAAAAGAGAGCGGAGAATGGACAAATTACTTGGTTAGAGAAATCGATGTTCATTCTATGAGTTTGAGGGCTACAGAAACGGAATATGAAGTGTTGTTCCTCCATCCCGAGCGTGGCTTCATCGTGGCAGTAGAGGAATCCATGGACCAACATGTCAGAATGGGAATGGGAGTGGAATTAAAATGGTTGACCATTGGGAAATCCTGCTCGTTGCGGACACAGAAAAGTTGCTCGTCAAAATGGTTCTCCAATCCATTTCGCGTCTCGCAATTGTAGGTGAGGCCGTATTGGGAGCACCCGATACAGTAGACTGGCCCAGGCAAACTCACAGCTGAAGTGCTTCCTCACCTGGAAGGACTGTTTGGGGCCCTGAATGTTCTGAGGGAGGAGGTGAACGGCCAGGCATAGCACTTCTTCCGTTTGGATAAATGCCAGAAGAAAAATCAGTGGGGAGTGTGTGGTTGTTGCCGAACTGTTTGACGATGCACCCAGAATCCATTGGGATTTCCTCGCGCAGCTTCGAGTCCTGACAACTGTGTATTTCCAAGATTTTCTGTTTGATATTGTCCGTGACTCTCTGATGCAAACCAGTCATGTAGATTGTGAGAAACGGGGTCCAGCTCAGCAACGATTGTTGGTCACGTTCCACAACGGAGAATTGAACCATTTATTCCTACTTTGCACACAACTTGTCTCTGCGGCGCATCGGTGTTCGGCTGTTAACGGACAGGTTGGCGGCCAATGATCCAGCAGAATTGTTTCTGTTGTGTTTCATTGGCAGCTGGGAAACGCTGCGCTGAACGGAGGCCGGGACTCCCAACTGCGGCCGTGATGGGAATTTAAACTGTTATATTTTAGACACATGTACCGAGACACAGTGAAAACCTTCTCGTTCATACTGTCCCTGGAGATGAAATCATTACACAGTGCATTCAGATCGCACAAGGTAAAGTAACAACAGAGTGCAGAATAAAGTGTAACAGCGACAGGGAAAGCACAGCGTAGGGAAATAATAAGATGCAGCAACATAACGAGGTGGATTGTGAGGTCTAACATACAGCTTGTCGTACTAAGAAACGATTCAGTGGACAGAACAGCGGGACTGGAACTATCCATGAGACAGTGTTACGTTCTTTCAGGCTTTTTTGCTTTCTGCCCGATGGAAGAGAGGAAAGGAGAGAATATCCGGAATGCGGGGTGTCCTTTGATCAGGAACCTCTCTGTTTCATTTAACCAGAAAGTGCGTTTCCTGGAGCGGATCTCTTGAAACAAACGGCCTTGCCGGGACTAATTTTGTGTTTTTCATTTAATTTGGGGTTCTCTTTTTCTTTTTTTTTCTTTTTTTTAAAACTCTTTTTATTATTTTTTCCAAAGTTATAAACAAAATGACAATGTTGATACAAAGAGATTGGAATAATCTTATTGTTAATAAACATATACAGAGAAGATTTTGGATAGCACAGATATAATAGACATCCAAACTCATAATGTAATTAATCAAAATTAAAAAAAAAGAAATAAAAGGCAAAAAAAATACAAAGAAACACCCCCACCAAAAAAAAAAAATAAGAAGAAAAAAAAAGAACTAAATACTAAACCCAAAAAAGCAAACGGAACAAAACAGGGCTAGACCAATATCTTAAATCGAACACGTTCAGTAATATCGTCAACTCCGCTCCTCTATTCGTATATATTAAGTTAATAAGAAGGATTCGGGAAGGTCAAATTACATCGTATGAAAATGTTGAATAAAATGGTTTCCAAGTTTCTCAAATTTAACCAAAGGATCAAAAATATCACTTCTATTTTTTTCTCTAATTGTGAACATAATATAGTTTGGTAAAAAACATTGGAATGCAGTAGGAGGATTGGTCTCCTTCCAGTTCAATAAAATAGATCTTCTGGCCATTAAGGTAACAAATGCTACCATCCGACAGGTTGAAGAAGATAAAGATCTATGTTCTACCATTGTCAATCCAAAAATTGCCATATTAGGATGGAGTTGTAAATCAAAACACAGAATTGTTGAGATAATACCAAAAATATCTTTCCAATATTTTTCCAAAAGAGGGCAGGACCAAAACATTTGAGTTAAAGAAGCCACCTCAGCGTGACATCTGTCACAAATAGGAATAAAAACGGGCTGATTTATCTTTAGGCAAATGGGCTGTATGCACTATTTTAATTGTATTAATGTATGTTTAGCACATGTAGAGGAAGTACTGACTAATTGAAAACTGTTATCCCATTTCTCCATAGATAGGCAAAGTTGAAGTTCCCTTTCCCATTCAATTTTAATTTTATCAGATATACCTGGCTGTAATTTCATAATTATATCATAGATAGATGCTAATATGTGTGTTTTCATTTAATTTGGGGTCCTCGATCATTCAGCCGGAGTCCACTTGGTTTCAACCCAGATGAAGGATGAGAATTCAATCTCTGATGTACTACAGTGGATGATAATTAATAAAACGTCTAGACTCACAGCAAATTGCCCTTGAATTAGTGCGAGTGGTCTACTTGGCCCCACGAGTTCCGTATACATAGTTCTGAAAGAGGTTATTTTATAGTCTACAATTGTAGATATTTAAATGACCGAGAATGGAACTCAGATCTACTGGCTGGGAAGCCTCTATGCTCACCACTATACCGCAATCGGCTCATGATCGAGTGGAGATTGGGGTAGTGAACCGTCTCTTTTACTCTAAGAGTCTATAATTCGAATATCCGTTTCCGAGCTGCTCATTCCTCACTCTGTTGCAGTACCTGTTTCGACCAGTGGGTGTCGCGTCATTCTTCGGAGAAACAAAACACTCTGGATTCGGACTGCAGGAAGAATAGACTCTTGAGAGAGTCGGAGCTCGAAATGGTTCCCTGCCTCACGCATCAGCGAAAGGGAAAACAAATCCTGATTATAAATGTTTCAAACAATTGAAAGAACACGCAGTTAGACGGTAATGGGATCCCTTCCTTTGGCCAGTCGTCGAACACAGTAAGTGACTGAACCGCAAAAGAATCCTGAGACCCCTCCAGTCACACAGTGAGAGAGGAGCGGTGAAAGGCGCCGGCTCTACACTCAACAAACAAACATCCAATTGAGCCTGTGAGCTCTCCTGTACCCTGATATCCGTATGATCGCCCTAATGAAGGATCTCAGACAGAAACGTCGACCATTTACTCTTTTCCGTTGATGCTACCTGGACTGCTGAGTTCCTCTAGCATTTTGTGTGCCTTAATTTAATTTCCAGCATCTTCAGGTTTTCTTGTTTGCAATCGTTATGGCAGATTCCATACCCTTGTTTATTCCTTACTAGTGTGGTGGTTAATCTCCCCTCCAGTCAATCGGTAGACTAGGGATCGATTCCCTGACGCGCCGACCATTTTCCTGCTGCAAATGAAAACTGGAAGTACAAGAGAATTTTTTGAATACAACAAAACGGGGTTGAAGTGGTTGTTTAGAATATGAAACAGCACAGTCTGCAGACAGCCCGGGACGGGAGGGTTTACCGAGAACGTTGTGTTCAGCACCTTTCTCAAGTAATCCATTGACGAGTCTATAATTGAGGGCCGTTTGGCTTTACACTCGGTAACCGATTCCGTCACTTCGAAACATTAAACAAGGTCTGTTGCTGTGAGATATGAACTCCCGCAATTTCCAGCACTGATGCCGATTCCCTCAGTGTGTCTGAGTGACTGTAGAAGGCAGGGAGAAGGACAGCTGAAACACTTAGGAAAGAACGATGCCAAGTGGGCAATGTGTTTATTACCCGGTTTAAATCCACCCTGTCCCTTTCCCAGCCTCGGACCCTCCGAACAGCCGCTCAGACAGTGAACTGAGGGAAGGAAAGGCGAAGTTTCACCCTATGGCGGCATTCAAACGTGCGCATGCGCAGTATCGCTCCGCCCCTTGACCTGATTGACAGAGGACAGCAAAACACGTTCCCGGGAGCGGTTTTCCAGCAGCTGGAAATGAAGAGCTCCCGGGCCCGGGAGTAGGGTGCTACTAGTGTCCTCCTTCCAGCAGTAGCGGCTCTGGGAGCGGCTCTGCAGATAGGCTCGGAGATCCGCACTGACTCCGGAGATGGCGGCTAGGAGAAAGAGGCGGAGTGTAACAGCGACTGAGCTCGGAATGCGGAGTGAGTGGGTAGAGAGAGGCTGTTCCCGGGCTGGGGCCATGAGTACTGGTATACCGAAAGACTGTGAAAAAAAAAAAAATATAAAATCAACAAAGAATCAGCAGGCGAGCAATAAATAAAGGGAAGATAGGTTATCAAATTAAAGTTTCACTCCATAAACAAATAGTAAAAGTTGATTTTATATCTATATGAGCTGGATAATAGTGGCGATAGTGAACTTAGGTCCCTTTGAGATTGGCGAAGTGATATTCCGTAATAAAAAATGGCCGAGGCTTTGAATGATTATTCTTAGTCGGTCTTCATAGTGGAGGACAGGTCTAACATGCCAAAGGAGATGTTATGACTGTGATCCGATATGAAGACCTCGATACAGTAACTATCACTACAGAGGTAGTGCTGAACAAACTTGTGGGCCTCAAGATAGACAAGTCTCTTTCCAGGTCCTGATTGGATGCACACCATGTTACTGAAAAAAATGGCAGAAGTTATTGCAGAGATTTTATGGATAAATTACCAAAATTCTCTGCACTCTAGGCATGTCCCGGCAGATTGGAAAACGGCGAATGTCACGCCACTGTTGAAAAACGGATGTAGGTAAAAGACAGGTAACTATTGACCAGTTAGTTTAACATCTGTAGTTGGAAAAATGCTTGAAGCTATCAGTAATGAAGAAATAGCGAGGCCTCTGGAAAAGGAAACAGATCCATCAGGCAGATGTAGCATGGATTCAGCAAAGGCAGATTGGGTTTAACAAACTTACTGGACTTCTTTAACGATATAAGGGATGCGGTTGCTGGAGCAGAAGAGATGGACGTTATTCACTCAGATTTCCAGAAGGCGTTCGATAAAGTGCTATAAAAAGACGCGTCTATAAGATAAGGATGCATAGAGTTGGGGTGATGTATTCACATGGATGGAGGATTGGTGAATTAATAGAAAGCAGATACATGCGTGTTACTCTGTTTAGCGATCAGTGGTGAATGGTGAGCCGCAGGGTTCGGTGCTGGACCGGTGACTCTTCATGAAATACTTTAGTAATCTGGAAAAGGGCACCCAGTGTAATGTATCTAAGTTTGCTGAAGACACTAAATTGAGCGGGAAAGCAAATTGCGCAGCAGTTATGGAGAGCCTGCAGAGAGATATAGATATGTTAATTAAGTGGGCAAGGCTCTGGCAGATAGAGTACAATGTAGATAGCGAGGTCATACACTTTGAAAGGAAAATGGAAGATCAGATTATTATTTAAATGTGAAATGTTTGCAGCATGCTGCTATGCAGACAGACTTGCGAGTGTTTATGCATGAGTCACAAAATATTGGTTTCCGGGGACAGTCGACCATCAAGATGGCAAATTGAATGTTGACCTTCATTGCTAGAGAAATTAAATTTAAGAGCAGGAGTCTTGTGCTGCAACTGCACATGACATTCGTGATGCCGCATATGGGGTACTGCGTGCAGTTCTGGTCTCCTTACTTGAGGAGGGATATACTGGCTTTGGTGGCGGTCCAGAGCGGGTACTCCAGGATGATGCCAGAGATGAGGGTTTAGACCATGAGGAGAGATTGAGTTCCTGGAACTGTAGTCGTTGGAAATCAGGAGAGGAGATCTTATAGAAACATATAAACTTATAAAAGGAATAGTTAAGATCGAGGCAAGAAAGTTGTTTCCACTTGTAGGTGAGACTAGAACTAGAAAAAAGAGCCTCAAGATTAGGGGGAGTAGATTTATAATGGAGATGTGGAAGAACTGCGTTTCTCAGACGTTCGTGAATCTGTGGAATTTTCTGCCATATGAAGCAATGGAGGCTACCTAAGTAAATATTTTTAAGGCAGCGCTGGATAGATTTTTGCATGTTCGGAGAATTAAGCGTTATGGGGGAAAGACAGGTAGGTGAAGAAGACCATGACGAGATAAGCTGTGATATTATTGAATGGCAGCGCAAGCTCGACGGCCGGATGCGCTGCTCCTCTTATGCCTTATTCTCTGTTGTTTTTATAACGTAACTTGGAAGGCTGGCCACATTTCGTGTAACTTAATTACAATTATAAAACGGCGTGAAATGATATTACAATTTATTTATTTCGCTAAATACCACTCCATAGCTTATGTATTAGTTTGCCGGTTGAACCTAAGCCGCGTGGATCCGATGGAGACAATGTGTTTTTAATTCCCTCAATTTGTAATGACAACAGAGGAAGATTTTATTTAACGTGGTGAGAGATGGGGACAGCTGAAGATACTTTGGAATTGAACCAATAGCTGCGAGGTATTCAGCCTCCTGGTCACTTAAGCAATATTTCACATACTGTATTATGAACGAAATTGCGCGGGACTGCTAGGATGCTGCACTAAGCGGCATCGATACAACCTGTCCCAATGAAATCCTCGTGAAGGGTTTCGATAAGAAACGTCGAATACTTTTTCCTTGCCATAGATGCTGCCTGACCTACTGAGTTCCACCACCATTTTGCGGGTGGTATTTTCATATCTGCGCGTTTGGTAAGCATATTTAAACATGTCTAGCATACTGTTCTGTTAAATAGTACATCGTAGTAATGTATGCTCGCGTTAATATTGCATTAATATATATGAATCTGTCAAACAGCCCAATGATATCCCCACGTAAAATTAAACCATTAATTTAACGCAAATTTTAGTTTCTAAATTGATGACGAAAGATTATTTTCAACTTCCAACAACACGAAATATGTACTGGACAGCATATGCTTCTTGGGTATCAAGATATACGATGCCTGTGCGTGATACAAATAAATAACATCACCTGCCAGGAACCGGGCAGTAAATTCTGGTAATGGTGTAAATAGTGGAATATCCCATTTTCCACCTGAAGCAGCAATCAGGTGTAGAAATTGTTCCAGCTGCCTGCCTGCGGAGTTCCTATACAGCAGTCGGAGCCACAATTAGATACGTTAGTGTGCCAAGTAGTCTCGTTAGACACAATCCACTGAGCAAACACGCAGTGTCAATTATTTTTACTCATTATGTCATGGTCCATCGTATTTAGGGAGAATTAGAAGGAATTTCATTTGATGATGTTTCGATACATATTCAGTGGAAACGTCAGTGCAATGCTCTTTCACAATCGTTGAATCGTTAAACATACTGTTTATCATTATACTCTTCATTTAAAAACACAATCTCCTTCAGTTACCGATCAATTACAACACTGCTACTAACAGTGGACCAATGAGGTGAATCTAGGTGAAATGTGGGCTGAAAGTTCATAACAGCGGGCAGTTTAGTCGTCGTTTGTCTTTCCAATGACTTCAGTGCTTCAGCCGCGTGCTTCTGGTCATTAAATTTTCAAAGAAAAGTTTGACTGCGTGCCCGAATATTTCATGATTTCAGTAAATCCAACTGAACTCAGCATCTGCATAAATGGTCCACACAAGCGACCGCTTGTAACAATGGATACCACAGATTCCGCACCCGCAGGCTGAGGAAATCCCTGCGTATCTCTGTTCTAAACGGACGACTGTCTGGTCTGTGCCATGTAGTTCGGATGGTGAAGGAGATGCGTTGTCTGCTGGGCGAAATCAGAGGAACATTGGAGGTGTTGGAATTCAATGTTATAATTCTAGACGTTCGTTACTTGGTTGCAGTTCGATTACCGTGCTCAATTTCCGGTCACATCACCGTATGAAGGATGTGATTCAGCTGGAGATGGTGCATACCTTCGTATGGATATTCTGTGGACTGGAGGGCTTGAGTTGCGCAGAATATTGTATATGGTGTGTCTGTTTCCCTCGTGGTTACCGGGCTGAGGGAAGACCTGACAGTATTTTGTAAAATATGAGGGAAATTGATGCTGTAGACAGTGAGTGTCCTTTTCCTCGACTTACAAATGTCCAATACTGGAAGTCACAGCTTTAAGGTGAAACTGAGGGTAAGTTTAAAGATGTGACCGGCGAGATAATTTATTTACGTTGAGAGTGGTCGGTGCTTGCTATGCGCTGCCATGTGGAGTGGTGGACGCATTTACCATAGTGGCAATTAAGAGCTTTCAGACAGGCACATATAGGAAATGGCTAGACATAGACTGCGCAGAAGAGATTTAGTTTTATTTGCCAATGCGTTGAAAACAGATACCTTGAACCTAGGTGCTCCAGTATTCGGTGGTCATCGCGAGCAATAATGATGTTAACCAGAGACACACATAGCCTTATATGTGGCCACGAGTAAGACTACAGAAGTGTGCATACCTCAATGGTGTGTGCAATATCCATGACACCAAACAGGCTTACACAAGACAAGCGACCAGATGTCCGAGGTTCTGTGCTGGAAAAGGCTTTGATTACTGTGCTCAGTTCTGGTCATCTCACTGAAGGGACGATGTGGAACTATAGAAAGCATTGAAAGGAGATTTACAAGGATGTTGCCTGGACTGGGGAGAATGCTTTATGAGAATAAGGTGAGTGAAGTTGGCTTTTTCTCCTTGGAGCGGCGGAGGATGAGTGATGGCCTGATAGAGGTGTATAAGATGATGAGAGGCATTGATCGTGTGGGTAATCAGAGGCTTTTTCCGGGGCTGAAATGCCTAACACGAGAGGACGCAGTTTTAAGGTAGCTGGAAGTAGGCATAGAGGAGATATCAGGGGTAGGTTTATTTTTTACACTGAGAGTGGTGAGTACGTGGAATAGACTGCCAGCTGTGGTGGTGGAGACGGATACGACACACTCCTGGATAGGTACATGGAGCTTAGAAACCTTTAGTAATTTCTAAAGTAAGTACATGTTCGGCACAGCACTGTGGCCGAATGACCTGTATGGTGTTGAAGGCTTTCTATGTTTCAATGTTCTGCAAATAAAATAGAGGATATTAACTCGTAGGATAAGCAGTAGGTCCTTTATTGTGTTGATACCAGGAATATTCCCTGTTATTCGTGCAAGCAGTCTAAGAAACATAGAAACATAGAAATATACAAAGCCAACAGCGCAATACAGGCCCTTCGGTCTATAAAGCTGTGCCGAAAATGTCCTTACCTTAGAACAACCCAGGCTTACGTATAGCCCGCTATTTTTCTCAACTCCATGTACCCATCCAGGAGATTCTTAACATATCGTTTCCGCCTCCAATATTTTCATAAGGCTTTCTCTCCAATCCAGGCAACATCCTTGTAAATCTCCTCCGCACCCTTTCTTTGGTTTTCATGTCCTCCCTGTCGTGAGGCGACCATAATTGAGACTGTACTCGAAGTGGGCTTTGACCAGGGTCTTTTATAGTTGCAACGTTACCTCTCGGGTCTTAAACTCAATCCACGATTGATAAAGGCCAATGCACCTTATGCCTTCTTAACCACAGAGTCAAGAAGGAGGAATGCAGCACAGTTAAACGTGTGGCTAAGCAGTTGATGCAGTTGGATAGTTTCAGAAATAGGAATCATTGAGCTCGCCATAACAGGTGTGACAGGGGCAATGAGGACAGGTTAGAGATAAGATGAAGGTCACCAATTTCCCCACCACTGTGTTCGCGGTTCGCTGGCGTCACTTGGGAGAGTTTACAATTGTTTAATAAGATGTTGAGAAACAATGCTTCAGTCGCTGTTCGAGTAATGTTGAATGGAAGTCCAGCTGGGGCAGGAGAATGGTGGGTCTGAGGTGACGATTTATTTATTTGTGTACCGATACAGCACCGAGTGGATTAACAGCATCAACCATTCCATTCTGTAGATAAGAGAAAGTTATATAGTAGGTTTCGAAGTCTTGCGTGTATCAATGTCTCAGAGAACAGTTTTGGTTACAGTCAGGGACTTGTGCTTCCCCTTTTAGTGTCGCCACCCACGAAGACCAGGTCAAATGATGGAGGCGAGACTAAGAATGGTCCACCGGTCCTCCGGATTTTGGGGGTTCAGCAGGGCTAAGAAACATGGCTGGTCAAAAATACGGAACACAAATGAAAATTCTTTACTGCCCTGTGTGCGGCTAAGGACAGAGGAGATGGAGGACCTTCATTGCTTCCCTGAGCAACAGCAGCGTAATGTGCGGAAAGTCATGAGTCTGATGAGGCTGGACTAGAGGCCTCCCGAATGCTATCGAGAGACACTGAAGCGGGTATGTAGGCAGTGCAAGAAAAGAAATAAAAGCCACAGAGTGGCTGCAGTGGTGCATTTTCATTTCACTAGGACTCCATTCGAGCCCCACACTTGCCCTTGGAATTTACCCCTCTCACCTTAGTATTATAGCCCCTGATATTATGCGTCTTAGTCGGAGGAGAACGGCACCTGTTCCTGACCTTATCTATGACTCTCACTATCTTATAAACTGGAATCATCTATCTTCCTCAGCGTTCACTGCTCCACAGAAAACAAGTCAAGTTCCTTCAGTCTACATCAGTACATGTGACGATAATAAGCCAGTTTGACAAACGAGCACACCCCCTTTCGTGCCGCAGCATCCTGGCAAACCAGTACTGTACCCCCTCCAAATCCTGCACATCCGTACTGTATGCGGCGTCCAGAATCGAATAGAATATGTCTGATCCAAGCTAACCAGAGAATTATGAAGGTATATCTCAACTTTATGATTCTCAGCTCAGTGTCTTCACTGATACAGCCCGTTTGACATATATTTTGTTAACAACCCCAACAACGCGGGAAGTTACTTTCAGTCTGTTCAGAGTCGTATAATTCGCAAGGTTATTTCCTTTATCCTTTGTTCTCCAAAATTACAACAGCCGATGCTTGTGCTGATTAGTCTCCATCTGGTGACGCTCTGCCCACACCTCCAAAGGATAAATATCCTGCGTAATATTTTCTAAACTATGCACAATGCCACCAACCTTTGTACAACCAAGAACTACACGCACACACAGGTCACGAGAACATTTGCAGATGCTTTGAATACAAGAAAACACATGGAGACCGCTGCAGGAACACATCAGGCCAGCAGCATCTATGGGAAAGAGAAAAGAGTCGTCATTTCTGGCCGAGACACTTCGTCCTGACAGAATTACCTACATCGATCTCTCAATGCAAGTTAAGATCCCCAGACAGAATATGTTCAATCGACAGTATTCTCTGTCTTCAATGCAACAGCGATTTCTGAAACAAAGAATCGAACCGTGTGTCTTCAGAATTCATCCAGTAATTCCATCAGGGTTATGATTTTGGCTGGTCTGTCTTATCTTAAGCTGTTCTGTCGCCCTGTGTGGATACTGACACCACTTCAGCAGCCTCCCAGTCCTCCAGCACCACACATGTGGCAGGGATGTCGGAAACCTAATCGGCCGACTCTTCTATTCGAAACTACCTTGTTTCTGAACAATCCGGAACTCGGATCTGTTGATTTATTGGTTCATTAAAATGCTGAAAAAAAGTGTTTACCTCTGATACGTTGTTCATATTCACAACACCTGTCCATAATGTTCCTGTTCACTTACCTCCCAGCGATATACCGCTTTCGGTGCTCCCGATGTGGCCTTATAAATATTGGCGAGACCCGAGGCAGACTGGGAGACCGTTTCGCTGAAGACCTACGCTCTGTCCGCCAGCGAAAGCAGGATTTACCAGTGGCCACACGTTTTAATTCCACGTCCCATTCCCATTCTGGTATGTCTATCCATGGCCTGCTCTACTGTAAAGATGAAGCCACACTCAGGTTGGAGGAACAACACCTTATATTCCGTCTGGGTAGCCTCCAACCTGATGGCATGAACATTGATTTCTCAAACTTCCGCTAATGCCGCACCTCCCTCTCCTATCCCATCCGTTATTTATTTATATACGCACATTATTTATCCCGCTCTCTCCTTTTTCTCCCTCTGTCCCTCTCACTATACCCCTTGCCCATCTTCTGTTCCCCTCCCCTCCTCCTTTTCTTTCTCCCTCGGCCTCCTGTCCCATGATCGTCTCATATCCCTTTTGCCAATCAACTGTCCAGCTCTTGGCTCCATCCCTCCCCCTCCTGTCTTTTCCTATCATTCTGGATCTTCCCCTCCCCCTCCCACTTTCAAATCTCTCACTAGCTCTTCTTTCAGTTAGTCCTGACGAAGGGTCTCGGCCCGAAACGTCGACTATACCTCTTCCTAGAGATGCTGCCTGGCCTGCTGCGTTCACCAGCAATTTTGATGCGTGTTGCTAGAAAAAATACAAGAGACTTGAGAGTAGATATAGAACCGCTAGAAACTGAGGTCGGAGGAATTTTAAGAGGGAAAAGAAGAAGGCAGATGGAATAAATGAGTATTTTGCACCAGTCTTCACTGTGTTAGACTCTAGCAGTGCGCCAGGTTTTGAAGGTTGTGAACGCAGAGAACTGAATGCAGTTACTATTACTTCGTGGAACGTGTTCAAAAACCTAAAGACCTAAAGCTACAGAAGTCACCACGGCAGATGAACGGCACCTACGAGCTTGTAGAGGCATTAGTAATGATATTGCAATCATCATTGTATTCAGCCGTAGCTCTAGTGCATCAGAGAAACCAAATGTCACTCGACTACTAAAGAAAGGAGGAAGACAGCAGAAAGGAAATTATAAACCAATTATCCTGAACTTAGTGGTTAGGAAGATGGTAGAGTTTATTGGTAAGGATGAGAGAATGGTGGCACGGGTCACGATAGTACAAAGTCAGCATGATTTCCCTGAGAGTACATCTTGCCTGAGGAAACTGTTGACATTATTTGAAGAGATTACAAGTCGGACCGATAAAGGGGATAGATTGGATGTTGTATATTTAAATTTTGATAAGGCCCTCTGACAAGGTGCCGGACAGAAAGCTTCTTACTACGTCAGGATCTTTTTTTTTTCTGATTGGCTGTCAGTAACTAGTTGTGTTCCACAATGGTCGGCTTTGGAACTGTTTCACTTCATGCTGTATATCAAAGAGTTGGAAAATGTCATAGATGATTTGTTGCCACGATTCCAGATGATACGACGACTGGTGGAGTGCCAGGTAATTTGAGGAAGCAGAAAGGACTTAGAAATACAATGTTGGTAAATGCATGGTCATGCACTTTGCTAGAATATTGTGTTTTCAGCAGACTATTTTCTAAATGGGAAGGACAGTTTGTGGACCTGAATGAGGAGGTGAATAGGCAGGTTATTACTTCTTACGCTTGCTGGGATAAGGGCCAGTAGGTAAATCGATGTGTAGAGACGAATGGTAAACAGAATCAGGGAGACAGTGATTTCTGAAGAAAGTGGAGAGTGGTGCGCGGAAGAGGAGGAAAAAGTCCGATTGTTGGTAAAATCCCGCTGAAGACGGCGGAAATTATGGAGAGTGACCTGCTTGATGCATATGCCCGTGGATAACCCGGTAAGGGCAAGACGAACTGTATCCCTGTTAGACAGGCAGAAAATGTGTTGAGGACGGATGGCCGTGAAATTGAGGAGATGAAAGTGGGGGCAATATAAATGGTAGAGGAAGGGTTACACCACTCTTGCAAGAAGGATCCGTAGGGAGATTGGAATCACTAACATACTGCGCAGGTCCATAAACGACAAATCGTTCGCTGCATCAATTACTCAGACGTAGATCATGTTAGTGACTGTTCCTCTCACTAACAGAAATGAGAACAGAATGGGGATGTTTCCTCCGTCCAGTGCTTGACGCAAGGAGTGGACGAATGGAAATTCCGGAATATGCCCTTTTACGGAGGGAGTAGTGAATGTCCATGAAGAGTCGGTGTCAGTTAACCAACAAACTTCGGAATAATCTTCTGAGAAACCTCGCCCCACCACCGCGTACCTGGATATCCGATTGACAGATCGTCATTACGCATTTTTTTTTCTGTTTGGTAATGTGGTTTGTAGCTTTCCAATGCAAGAGATTTGCGGAAGGTAGATGAATCACCTCGACCAACCGGTGCACAACCCAGGGTTTTAAAAGAGAAAGCCCGAAGACATCGTGGAGGCATTTAAGTAATGATATTTTTAAGAGTTACAAGATTATACAACGGTTCCTTAAGATCAGAAACTTAGAAAAACTCATGCTTTAAGATGCTGAAGAAAGGGCACTATTGGCCAGTTAGTCTGACCCGAGTGTTGGAGGCGATCACTCAGGCTGGGGTCTCAGGCTACCTGAGGGCACACAATAGAACAGGCCGTAGTCTGCGTTATTTCCTCAAGGGTAAGATTGCCTGGCAAATCGTTCGTCATACGCGGAAGAAATAGCAAGCAGTATAGACAAAGAGTAATGGGTTCATATGCACTTGATTTTAGGAATGTATATGGCAATGTGCCACACATGACACCACTTAATAGCTACGTGATCATGTTATTACAGTAACTATTCGAGCACGGATAACGCGTTTGCTCATTGGCAGGAGGCAAAGAACGAGAATAAAGGGAACCTTTACTGACTGGCTGGATGTGACCAGTAGTGTTCTGGGGGAATCTGATTTGAGGCCGATTCTTTATATGTTACATGTCAATGATTTGGATAATGGAATTGATGGCTGTGTTGCAAAGTTTACAGACGATATGATTGGGCAGGTAGTTTTGAGGAAGTAGAGACGCTGCAATATGGCAGAACCATTACAAGAATCAGCAAAGAACTAGCAGATAGAAAATAGTAACTGGAAGTTATTGGCCATGCACTTTGGCAGAATAAATGAAAGGTTTGACTATTTTCTAAGTAGAGAGAAATTACACAGATACTGAGTCGCAAAGGGAGTTGGCAAACGTAGGTGATTCCTTGAAGGATGATTTGCAGGTTGACTGTTCTGAAGAAGGCGATTGCGATGTTCGCCTTCATTTCAGGGCGACTAGGAAATAAAATAAAGGGTGTTATACCGAGACATTTGAATGCACTCTTGACGCCTCCCTGGAATATTGTGAGCAGATTAGTGACCCTTATCTTAAAAACAATATGATAAAACTGGAAAGGGTTCAAATGAGTTAGTCGAAAAAAAAAAACATGCAGAATAAAATGGCTGGTCATATAAAAAGTGTCTGATGATTCGGGGGCGGTATTCACAGGAATTCAGCAGAGCGAGAGGTGATCTAACTGAAACCTATGGAATGTTGAAAGGCTTTGATAGGGTGCATGTGGAGAGGATATTGTCTATGGATGTAGATTCTGATCAAAGGATACAGCCTCAGAATAGAGGTGTTTCCTTCTAGAATGGAGAGTACGTCGAATTTCTTTAGCCAGAGAGTGGTGGATCTGTGGAATTCTTTGCAACAGGCAGCTGTGAAGCGAAGTCTTTATGTATATTTAATGTAGAAGTTGATGGTTTCTTCATTGATAAGGGCCTGAATGACACGGTGAGAAGGCAGTAGATTGTGCCTGACTGGACTCTTGGATCAGCCATGATGAAATGAGGATCAGACGTGATGGGAAAATTGGCCTACCTCTGCCTCTATATCTCAGGGTCTTATGGTCTTATGGACCAGTTCAGAGGAGCAATTTTCTAGGTTATATTACCAAAACATAACAGCAGTCGAGAAAAATAATAATTTAATTCAAAGGCATCAGCTTTACCTAAGAGCAACAAACAAATCCCAGCTAATCAACTTAAATTGGCGACTGCTAAGTATAAAGGAACCATCCCTACTTTGCTGTTGCCGACCATTATGACACGGACGTGATACTGTGAGGAGAGCAGCATCCAAATCATTCTACTATGATTATATAGACATTTCCGTCCGATGCTGATATTCAGAGATAATGAGAAAAGATAAAAGAAACTCACAAATGAAGGGAAAATGGGTTAATATTCGGATTATACAATGACTTATTTTTATATATTCTGTATGATGAACTGTTGTCAACAGTGTGATTACTGAAGGAATTGGATTAATTGAAATTCAAATGCTTAGATACCTTGTAATCAGCCACCTTATACGGTCATCTTTATATCATACCAGACAATAATCTTTCCGTCAAGACCATATAATAAGACAATAATAACGTTATCCATGTTGACTAATGCACGGTGGTCGATTTTACTGTGAGATATCAAAGTAACGGTGGCTTGTAGCAAATTTTGTTTTGCTATGAGTTAATTTGGAGGATTCATTTGCAAATCTTCCCCGTTGCTACAAAGAGGTACATCACTCCATTCTTCAGCTCCTCCCTGAATTTTCTCTGTGTCAGCCCATAGATACACGTGTTGGTGCAGGTACTGAGAGACGACAACATAAACCCACATACCTGCAGGATATAGGTAGGATTGCTTAAATATTTGTTAGTGAAGAAATAGTTTTCGACTTGCCAGTATGAAGAATGTACTGCATAGGGCATCCAAAATAATATAAAATTGGCTGAAAGAGCGAACAAAAGAATCATTGATTTTCTCCGGTTTGCCGCTTCTGGATCATCACGATTTTCTCTGTTTTTGCAAAGTACCTGACGAACTCTATTTGTCTCCTTAATCCGTTTGACGGTTGAAACATTAAAGATCAGAATTAAACAGATTGGTAGCAACGGTGTTGCGATGCTGTCAAATACCTGGTAGGCTTTCCATAGGGCTGCCGTGCTGTATTCAGCTACAGGGACACAGCGCCATCGATCCACTGCAAAGTAAAATGGAATGGCTTCAGTACAACACGCTGCAATCACTGTTGTTATCACGACAATCGCAGTTCTCTCGGTGCAATATCGGTTCCGTAGCTTCTCACAGCAGATGGCAACGCAGCGATCGAAAGTGAAAGCAACTGTCAACCAGACGGAACAGTCCCAGGTTGCGAGACTCAAGACAAGTAGCACAGAGCACGCCGGAGTTACGAGCAAGAAATTAGCAAACGAGTAGATATAGTTTATTCTCTGTAATATAATAACAACGATAACCATCATCAGATCGGCTGCCGCCATGGACACAAGGTAGAGAGTGATGCATTTGGAGAGACCGCATTTCCCGCCGGACAGGATCAGAATCGCCGTTAGGTTAACTGAAATAAGTTAATGAAAATAAATTACTATTATTTAGCACAGAATAGTTATTGTGACTTTATTTTCCATAGTGTGAATAGTAGTTCAAAGCTCTTTAGATTCTGGACTAGTTCCTGAGGATTGGAGGGTGGCTAATCTAACCCCACTTTGTGAAAAAGGAGGGAGAGAGAAACCAGAGAATTAAAGAACGGTTAGCCTAACATCGGTGGTGGGAAAGCTGCTAGAGTCAGTTATCAAAGATGTGATAACAGGACATTTGGAAAGCGGTGAAATCATTGGACAAAGTCAGCATGAATTTGTGAAAGGAAAATCATGTCTGACGAATCTCATAGAATTTTTTAAGGATGTAACTTGTAGAGTGGATAGAGGAGAACCAGTGGATGTGATATATTTGGATTTTCAAAAGGCTTTTGACATGGTCCCACATGGGAGATTAGTGTGCAAACTTAAAGCACACAGTATTGGGGTTAAGGTATTGATGTGGATAGAGAATTGGTTGGCAGACAGGAAGCAAAGAGTGGGAATAAACGGGACCTTTTCAGAATGGCAGGCAGTGACTAGTGGGGTACCGCAAGGGTCAGTGCTGGGACCCCAGTTGTTTACACAATATATTAATGACTTGGATGAGGGAATTAAATGCAGCATCTCCAAGTTTACGGATGACACGAAGCTAGGCGGCAGTGTTAGCTGTGAGAAGGATGGTAAGAGGATACAGGGTGACTTGGATAGGTTGGGTGAGTGGGCAAATTCATGGCAGATGCAATTTAATGTGGATAATGTGAAATAATCCACTTTGTTAGCAAAAACAGGGAAACAGATTATTATCTGAATGGTGGCCAATTAGGAAGAGGGAAGGTGCAACGAGACCTGGGTGTCATTATACACCAGTCATTGAAAGTGGGCATGCAGGTACAACAGTCGGTGAAGAAGGCGAATGGTATGCTGACATTTATAGCAAGAGGATTCGAGTACAGGAGTAGGGAGGTACTACTGCAGTTGTACAAGGCCTTCGTGAGACCACACCTAGAGTATTGTGTGCAGTATTGGTCCCCTAACCTGAGGAAAGACATCCTTGCCATAGAGGGAGTACAAAGAAGGTTCACCAGATTGATTCCTGTGATGGCAGGACTTTCATATGCGGAAAGACTGGATGAACTAGGGTTGTACTCGTTGGAATTTAGAAGATTGAGGGAGGATATGATTGAAACGTATAAAATCCTAAAGGGATTGGACAGGCTAGATGCAGGAGGATTGTTCCCGATGTTGGGGAAGTCCAGAACGAGGGGTCACAGTTTGAGGATAAAAGGAAGGCTTTTAGCACCGAGATTAGGAAAAAAAAAAAAAAAAATTCTTCATACAGAGAGTGGTGAATCTGTGGAATTCTCCGCCAGAAGAAACAGTTGAGGCCAGTTCATTGGCTATATTTAAGAGGGAGTTAGATATGGCCCTTGTGGCTAAAGGGATCAGGGGGCATGGAGGGAAGGCTGGTACAGGGTTCTGAGTTGGATGATCAGCCATGATCATACTGAATGGCGGTGCAGGCTCGAAGGGCCGAATAGCCTACTCCATATTTTCTATGTTAAGAAATCTATGTTAAGTTGCTCGTGCCGTTGCCTGGAGTCGGGTTAGCCGTCCATTTGCATTGACCAAGATGGGATGCGAATGGCCTGATCAATTGATGCTACATCGTAATGCAAAATTTACATCACCAGTTTCACCTCCAGTAGTTAACCATCAGAAGGAAAGCCGAAGGCTAATAATAGAGCGCCCTCAGACGATTCTGTTATGCAGTGAATAAAGGGCCGGATTCCAGTCCCGGAATGCATGGATATCCAGAAATGTCCCTGATAGGATGGCGGTTTCCAGAGAACGGCAAGGTTGATTTGGAGATTGGTTTTAAATTTAGACAATATGACTTAATTACACAGCTTTGAAATGAGTTGTTTAATTGTCTTCCAATTAAAATGAAATTATTTTTGAACAACATCGAAAGAAATGTCATGAATGCATTTTAAAGTTAGACTCACACGCAAAGCGCTACACCAAGAAGAACAGATATACCAGCAGGACGTACTAAAATCTTAGCTGCCCAACGAAGAGAGAGAGGCCAAAATTACTAATAGGTACCGCGTGAGGGTTAAGTAGTGTTTTACCGATACTGGCGCAATCAGTGAAACAATCAATGAATTTGAAATTAATGCCTGATAATTATGTTCCCTATATTCAAAAAATGGCTGTTTAGATAGTTTAGAGTAAAATTACAAACAAAGCCTCTTATGAACGGGAAGGTTATTACAGCAGGACGCACACACACTCCTCCGTTCAGCAGACGGTTGTGCTGGAATGAACAAAGTAATACAGTAATAGCCACTGCGCTGGTTTGAGGATAAACCTCACACTGTTTGGAGAAACATAGAAGTAATAATCTACCCTTGAAAAAAGCAAACAGACAACAACACCTTTCATTTGTATGATTGCGTTTTCTCTGCTATTGGGCCGGACCAATGAGAAAGAGTAATATTCATCAATTGAAATATTCAGGATAAATTTCTTTCAAAGGTTAAAAACGTTTATATAATTTAATTACAATTATAAACCGATGTGAACGATAACATGATTTATTTATTGCACTGAATAACATTGCAGAGCTTATGTATTACTTTGCAACTTAAACCTTAAGCCAGATGAACTATATATAGATGGGATATTTCTATTTACCTCAGTTTCTGAAGACAGTGGCGGGGGGGGGGGGACCCATTTCACTTGGAGAGATATAGGAAATCTGATAATACCTTGGCATCTATACAATAACTGCGATGCATCAGGTCTCCTCGTCCCTATACTAAGCGTTCACCGTATTGTGCTGAGACTCCCCGGGGTCAGAGACAGATATCACGGCACAGAGTTGGCTCAGTGCTAAGCGAGTCTGGTGAGGCATTACTGTCACTATCAGTAGGTTACGTCTTTGCAATCTGTTCTGATTAAGTCCTCGTGATGGGTCGGAACGCGAAATGTCGAATATTTGCTTCGCTTCAAAGATGCTGCCTGGGTTACTGAGTTCTTCCAGCATTATGTGTGGTATTTTCCTGTCTGCGCATTTCGCAATCATATGTAAACATTCGTAACATGCAGTTGTGTTAACAAAAGTAGAACATGGTACTCTATGCTTCGGTTGCAATCAAATTAATGTAGAAATAAATGTATCAACCAGCTCAATCATATACCCATGTAAAATTAAACCAATAACATGGAACATAGAATAGTGCAACACAGTACAGGCCCTTCGGCCCACATTGTTGTGCCGACTCTCAATCTCTGCCTCTCACATAACCACCCACCTTAAATTCCTCCATATACCTGTCTAGTAGTCTTTTAAATTTCACTAGTGTATCTCCCTCCACCACTGACTCAGGCAGTGTATTCCACGCAGCAACAACTTTTGAGTAAAAAAAAAGTCCTCTAATATTTCCCTGAACTTCCCACTCCTTACTTTAAAGCCATGTCCCCTTGTATTGAGCAGTGGCGCCCTGGGGAAGAGGCGCTGGCTATCTACTCTGTCTATTCCTCTTAATATCTTGTATACCTCTATCATGTCTCCTCTCATTGTCCTTTCTCCAAAGAGTAAAGTCCTAGCTCCCTTAATCTCTGATCATAATGCATACTCTCTAAACCAAGCAGCATCCTGGTAAATCTCCTCTTTACCTTTTCTACATCCATATTTTTCTTGTAGTGAGGGGACGAGAACTGGACACAGTACTCCAAGTGTGGCTTAACCAGAGTTTTATAGAGCTGCTTCATTACCTCGTGACTCTTAAGCTCTATCCCTTGACTTGTGAAAGTTAACAACCCATAAGCTTTCTTAACTACCCTATCCACCTGTGAGGTAACTTTCAGGGATCTGTGGACATGTACCCCCAGATCCCTCCACTCCTCCACAAAGTAAATCCTGCCATTTACTTTGTACTCTGCCTTGGAGTTTGTCCTTCCAAAGTGTACCACCTCACACTTCTACGGGTTAAAGGAACGCGATCTACAATTAAAACTTAAAATAATGACGAAGGTTTACTTTCTTCGTCCGATTACAGAAAAAAAATGCATTGCATCGCAAATGCGCCTTAGCAGTCAAGATACAGTTCATCTGCGATGCTCCAACCGTAATACAGAGAAATAACAGTACCTGGAACACCGAGTGCCGCAAGCACCGGGCAGTAAATTCTGACAATACTGTATATTGCGGAATATCCCATTTTCTCTCTGAAGCAATGGCCAGTTGTACAAGTTGCCCCAAATCCCTGCATGTGCTACTTGGAAGAGTTCTTATATAACAGTCAGAACCCCTCTTAAATCAGTTAGTGCTCCCATTGGTCTCATTAGATACAATCCACTAAACAAACACACAGTGTCAACTATTTTTACTCATGCGTCATTGTCTATCAATTTAGATCTTTCAAGAGAATTAGCAGGACATTTATTTGTGTTGCTTCGAAACATATTCAGTGTAACGTGTCAGTGCAGTTTTATTTTGCAATGTTTGAATCATTAAATATACATTTTATCATGATACTCTTCATTTCTTTTCGGAAAACAAACGCCATCTCCTTTTGTTATCGAGCAATCATGAGATTGTGACCATCAGGTGTACCAATAAGATGAAGTGAATTCCATGTAGGTGAGATGTGCCATGTGCTTTCCTAGGAGGGGACAATATATTTGCCTTCCTGACTTTCAGTACTGTTAGTACTTCAGGCGTCAGCATTCGCTAGTCAACATTTCACAAGGGAAATCTGATTGCATACCCGAATATCTCATGAGATCAACAGGCCTTGATAAGGCTGAGGACCTTCTCAAGCGATTGGTGGCGATGGATACCAGATCATCACCCTCAGTCTAAAGAAATTCCTCCTCATCTCTGTCCTAATTGGACATCCCTCTGTTCTGTGCCATGCAGACAAACTGATGAAGGAAGTGAACGTCATGTTTGTCGTTAACTTAGAAGTTCGGGTGTTTTGGAAAATCGTGTTGTAGTTAAACAAAAGATTTATTAGGTCGCCCTTGGTTCACCATGTACAGTTCCAGTTACCACATCGGCAGACAGATGAAATTAATCTGGAGATGGTGCATAATACTTTTACATGGATTATACTTGGACTGCAGGGTTTGAGTTAGAAGCCAAGATTGGATATATGGGGATCTGTTTTCCTAGGTGGTTAGCGGCTGTGATATGGCGGTACAGTTCAATATGTTTCTCAGCAGTTCACGCAGTGGGATAGTTTCAGATATATGGACCATTGGGGTTTCTTCCAAGGCAGATGGGCCCATTGCAATGAAGACAGGTTTCACCGAAGATGGAGGGGAGCAAAATCCCTGAGCAGTGTTTTCGGTGGCATCATTGGCATGGTTTCTCATGGTTTGGCAAGGAGGTGAGAACCAGTGCTGCAGGTCAACAGAGACCATTCATTGGACGGTAGGGGGAGGTCGTGTAATACTGAAAGCAAGTCCAGCTGGGACCTCGATAATGGTGTGACTGAGGTGCTGAAGTGTTAATGTGTTTTGTAGCGAGACACCACCGAGTGGTTTTACAGCACCAACCACTCCGCTGTACAGATAAGCCATGGATAATCCGCTCATACACTGTGAACTCCCAACCCAACAAAGACCATTGTCAGCTCAGTAGGGACAGGGAGCTTTACGCTAGTCTGCTGCAACACAAGGACGACGCAGGCCTGCATAACACAGTTTTGGAATGCACAGAGTCTGGTGTTTACCGTTTGTCCTGTCTGGCAAGGGTGAATTCTCCAAGACTCGAAGCAAAAGTCGCTGACCCAAACCAACAAAGCTCTTCGAAACATCGAAGTTCACAAACCACTAAACCCGATCTTGGAGTATCACAGACACTGAATATCCCCTATCCCTAAACACAAATGATTCCGTGGCATGGAACCAGAGTCGGCCCAGTAAAGATCCAGCGTTCCACAGCAAGGAGATTGGTAAGTAGAAAATAAACATGGTGGGGTCACAAGATTCTACAAGATCAGTAAGGTGGGCTGTTGAAGGTATATCCATGGTATAATCAATAACGCCCCCCTCTCTGTATAGCACCACCGCCCCGCCCCCTCCACACACACACGCACTCACACACAGTCAGCTCTTATCTGTACGCACAATGAACTTTATAAATGAAGTCCTTCACTGATGCGACACGCATACACTGTAAATAACTCTACGCGGTACAGCGAGAAATCTCCCCTGCTCGCACTCAGCACTATTGTCCACTGGTAGAAGCGAATACAGCCCCAGCACTTCATGGACAGAAATGAGTGAAACACTGACACGTTCATACGAGCAATCACCTGCCTCACACTGGGTATCTTTCATGATTAATTTGCAATCTCTTGACATGACCTGAAATTCACAACAGGCATATCTCAAGCCTCCACTTCATAATTAGTGTTACAAAAAGTCGTGACCGTGTTTCTACATGAATTCAAAGCCGCCTTACTAGCGAAATCGAAATAGTTTCTCCAGCGACAGAGGTGTAACTTGTGGGACGCAACAGGGATCATTCTTTGCCTCCAGTGTGGCACTGAGGACAGGCTGGATGGTTCATACAATGCGGCACTATAAGGTGGAGCACTGGAATACGAACGCGACTCATACAAAATGCCGGAGGAAATCCGCAGGTTCTGACTTTAACCATGGTGTCAATGTAAATAGTCGATTATTCGACCAAAACCTGCATCAGCATGATCCAGCCCTGGTGCAGGTTCCATGTCACTGAATCATTTGTGTTTAGGGGTAGGGAAAGTTCAGTGTCTGTGATCCTCCAAGATCAGGTTTGGAGTTTTGCGAGCTTCGATGTTTCGGAGAGCTGTGTTGGTTAGCTCAGGTACATTTGTGTTGCCAAACAAAATAAACGGTAGACACTAGACTTAAAGTGTTCCACCGGTCTTCCAAGTTCGGGGTTCAGCGCTGGGCTAGTAACCATAACTGGTTAAAAATACGGTAAGATGAATACACAATCCTTCTATATCTGTGGCGGCCAAGGGTAGTCAGCAATGGAAGACCTTTATTGCTGCTCCAGACGCCAGTGCTACAATACGCAGTAAGTCATGACTGCGATGGGGCTGTATAAGAGCCTTCCGAAAGGCCACCGAGTGACAGTGGAAAAAACATGGAGACAGTGCATGGAAGAACATCTTAAAAAAACAGGTGTACATGCAGTGGCAGCTTTAATTTTCCTTGGGAATCCATTAGTGTTGCACAAATGTCGTTTCATTTTACCCATCTGAGCTTAAGGAGAGAACGTCTGGTATTCTACCTTTTAGCCCTCGGAGAATGATTCCTATTTTCTTCCCCTATCTATGACACTCATTGTCTTATCAACTGGTATCAGGAGTCCTCCTCATCTTGCCCTGTTCCAGAGCCTGTCATGACATCTGCTTTCCTGAACACCCCATCACCCCAAAGAATCAATAACACAGACTTGGCAGAATAAATTCCATTCTTTGCTCATATCTCCAAAGGCATACCAGCCACAAACCTAGAATTTCACGCAGACGAGAACATCTGAAGATGCTGGAAATCAGAGGCAATACACACAAAATGCTGCAGGAATTGAACAGGGCACTCAGCATGTGTGTAAGAGAGAAAACAGTCGACTGTTCAGACCGAGACCTTTCGTCAGGGGAATATTGCACCCACCCATGTCTTCATGCACGTCACAGACCTCCAGAGAGAATATGCTCAAACGAACGATATTCTCTATATTCAATGGAACACTGACATCTGAACCATAGAATCGAGTTGTATGCCTTTGTTAGTGATAATATCTCTGTCCCTCAGAATTCACCCAATAAATCCATCAACCCCATGCTGACGGTTGTTCTGTCAACCTTTGTGAACATTGACACCACTTCATCAGCCTTCCAATCCTCCGGCACCACACCTGTACCACAGGAGGACAATAATATGGTCGTCAGAATTTCTGTTATACCTTGCTATGAACACGTCCGCGTTTGTTTTCGGATCTGTTGATTTATTAGTTTGTAAAGGTGCAGAATGAAATTGTATCCCTCTGATACGTTACTCTCTTCCCCCCAACCTGTTTCTTACATTCTCGTTCAGTCCCATCCCCACAGCTCAACTTTCCCGCTGCACGATTCAGTAAGAGTATAGCTGGTCTCCACCTTAGCACCACTTTCTTGTACTGATCTTAGATGCATTGACGCAAATAATTATCCGGTGTTATCAGAGACTACTGATTTCACCCTTGATTATATTCAGCCTTTCTAGCACAACAATGCACCGTAACAACAATAAATAACATCAAGATTCACCAGCTTCTGATAAAAAAAAATTACACAATTGCCTTCTCCAATTGCTCTTAGATAACAAACTCTGATCGAGACTGTGACTCATACTGACAAGGGGAATCATCTTGCTTTCAGCCATTCTGCCGTTTCACTTCCAAATCTTTATGTTTCCATCTCTCCTTGCCTATGCTACCCTCCCACAGCCAACTTGCATACTTATAAACAGTCAAGTCTGTGTGTGGAACTCACTGTATTGTAGATACAATATATTTTTCCGGAGGACGGCAGATCAGACCTGTACACAATATTCAACGCGGTCTGAACAAGGTTTGTTTAAAGTCGCGCTACATTTTAAGTTTTATGTCAACCGTTCAGATGACAGAATTAATGGCATTGACACAACATAAACCTCATTTCAAATGAGTGGTGGGGACTGGAGGGGGGCTAATGCTAACTGCTGGAATATGGGGGGCGGGTTACCGATATGCTGCTATTTGTGCCTGGGAGGAGGAGGGGGGTAGATGGAGTTCTAACTTTTATTTTTATCATTCCTGCTTTGAGGTTTTATTCTGTTTCGTGGATAAGTGCGGAGAGCAAGAATTTCAGGTTGAATACTGCATGCATTCTCTTATATTATATGGAGCCCTTGGCTGAAGCATTGAAGAAAAAGTGGTTTAACTTGTTTACATCAAATTCAGTGGAAGGTGTAATAGATAGGGGATCCTAATGAAGGATCTCCTCCAAAACGTCGACTGTACTCTAACTGTCAGGACTGTACTCTAACCGGCAGATGCCGCCTGGCCTGCCGAGTTCCCCGAGAATTCGATGGGTGTTGCTTTGATTTCCAGCATCTACAGATTTACTTCTTTCTGAATAGAAAAACTAAGGAGTTATTTCCAAGTATTCTACTCCTTATGTCTCAGTAATATTTATCTGCTATTTACTTATGCATTTTTGAAAACTGTATTTTCTTTTGCACACTAATTGTTTGTCAGACATTGTGAGTAGTTTTTCATTGTTTCTATTGTATTTCCCTGTTCTACTGTGAAGACGTGGTACATAATGAATCTCAGACATCACGTTATATAGTGACAACTGCAGGATTTGATAATAAACTGTAATTGAACAAAGTGTATATGGAATGCGCTACCAGAGGAAGTGGTAGGTGCAGTTACAATTGCGAAGTGTAAAATAACACAAACGGGTATATCGATAGGATGGCCGAATGGTCTGTTTCCGTGCTGTAGGTTTAGATAGAATCGGCTGTTTTTTTTTTTTGTTCTTTTACCAGGGTTAGCAGCAAGTCTAAAATTACAGTTTTTATGAACACAATTTGTATTGTTTTTTATCCGTATGCTTTCAGAATATATGGTTTTCGTCTCCAACGACTGTTGGAGAACAGGTGTAGAAGTTACATAACGGGTTATCACTTTTAAAAAAAATTTCATTGGCTACGATTTTGGAAAATGACACACATGTGATTACTGTATATCTTTTACTTGGTTCTTCCTGATACAGGGTAAACACTTAAACACATCTTAAGACACAATTGGACAATCTTTTCATGTGACCTACAGTGTTAAATTGCGACTGGCACAAAGCGTTAATGGTGAGAGGGGATTTAAGAAGTTGGATAAATAAGGTAATATTATCGGGATCAGCATCGTTGATCATGCTTAACTGAGTACAGATCGGCAAAAGCTAAGAACATCCACGTTGGCAGACTTGGCGTGTTGCACTGTTGCGTCTGACCCACTGGTACGGTGGGTAGAGCTATTTCTTTTCAACCAAAGAGGCTGAGAGTTGATTCAAAGGAGAGTTTCTGATAATAAGAATAAGTGACTGAGTTGAAAGCCTGAGCAGGGATATTATCCTAGGGCACCAATGTCTAATACAGGGGTGGATAATTTTAAGGCAACAGAAGTATGTTATAGAACATAAAACGTACAACGTAGAACACAGAAACTTACAGCACATTACAGGCCCATAATGTTGTGCCGACCATGTACCCTACTCTAGTGACTTCCTAAAATTTCCTTAGCGCATAGCTCTCTATTTCCCACAGCTCCGTGTACATATCTCAGAGCCTCTTAAATGTCGGTACAACATCCTGGACCAAGGACCCTCGACTGTTCTGTAATGTTCTATGATGTATGTTCCGCGTGTTCGCCTGTGGCAATATGTAGTGTGTAGTGTGCATGGTGTGTGTGTTGTCTGTGCAGTTTGCATGTTCTCCCTGCAACTAGGTGGGTTTTTCCCTGGATGTTGCGGTCTCTCACACATTCCAACCTCACATGTAATCGAGTCGGTGTGTTAATCAGCTACTGGAAATACCACTCCCCCAGTGTGTAGATCAAGGGTGATTCTCGTTCCTGGCGGTAATGGGTGGGGGATGGGGGTGAGGATATGGAAACTTACTGCCTTAAGTGTCAGCGGGGTTTGGATGCAGAAATCCACCTATCCTACAGGGGCGGAGCAGGGTAAGTGGGGCAGCTAATTCGAACACACACTTAAAATGAATAGGTGGGTCTTAAAGTTGAAATTTTGCATGTCAGTTTCATTAGCTATGCTAGACCTTTAGCACGTTTTTAAGTGGCTCTACTCCCAGCCAGTATTTATCTTCTCAACAGCCGGTAACTTATAGCTCTTGGTACTCAATCAGTAACCAGCTTGAATCACACAGGGGAAACACACACCTCAACAGTCACAAATCTGCATGTATAGGCAACCAAAGAACACCTTAGACGTAACTTCTTACTTGGAAATGATCCCTAGTTCTACAAATAACCCGAAAGATAATTGTGTCACCTTTAAAACACCGATCAAGCCAGACAACTTAGCTCACAAAATAGAGGGAACAGAGTCATAAAATGACGGCCACCATTTTCTTCCGCACGGCGAGAACAAAGGCAATTAGTCAACCTGCTCCAACTGTCCCTGATTCATTCGAGTTGACTGATTTATTGATTGTAGTTCTTTATGGCCAACGATCCCTACTCTCCACACAATATCCCTATCGCTCAAATTCCTCCACGTTCATTGGTCTGTCTAACACACACTATGAACGCCTCTATCGCATCTGCCTCATCACCACTCCTGTCAGCGTATTGCAAGCACTCATCATTCGGTGTGTGATAACAAACTCGGCACATGCAACTCATTTGAACTGAACCCCTCATAACTTAAATTCATGCCTTTTGATATTTGATATTTCCAGCTAGGAAAATATACCAACTATCTCCTCCATCGACTCCTCTCATAAGCTAATTAACTTCTATCAGGTCTACCCTCTGCTGCAGACACTCCAGTTTCTCCAACTCCTCCTTGAAGTTCATAACTTCTAAGACCAGAGTCAACCCGGATTACCTGGAATCCTGGGGTACCGAGAGAGATCGTGATTTAAGAAGGAAAGAAAGAATAAATAAATAAGCAACCAAATAAAGTAACTAACTAACTAACTAAACAACTAACTACCGAACGAACTAACTAACTAACTAACTAATAAACAAACAGACAAACAAATAAATAAATAAACAAACATTACTGAACTTAACACACAGCGTGATGCTAGCGCTCGCTGTGGTGGGCGGTGACCGAGCAGCCTCATTATCAGACTCTTTCGGATCCTCTCTGCCTGGTATGGAAGCACGCACGAAGACCATGTTTATTCGCTTGAGTCCATTCTCAGTTTTTGACGTGAGGTAGAGGAGGCTATTGATAATTGCTCCGTGATGTAGTGTAGAGCTTGAAGTGCGTTTTCCAAGTATTGAATTGACTCGTCCAGCCTGGGCTGTGACATCACCGTCTCCATCTCGAATTACCTCCCCCAAATTCCACCTACTTAGCGCTGAATTATTTAGGGGAATGAACACCCTCTCCGGGTGTAGTCGATGCATGGAAGGAAATGTTCACTCTGATGTAGATTTCCTTTCAAGCGCAACAACTCAGCTATTGGCCTGCTGCTTTACTCTTGTGGTAAACGTTGCAAAATGTGGTTTGTGTGGTTCAGAAGTTAATTGTATTGTGAAGTTTTGGTATTGTTCGGCGGTTTCCTCATTAGTAATTTATTATACTTTTAAAATATATTTTATTAACCCTTGTGTTCGGACAAGAAGCAGTACGAGAAATTGAGAAGGTTTCAAACAGAATGATGTCGACCTATTGATGACATGCCATATGAAGCTGAAGGGGTTTTGTGTGATAAAATGAAAAACAAAACACCAGCGTCTCTATCGAGGTTGATGAGTCAACAGATTTCAACAATAATTGTCATGCTGTAGCATTTGTAAGATTTCTAAATGACGGTGAAAATCAGAAACATTTTTTTTTTTCATTTGTAAAGAGCTGCCTGAAACAAGCAAGGCCACGATATATTTAATGATTTGAGTTCATATCTGAAAACAAAATGTCTATCCTGGAAGTACTGTGTTAATATCTCTACTGATGGTGTCTCACTAATGGTTGGCTCCATGAGATGTTTAGTTTCTCTTGTAAAAAAAAGAAAATCCTGGCGGTGTAACGAATCAATGCTTTCTTTACAGAGAGGCCCTGATGACAAAAACTGTTGGAGATGGAATGAATAATGTTCTGGATGATACTGCAAAAATGGTTAAATTTATCAAACAAAAATCAGTGCACTCGAGAATATTTAGAAAACAATGCGATTTTTTTTTTAGACAAACTGTTCACAAACGTACCGTGAGTTGTTGATATAATAATTTTAGGCAGAGGTTCCTTGAGAACCGGACATTATTTCAAGGGTTCCCCCAGGGTAAAACTGTTGTGTAAGTCTGCTCTAAGACAATAAGACATAGTAGAAAACTTAAGCTATTTGGATCATTGAGTCTGCTCTGCCACTCCGTAAGGGACTACTTACTACGCCTCTCAACAGCAGACACCTTTTTCCAGCTGTAACCTTTCATGCTCTCACTAGTCGGGAACCTAACAACCTTCGATTTAAGTATGCCTAATGACATACAGCACAGTGTTTGTAACAGTGGATGCCACAGATTCATTGCCCTCTGGCTGAAAAACATCCTTCTCATCTCTGTTCTGAAGGGACATCCGTTAATCATAGATTCCCCTGCTAGAGGAAACATCCTCTCTCCGTCCACTCCATCGTGGTTTTTCAATATTTGAAAGGTTTCGATAAGTTCATTCTCATTCCTATCAACATTAGCGAGTATGTCCTCCATCATATACTAACTATTTCAGTCCTAGGGTCATTCTTGCGTGGATCGGTACTTGGAGCTGTGATGTTGTGGCCATTACAGACACACAGATGGCTCAGGGGTAGGAATTGTTACCTCGAGGGCCAGGCTTTCGATTTTTCAGAAAGATCAGAGAGGGAGGCAGAAGAGGTGCAGGCGTGGCACTGTTGATCAGAGATATAGTTACTGCCGTAAAGAAGGAGGAAGACATGAAGGGATTGTCTATGGAGTCACTGTGGGTGGAAATTAGTGACAGGAAGGTGTCAATAACTCTACTGGGTGTTTGTTTTCGACCACGCAATAGTAACAGGGATATCGAGGTGCAGATAGGGAGACAGATTCTGTCAAGGAATAATGACAGGGTTGTCGTGGTGGGAGATTTTAATTTCCAAAATATCGATTAGAATGTCCCTAGAACGAGGGGCTTAGATGGGGTGGAGTTTGTTAAGCGTGTTCAAGCAGGTTTTTTGACAGAATATGTAAGTAAGCTTACAAAAGGAGATTCTGTACTTGATCTGGCATTGGGAAATTAACCTGATCAGGTGTCAGATCTCTCAGTTGGAGAGCATTTTTCAGATAGTGATCACAAATCTATCTTCTTTCCCATATCATTGGGGAGGGACAGGAACAGACAAGTTAGGAAAGCGTTTAATTACAGTTAGGGGGAAATCTGGGGCTATCAGGCAGGAACCCGAGGCATAAATTTGAAACATATTGGAAACATATCTTCTCAAGGAAATGTACGGAGGAAATTTGGCAAATATCCAGGAATATTTGCGTGGAGTTCTGCATAGGTACGTCGCAATGAGACAAGGAAAGGATGGTAGGGTACAGGAACCTTGGTTTACAAAGGCTGTTGTAAATCTAGTCAAGAAGAAAAGATGAGCTTGGGAAAGGTTTAAAAAACAGGTATTGAAAGAGAGCTAGAGTATTATAAGGCTAATAGCAAGGAGCTGAACAAAGAAATTAGGAGAGCCAGAAAGGGTCATCAGAAGGCCTTGGTGGACAGGATTAAGGAAAGCCCAAAGGATTCGTCAAGTATGTTAAGAGCAAGAGGATAAGAAGTTAGAGAATAGGACCAATCAAGTGTGACAGTAGAAAAGTGTACATGGAACAGGAGGAGATAGCAGAGGTACCCAATGAGTACTTTACTTCAGCATTCACTACGGAGAAGGATATTCGTAATTGTAGGGATGACTTACAGCGGAGTGAAACGCTCGAGAATGTAGATATTAAGAAAGACGATATGCAGGAGCTTTTGGAAAGCATCAAGTTGGATAAGTCAGCAGGACCGGACGAGATGTACCGCAGGCTACTGTGGTAGGCGAGGGAGGAGATTGCCGAGTCTCAGGCGATTATCTTTGCATTATCAATGTGGACGGTAGAGGTTCCGGAGGATTGGTGATTCCGGAGGATGTTGTTCCATTAGTCCAGAAAGGGAGTAGAGATTGCCCAGAACATTTTAGATGAGTGAGTCTTACATCAGTCGTTGGTCAGTTGATGGAGAAGATCCTGAGAGGCAGTATTTATGAACATTCAGAGAGGCGTAATATAATTTGGAATAGTCAACATGGCTTTGTGAAAGGCAGGTCCTGCCTAAGGAGCCTGACTGAATTGTTCGAGGATGTGAATAAACATGTTGATGACAGTAGAGCACTAGATTTAGTGTATATGGATTTCAGCAAGGCATTTGACAAGGAGTGATTGTAAAGGGTCATCTTCTGCATAGAGGTCGGTCACCACTCGTGTGCCTCAGGGTTTTGTTCTGGGACCCCGACGGTACGTTTTTTTTATAAATGACCGAGATGTACAAGTAGATAGGTTAGTAAATTTGCTGATGACACAAAGGTTGGGGTATTGTTAATAATCTGGAGTCCTTTCAGAGGTTACAGCGAGACATTGATAGGATGCAAAAATGGGCTGCGTAGCGGCAGATGGAGTTCAAACCAGATAATTGTGAGGTGGTTCACTTTGGTAGGTCAAGTATGATGGCAGATATAGTCTTACTGGTTAGACTCTTGGCCGTGTGGAGGATAAGCGGGATCTTGGGGTCCGTGTCGGTAGGACATTCAAAGCTGCTGCGAAGGTCGACTCTGTGGTTAAGAAATCATATGGTGCACTGGTATTTATCAACAATGGAATTGAGTTTAGCAGCCGAGAGTGATGTTGCAGCTATATCGTACCCTGGTCGGACCCCACTTGGAGTACTGTGCTTAGTTCTGGTCGATGTGGAAACCATAGGAAGGATGCAGAGGAGATTTGCAATGATGATGCCTGGATTGGGGAGCGTGCCTTATGAGAATAGATTGGGTAAAATCGACCTTTCTTTTTCCCCTTGGAGCGACGAAGGATGAGAGGTGACCTGCTAGAGGTGTATACGTTTATGAGAGGCATTGATTCTGCGGATAGTCAGAGGTTTTTACCCGGGACTTAAATGGCTCGCACGAGAGGACAACATTTTAAGGTGTTTGGAAGTAGGTACGGAAGGGATATCAGGGGTATGTTTTTTTTTTTTTTTTTTTAACGCAGAGAGTGGTGGCTGTGTGGAATGAGCTGCCGGCGACGTTGGTGAAGCTGGATATGATATGGTCTCTTAAGAGACTCCTGGACAGGTATATGGAGCTCAGAAGAATAGAGGGCTATGGGTAACCCTAGGTAATTCCTCAGGTAAGGACATATTCGGCACAGCTTTGTGGACCGAAGGGCCTGTATTGTGCTGTAGGTTTTCCATGTTTCTATGTTTCTGTCCTCTGATCACTCTCCAAAGTGGGCCTATCATTTTCTAGTAAAGGTTCAAGAATATAGAAATTTATGAACTGCACCCACCCGACAATCAATGGCAAGGTGCAATCCGTCTCAGTTATGACGAGCTGGAACTGCCTCTAACTAATTGTGATTCCCGTATCAACACATCTAGATTTATCTGAATTTCACTCAGGTTTGTAATTAGGTAGTAAACAACATCGCTCTCAGGGGCAGATAGGGCTGTCAGCAGCTTCAGATACCACAGGAAAGAATGCGATCCTTTGCAGAGAACCCTAACTCTGGGATGCGAACTTTGTGCTCAGCTTGCAATGATAAGATCTCGCCTCTCAGCACCAGCATTAGCTTCAGAATGGGGTCCCATCGGCTGTAACAGAACTGCCTATTGGCGTAACAGAAACCTACCAAGCAACGGAGTCCATTCATCCTATCGTTTGTGCTCAACACAAGAGATTCTGCAGATCGTGGGAATCCAGCATAACGCACACGAAATGCTGGAAAAAACAACAGGTCAGGCAGCATCTATGAAGGGCAGTTTACTGTATGTGCCATGTCTCATCACAATAGCTATAGAAAGACGCTCTATATTCCTTTCCAGGCCTGTCGTCCTCGTTCAAGTCGGTAAGTGCCTTTAGAATTTATTCCCAAGTGATTTCATTTAATATCGTCAATCCCCATGCGTTGCCACCTCTGACCTTGAAGCATAGAACACAAAACATAGAATAGAGAACATAGAACATAGACCAAAGAACATATCTAGAACACCGAACACAGAACATAGAACTTAGTATACAGAGAAAAAATCATAAAAATACAGCATAGAAAAACAGAAGTTGTCCCCTCAGCCCATAATGTACTGCTGAACATTCTTTCTCGTTTCTGTTCTAAAGGAGTGTACATGTAGTCTGAGGTTGTGTCCTCTGGTTCTTGACTCCCCTTCTATGGAATATATCCTCTTGGCATCGACTGTAATTCAGGCAGCACCGCGCTGGGTCTCTACGCAGCACTCCGCAAGTCCTCAACATCCTCCATGTAATGGAGGCGACTGGAATTAAATGCAGTTCTGCAGAGAGACCAAAGATTTACAAGCTGCAACATAACGCCCCAAACTATGCACCTTTGAAGGTACCAAATTACACGGAAAGGAAACAAGGCAAACCGCCATAGGCTCTCCTCCCTGCTGCCATCAAAACGGAAGTACTGGAGCCACGTTGCCGGGTTCAGCAACAGTTACAACACTTTAACCATCAGACTTCTGAACCACTTCGGATACTGTACTCAGCAGACCACTGAATAGATACCATAACGTACGGAAAGACTTTCAGTGACCTTACAACTCGTGTTCTCAGTATTATTTATTCACTGATTGTTTCTTTGTTTATTGATATATTTCTAAAGCTTGTGTTCCTCTGTAGACTGTTTGGTTGTCAGTTTTTGGATCTAGCTTTACATTGATTCCATTGTATTTCTTTATTCTACTCTGAATTCCTGCACGGAAGTGATCCTTATTGTCATATCTGGTGACGTACCTGGATAAACGAAAAAAAATAACGTTTTGAACTTTAAATATGAACATTGAACAAGACATTCTGCCGATTGAAAGTTCAACTCAATGTTATGAACAAAGATGTTGTAAACCATGTGTTACACACACAAGCTGCTGGGGTAACTCTGCAGGGCAATCAGCATCTATGGATCTAAACAAACAGCCAGAAGATTCACGTTTTCCGACTTCACAGAATTCCTTCTAATATTGTCACCGAATGGGGGTCCTCAATTCATTTCGCAAGTTTGGAGATCTTTTTTTCGAGCCCTTGGTGCCTCAGTTAGCCTATCGTCCGGTTTTCACCCACAGACCAACGGACAAACAGAGTTGGAGGCCGCGTTACGTTGTATAACAGCCAACAACCCGTCTACCAGGAGCAACCATCTCGCATGGGTAGAATATGCCCACAACTCTGTGGTCAGCACCGCGACCGGAAAATCTCCTTTTGAATGCTCTCTTGTTCATCAACCCCCGCTGTTTCCCGCTCAGGAAGAAGAGATTGCGTTGCCGTCAGACCAAGCCCATATACACAGGTGCCAAAAAATCTGGGAAGACACACGCACGGCCCTCCTTCGCTCAGCCAACCGTAACTGGGAAATTTCCGACCACCATCGTACCCCTGCTCCTGAGAATCGACCTGGGCAGATGGTATAGCCCTCGTCTAGAGACATTCCTCTGAAGAACCAGCCCAAGAAGCTCGCTCGCGCATCCTGGTACCTTTCGAGGTTGAGAGCATTATCAACCCCACGGCAATCCGGCTCAAACTACCTAGTTCTATGCGTATCCATCCTACAGTTCATGTCTCTCCGTTAAAACCAGTTTCTGTCGTGTCCTCCGACCGAACCCCCTCCAACCCCACCCCCCACCCCGGCTCATCGACGACCATCCGGCGTACACATCCGGCTGTTATCGGATGTCCGCCGTCGGGGCAGGGGTCTCCATTACCTGGTCGACTGGGAGGCCTAAGGCCCAGAGGAACGTTCCTGGATTTCCCGCTCCCATATTCTGGATCCTTCTCTCATCCGGGATTTCCATCGAGACCATCCAGACAACTGTCATGGTTCCGCTTGGCTGTTCCCCTTTAACGCTCCTTTCTCCCTGATTATGCTCTAATTTCAGCCATTAGATTTCCAATTGCTGCTAGTTTACTTAATTACGGTACACCTGGTTTGCATCAGAGAATGTGAAATAAGTACGATGGTGTCACTACACAGGTCGCCAGTTTGTTGGTCCATTCTCATGCATTACTTGGTTCGATTAGCACCTTTAGTTCTAAATTTAGTTCCAAGTTCAGCTCTAATTTCCAGACAGTCCGTGTAAATCCTGTCTCCTTGTCAGGATTCCTCCGGGTTGCTGTTCTATATTTACGTCTACGCCAGCATCCCAAACTCAGTCGACTAACCGGTCTCCTGCACTTGGGTTCTCCTCAGTCGCGCCATGCAACACATAGGTAACAAAGACATGGGGCACTAACGGGAATCACTACTGACGTACAAATGCAGATAAATGCAGACTGTTACCTGTCCACAGTTCCGATTCCCGTAAGTGAGGTCCAACAATTAAAATATCGACTGGCAGTAACACTTTAGCAAATGCGAGGAGTTCCATGTTGTAGCACAAAAAAGGTGGATTTTTGATAAATGTATGCTGTATGACTGAATATGAAGCAGTTGATAGACAACACAATGAACTGGCTGCTGAATCAATTGAAACAACCGACGTGGTGCTTCATAGTTATCAGTACTGTGAAATGTATTCTATTATATCTACATCTGACGCTGTTACAGATATCTGACTACGGCACCGCTTTGCTGCTGGACCTTGAATTCCTCTCCCCTGCTTCCCTGTGATGGATTCAGTGGGAGGTGTCATGTCTGTCTGTGCAGTTGTGTCAGACTGCGCTGTATCTGTTGGAGTCAGTCAGTGAGGTGGCAAATGCTGGAATAAGAAATAAACTCGGGGAATGCTGGAAACACTAACGCCAAGCAGCTTGTATGGAAAGAGAAACCAGTTAAGTCTCGTGTCAGGGATCTCTCCGACAACTGTTCTGCGGAGAAGTATTTCAACTTTTTTCCCCCACATATTCTGTTTTGCCTGGATAGTGCTTCCAGAATTTTCTGTTTTTGTTCCATCCTTCGCTGCTCTGTCACTGACATTAATCGCAATGGAACTTGATGAAGTTTATGCACTCACCACTCTCTGCGTAAAAAAAAAATAGTTAGCCCTGACATCTTCTCTGCTTCTCCTTCGAAGCACCTTAAAACTGTGTCCTATCGTGGTAGCCATTTAAGCCCTGGCAAAATGCCTCTTGACTATCCACACAATCAAACCCCCTCGTCAGTTTATACACCTCTGTCAGGTCACCTCTCAGTCTCAGTCACTTCTAGGAGAAAAGGCCGTGTTCACTCAACCTGTCTTCATAAGGCATGCTCCGCAAGTGAGGTAACATTCTTGTAAATCTCCTCTGCACCCTTCCTATGGTTACCATGCCCTTCCTCTAGTGAGGGGAACAAAATTGAGCACAGTACCCGAAGTTGGGTCTGACCGGGGTCCTATATAGCTGCAAAATCACCTCTTGGCTCTTAAACTCAATCCCACTGTTGATGAAGGCCAATGCACCATATGCCATCTTAAACAGAGCCAACCTGCGCAGCAGCTTTGAATGTCCTATGGGACCCCAAGATCCCTCTGATCCTACCAAACTGAACAACCTCACACTTATCTTGGTTTAACTCCATCTGCCACTGCTCAGCCCAGTTTTGCATCCTACCAATGTTGCACTGTAACTTCTGATAGCCCTCCACACTAACCACAATACCTCCAACCTTTGTGTCATCGGCATATTTACTAACCTATTCCTCCACTTTCTCATTCACATCATTCATAAACATCATGAAGAATAGGGGTCCCAGAACAGATCCCTGAGGATCACCACTGGTCACCGATCTCCATGCAGAATATGACCCATCTACAACCACTCTTTGCCTTCTGTGGGCAAGCCCATTCTGGATCTACGAACGAATGTCCCCTTGGATCGCTTACCTCCTTACTTTCTCAATAAGCCTTGCATGGGGTGCCTTATCAAATGCCTTGCTAAAATCCACATGCACTACATCAAGGGCAGTACCTTCATAAATCTGTTTAGTGAAATCCTCAAAAAATTTAATCAGGCTCGTAAGGCATGACCTGCCTTTGACAAAGCTATGCTGACTATTTCTAATCATGCCTCTCGAAATGTTCATAAATCCTGCCTCTCGCGATCTTCTCCATCAACTCACCAACCACTGAAGTAAGACTTACTAACCTATAATTTCCTGCGCTATCTCTACTCCCTTTCTTGAATAAAGGAATAACGTCCGCAACCCTCCAGTCCTCCGGAACCTCTCCGGTCGTTGTTGATAATGCAAAGATCATCGCGGCAGGCTCAGCAATCTCCTCCCTCACTTCCAAGAGTAGCCAGGCGTACTTTATGTCCGGTCCCGGTGACTTATCCAACTTGATGCTTTCCAAAAACTCCAGTACATCCTTAATATGGATCTGCTCAAGCTTTTCAGTTGCCTACAAGTCATCCCTACAATCACCAAGATCTTTTTTTTCCGTAGTGAATACTGAAGCAACGTATTTATTATGTACCTCTGCTATCTCCTCCGTTTCCATACACACTTTTCCACTGTCACACTTCATTGGTCCTATTCACTCACGTCTTATCATCTTGCTCTTCACATACTTGTAGAATGCCTTGGTGTTTTCCAAAATTCTGTCTGCCAAGGCCTTCACATGGCACCTTCTGGCTTTCCTAATTTCATATTAAGCTCCTTCCTGCTAGCCTTATAGTCTTCTAGATTCATATCATTACCTAGTTTTTTCAACCTTTCATAAGCTCTTCTTTTCTTCTTGGCTAGATTTACAGGTGCCTTTGTACACCACGGTTCCTGTACCCTACCATCCTTTCCCTATGAGGTCATCTCTCATCCTCCGCCACGCCAAGGAGAAAAGGCCGAGTTCACGCTGCCTATTCTCACAAGGCATGCTCGCCGATCTGGGCAACATCTTTGTAAATCTCTTCTGCACCTTTACTTTAGTTTCCACATCCTCCCTGTAGTGAGGTGACCAGAATTGAGAATAGTACTACGAGTGGGGTCTGACCGGTATTCTCTATATCTGTAACATTCCCTCTCGGCTGCTAAATTCAAACTTAGTATATTACAGGATCCGCTCAAACTGTTTCCTTGGCTTCTGCGTCGTGTTTTCTTAACTTGGTTCTCATTGTCTCTATTCTAGCTAACTTTGTGGCGATTTGGATCCTGTCCAGAGGAATGTGCGGTCTCTCCAAATACGTCACTCGATACCTGGTGAGAATGGCAGCGGCCGATCTGTTAGTCGTTATCTCCGAACAGCTGTTGGGGTTGACCACTTCAATTTATTTTCCCCGATCATTCCTGTCCAATACCCCGGTACGCAGCCTCCGTAAATGGTTGATGTTTTTACGAACACTGCGACCTCTGTCTGGCTGACCGTTGTTTTCACAGTCGATCGATTTGTGGCTATTTGCTATGAGAAGCTGAAAGCAAGTTATTGCACCGAGAGAACGGCGGCTGTGGTTATCGGGACAGTGAGTGTGCTGGTTGTTTGGAATGTGTACCCGGGTACTTCATATACGAGCCTAGAGAAATGATTGATGGTGCTCCCTGCTTTTGTGTTTATTCCCCGAGCTTCAAGAACTCTCCCTCCTGGGCGGTATTTGACCTGTTTCACCTCACTTTAACCCCATGTGTCCCTTTTAAAAAAATATATATATATTTTCAATATGCTGACTGTCAAGCGTATTCTAGCGGCCAGTCGAGCCCGCAGGCGGCTCCGGGGACAAAAGAGTGGAGAGAATGACAAGGACCGGGAGATGGAGAACCGACGCAAATCCATCCTTTTGCTCTTCAGCATAAGCGGTAGTTCCATATTGTTGTGGGGAACACCGGTGATATTTTATATGTACAGACGGATTTCAATGAATTTTGTTTATTCTCTCACGGATCTCCGTTTCTTCACAGAACACACTTCAGTAATGCTGCAGGTTTTCAGTTCCTGCACCAACACGTGTATTTACGCCCTGACTCAGAGCAAATTCCGAGAAGAACTAAAGACTGCAGTGAAATACCCACTGAATCGGATTTTGAAACTTAGAAACTTTAGAGATAAATGCTGTAAAGTATTACAATTCATCTGCCTTCATAGTCTCTATTCTATCCCCTATTTGTGGGTAAATGGAAACAATGTGAACAGAGTTACAAAACAAAATTGAGAAAATCTGTATATGCTGGAGATACAGAACGACACACAGAAAATCAGATCCTGATGAAGGGTCTCCTATAGGAACGATGACTGTTTACTCTTTTCCATACACAAAGTGCTGGAGCGACTCAGCAGGCCAGACAGTATCTATGGAAAACCATTCCACAGAGTCTTGTCAAATGTTTCTTCCTTTTTTTCCGTTTTTTGGTGTGTTGCCTTAGGGTTAAAAAAAAGCTGTTTCTAGCGCATTCCAACAGCATCACTAGCCTCATCATCACAGAGAAATCCCCTTTGCACCTCAGGTCCCGCCTTGTAAAATTGAAGTTTAAATGGAAACTGTTGCCCGCTGCCTGCTTCTGTCAAAACTGCCTGATCTTGGAGTTTATTTTCCTCTTTATCAGCCACTCCTACTCCCGTCATAACCGGTCATTTCCATCACCCTCTTTTTCTCTTCTGGCTCTTCCTATAGGCTCGCCTTCTCTCTGCCATCAGAAACTACCTTCTAGGAACAGGATTTGAACTGTTATACAAACTACCTTTACCTCTGACCTACAGTTCTGTGTGTGTGTGTGTGTGTGTGTGTGTGTGTGTGTTCCTGGATATCAAGATCTCTGAGAAGATCTTTCTAAAATCTGGGAAAGCACTTAACATCATCTAAGACCCTTCCCACCCCTGTCATTCTCTCTTCTCACACCTTCCATTTGGCAGGAGACAAAGCGGATTGGCAACACACACCACCAGGACATTGGACAACTTCTGTCCCACTGTTACAGTGCCTAAAAAAATATTCATCCCCCCTTGGAAGTGTTTGTGTTTTATTCTTTCACAATTATGTATCACAGCGTATTTAATTTAGCTTTGTTTTGAACTGATCAACAGAAAAACACTCTTTTGTGTCAAAGTGAAAACAGGTATCTACAAAGTGATAAAACACAAAGTAGTTATTTACCTAATTATCAACCGCCTTTAATGTCACACACCAAATCATCACTGGAGCAGCCAATTGGTTTCAGAAGGCACATAATTAGTTAAATAGAGATCACTGTGTGCAGTGAAGATTGCTTCAATTGATGTTAGTACAAATGTGCCTGTATAGGACAGGTCCAATTGCTGCTGTCAGTGTCCTGGCAAAAATCTAAACCATAAAGACTAAAGACTTCAAGCAACTCCATGAAAACGGATACGGAACAACAGGAAAATTGGTGAATCACCCAGGCACAAGTTGTTGTATGCGTAGTCTCTCCCATCTCACCCACTCAAAGGTCCACTTTTTGCACGTTCTCTTAGTGTTTGAGGATATCCTGCTTTTGGCAGATTTACAGCTGTATCATATTCTATCTATTCTTTGATGATTGGCTTAACTGTCCTCGAAGGGATATTCAGTGGCTTGGAAATTTTCTTGTAAACATCTCCTCCTGACTTGGGCTTTACAATAAATTTGTCACGAAATTGAGGATTCCAGTGGTTTATTGTCCAGTGATCAAAGCACACAAAATGGAAAAGACGAATTTTACTACATTTCGGTGTATATGTTAAAAATAATGATGACATATTTAAAAAGAGGAAGTGTTGAAGGCAGTAGACTGTAGTTCAAACTACAAAATAAATTTTATTGTGATGGTACATATATGTCACCACATACAACACAGGGAATAGTTTTCTTGTCGACTACGGAAATCTATTAAATAATAACTATAACAACATCAATGAAAGACTGTCCAACTAGGGTGTTCACCAGAGTGCAGAAGGTAAGAAACAGTGCAAATGCAAAATGAAGAATCAATAATTATATAGTCAATAAATATTGAGAATATGTGATGATGTGTCCTTGAAAGCCATCTCATTGGTTGTGGGAACATTTCAATGATGGGGCAAGCGAAGGTGAGTGAAGCTAACTCCTTTGGATCAACAGTAAATGTAAGCAGGCTGCTTCCACTTTCACAACAACGGTCTCAGCATCTCTCATCAACCAGGGTTCCTGAAACCTGCTAGTCTTTCCCTTTACACAAAACGGAATATACAGATCCTGATCTCTTGACAACACACTTTTAAAGTCCTCCCACTTGGCAGATGCAAATTACCTGTAAACAACCTACTGCAGTCAACCACTATAAGATCCGACTTAATGGCTCCCAAATATGATCTCATCCTGTCTAGGAACCGAACTTGTTAATCGATTGCATTGTTCACCATAATCATTTAAAAGCTATGAAAATTCTTGTTATTGAAGCCAAAGTGCTCACCGACAGAAAATTCTGCCACTTACCCTACATTATCTCGGAGAAGGAGGCCCAGTGTTGTATCCTCTCAAAATTCAATTCCATGACTTTTAAACTACGATAGGCCTAGTTAATATTACGAAGTTAAAATTTCTTACTAATACTGTTTAATATGCTTACAACAACTGCAGTCTCTCTGCATATCTGTGATTACAACGCCTGTTAAGAGTTGGGGTTCCTATAATACCATATGCTTATGTCCAACTGGTATCCATAAGGACTCACGAGATGATTCAGATACGAATGATGCCCGCTTTATGGATCATTATTATGCAAACAACAGGAATTCTGCAGATGCTGGAAATTCAAGCAACACACATCAAATTTGCTGGTGAACGCAGCAGGCCAGGCAGCATCTGTAGGAAGAGGTGCAGTCGACGTTTCAGGCCGAGACCCTTCGTCATGATCATTATTATGTCCATTTTCCTGTGGAGGGTAACTGCTCTTCCGCTCTTCCCTGCATCATTGTACCCTGGAACACTGAGCTGCCCATTTTGCCTTTCCCGCAGTCATGTTTCTGTTATGGTTGCCATACGTCCATAAAAAATGGGGGCAGAATGTGGCCATTCAGACAAATGCAGTCTGCTCTACCATTCCACAATGGCCGATTTTGTTTTTGTTCCTCTTAATACCATTGTCTTGGCTCTTCCGCGCAACCCGTTGATAGACTGACTAATCAAACACCGATCCATGTTCATTTTATACTGAATGACCTGGCCTCACAGCTGTCTGGGGGAATGAGTTCCAGTTTCACTACCCACGTTCTGAAGAAATTCTTCTTCATTTGTGTTCTAGATGAATGTCCCTCTATTCTACGGCTGTCCACTTTGTTCCTAAACACCTTCACTATAGAAACATCCTCTCCACATCTCTCTATGCAAGCCTTTCAATATTCAATAGTTTTTAATAAGATCTCCCTAATTATGAAATCCAGCGAGTATAGCCTAGAGGCACCAATCACTTCTCAAACATTAATTTCCACTTTGGACCCTCTCCAATGTCAGCATTTTTTTTTTTAGATAAGGGGCCAACAACTGCTCACAATACTCCAACTGCAGGCTGACCAATATCTTGTCAAACATCAGCATTACACTTATATTTGTCCTCTTGAATTGAATGCTTTTAACATTGATTTGTCTTCCCTGCCACCGAATCAACCAACAGGTTAATCTTTAGAAATCGTGCAGGAGGACTTCATAGTCATAGTCATAGTTATAGTCATATTTTATTGATCCCGAAGGAAATTGGTTTTCGTTACAGTTGCACCATAAATATTTAAATAGTAATAAAACCATACATAATTAAATAGTAATATGTAAATTATGGCAGGAAATAAGTCCAGGACCGGCCTATTGGCTCAAAGTGTCTGATCCTCCAAGGGAGGAGTTGTAAAGTTAATTGTCCACTGGCAGGAATTGATTCCTATGACGCACAGTGTTGCATCTTGGTGGAATGAGTCTCTGGCAGAATGTAGTCCTGTGCCCAACCAATCCATTATGTAGTGGATGGGAGACATTGTCCAAGATGGCATGCAACTTTGGCAGCATCCTCTTTTCAGACACCACCGAAAGAGAGTTCATTTCCATCCCCAGAACATTACTGGCCTTACGAATGAGTTTGTTGATTCTGTTGGTGTCTGCTACCCTTAGCCCGCTGCTACAGCACACAACAGCTAACAACAAAGTCCGTTTGCACCTCTGTTTTTTTCTTGTTTTTTTTTAATGTTCAGCCCACTGAGAAAATAGCCTATGCCATTACTGGTTATTATGCATGCCTGCATGATGTTCCATCTACCAATTCTTTGTCCATTCTCTCAATCTGTCTGTCCTTTTGCAGACCCCTGCTTCCTCAACACTACGTGCCCTCCACCTATCTTTGAATCGTCTGCAAACTCGACCTCAAAACAATTAATTCTGTCACCCAAATCATTGACCTATAACGAGATAAAAGTGATCTAGCAGTTCCCAAAATCAGTCACACCTGAGTTCATCCACCTGACCTCTCCAGCCTCCTGCATTAAGGTAAATGCAGTTTAAACCATTTTTCTTTCTTCTCCTTTGTCGGTGCTTTTGTATATTCTGTTTACTGAATTTGCTCTCATTGGTGGCAGTATTATCCCTGCTTAGGATCACACTGACTGCCGCTCCCATTTACACTATTCCGAGCATCACTCGCAAATCTCAGGGATATTGTTCTATCTCCAGTTCAGGAGCTATCAATCTCGTGTGTTCAGGTCTCCCTACCAGAGAAGAAATTGCAGTGATCCAAGAACTTCAATCTTCCACACCTCACTCCCCCCCCAACCCCCGCCCCACATCAGCTTCTAGGTCACATACTCATTTGAATCGTCATTTTATTTCTATCCTTATATATATGTGGTAGTGGGAGTCTCTAGAGACTATTGTCCTTTTGTGCTTTTTATATTCTCTCCGAATTCCCTCTACTAACAGTGTACAAGCTCAACCATCTTTCTACCATGTTGTGTGCACCACGAGCGCTTGAGAAGTTTCTACTGGTGCTCCAACACATTCCTGACCCTGGTACTCAGGGAGCAACACAACAACTTGGTATCTCATTTACAGCCACAGAATCTTGAATCTTCTCTCAATTTCTGTCCCTCCTATTCTCCTCCTCCGCTGCTGGGCTTCAGAGAAACTATCAGTGCCAGCTGCCTGGTTGCTGCTGTTGTGCCCTGATAGTTCATTCCACCATCAGCATTCAGAACGTTTACTTCTTGTGAGGGAAGTAGCCACTGGGGGAATTTTCACTGTCTAACTCTTCCCCTTTGCTCACCTGATGGTCACCAAACTTACCGACATCCTACAGTTTGGGTGTCACCATCTCACTAATAAAGTTATCGAAAACACTGACCGACTCCCTGACCTCCCACATCATCAGGCAGAGCACGTGACTGGCATAACTACCATACTCCAATAGGAAGAGGAATTCTGAACAAAACCTCTGAATTTTGACTTCCCAGAGTACAGCATTTCATCTACCATTTTCTGTCCACAATTCCAGCTGCTGTGTGTCCTGCTGAATCTTTTGGCAACCTTCTTCACTATCTACAACTGCACCAAATTTTAATGTAAATGGTGTAGTTTGCTGGTTAGTCTCTATAGCCCTTGTTAAACAGCGTAACAATGTTGGCTCATCTCCAATGCTCTGCAGCAACAATTATAATTAAAACCATTCTCCAAAGAACTTCAGTCTGGAATCTTGCTCCACACCCTGTCAATAACCTGGAATGAATCCTGTCCAGTCCTGGTGAGTTATCCAACCTCGTGTTATTTCAGAATCCCGAAACTCCCACCAGCTTGTTATCAATGTGCCGTGGAATATCAACATATCGTTCCAGAAAGTTCTTTCCTCCATCACTTCGTGTTTGATATATACAGACATGAAATATTCATTGGGTATATTGGCCATTTTTTTGGGCTCCAGGCATACATTCATTCCTCTACCACTGAGTTCTCTACATTCCTACCTTCTCCATGGCGCCACTTCCAGTTATGTTTTTAATGCATGTACAATGTGTGTTGGTATTCTCTCCAGTCCTGCTCAGCAAAATCAGCGTCACACCCCCACTATCAGTCAGCACTACTGACTCTCTGTTTAAAGAGCATATTGCTACATATTTATCAAAGACCTTGTCTACTGTGTACTTTCTAAACTTTCTTTGTGGTTCCTTTTCCTTTTTGAATGCATTTAAAATATCACTGACCAATCAATGTTCTCAGGTCGGGATGTTGATGCTCTATAAGGCACTCATGAGACGACACTTGGAGTATTGTGTGCAGTTTTGTGCTCCTTATTTTTGAAAGGTTATAGTGGTTTTGGAGAGGATTCAGAGAAGATTCAGGGGAATGATTCAAGCAATGAAAGGGTTATGTATGTTGGAACGTCTGGCAGCTCTTGGGCTGTATTCCCTGGAGTTCAGAAGAATGAATGGGATCTGATTGAAGCATTCTGAATGTAATAGGCCTGAACAGTTTTGGTATGGCAAAGTTATTTTCCATGGTAGAGGATTCTAGGACAAGAGGACACGACTTCAGGATTGAAAAATATCCTTTTAGAACTGAGGTGCGGTGAAATTACTTCAGTCAAAGGGTGGTAAATCTGAGGAATGTGTTGCCACGAGCGGCTGTGGAGGTCCAGTCATTGCGTGTATTTAAGGCAGACATAGATAGGTTCTTGATTCACCAGGACATCGAAGGGTGAAGGCAGGCGAATGGGGATGACTGGAATAATTGGATCAACCCATAATTGAATGGGGGAAGCAGACTCGATGGGCTAAATGGTCTACTTCTGCTCCTTTATTTTATTGTCTTATGATCTTATGAACACCACTAGTTACCGACCTTCAGTTTGAATAAGTCTCTTCGATCACTACTCTCTGTCTTTCATGCACAAACTAGTTCCGAATCTAAACAGCCAATTCGCTCTGGACCCCATGCATCCTAATCTTCTGGATTAGCTGCCTGGAAAGGACCTTGTTCAATAATTTAGGGAAATCCATGTGGAGAACATCCTCTGCTGTACCTTCATTAAACTCTTTCGTCCCCTTGTCAGAAAACACAGTCAAGTTGTCAAGACGGGACCCACCCCACACGAAGCCATGATGGCTCTCCATAATTTGAACCAGGCTTCCAAATGCTGATATATCTTATCCCTAAGAAGTTTCTCCTGAAATTCCCGTATAATTAACGTATGACCTGCCAGTTCGCTATATTTTCCTTTCTTCCTTTCTTACATAGAGGTATAATATTCGCCACTCATCCATCCTCTGGGTCCTCGTCTCTGCCTTGGGAGGATATAAATATCCTGGTCAAGGCCCCAGCAATCTCGTCTCTTGCTTCACTCAAAAACCTGCAGTAAATTCCATCATTCCCCCGGATGTTGACAACTTTAATACTCATTAGGAGACCCAATGCTTTCTCCTTCTTTACCTACAAATGCATACAGCCCTGTCCTCAAGTCCTCCATATCTTTTTCCTTGGTAAATACTGAAGCAAAGTACTTGTTAAGTTTTTTTTTCACTCACACTCCGCATATCCAAGAAAAAGTTTCCTTGTTTATCCTTGAGTGGTCCTACCCTCTCTCTAGTTATCATCTTGCTCTTGATGTATGTATACAGTGCCTTGGGATTCACCTTAATTCTACCAGACACGGACTATTCATGGCCGCTCTTGGTTATGGTAAATCCCTTTTTTAAGCCCTTTTTGACTTCTTTATAACCTTCATCTGTTCCATTTGATCCTAATTTCCAAGGATTGACATACTTTCACTTTTCCTTCTGAACTAAATTCATCACCGCTCTGGACATCAAAGTTCACATTTTCTTCCATCCCAGTCCTTCCTTCTAACAGCAATCTGCTTTTTCTGTACTCTGTGCAGTTGATCTTTAAACACTCCAACGACGTCTGATGTGCATTTGTCAGAACAAAAAAATGTATTTCCAATTAACCCTTCTTGGTCCTGCTTAATTCCCTCATAATTTGCCTTTCTCCAATTTAAGAATCTTTCATCTTTATCTAGAGCTTTACTGAAGGTGAAGGAATAGTAGTATCTGCATTGTAGCTACTCACCCACTTAGAGGTCAGTTATCTGAACAGAGTCATTACCCAACACTAGGTAGTAGCACAATCCCATCAGTTTGATTGCACCCTTCCTGTTCTTGAGTTCTATCAAAATGAACTCAGTGTCTCAACTTTCGACAGTGTCCTCCCTGAGTGGAGGGCTGTGATATTGTTCCTGATTAGTAGTGCAACTGACCCCTCTTTTACCTCCTTCTCTATGTTTTCTACAGCTTTGAATGCCTGGTACATTAATCACACATCCCTGCCCTTCTCCCAGCCAGGCCTCTGTAATGGCCACAATATTGTAGTTCCATCTATTGATCCATGTTCTATGTTCATCACCAATGCCCATAATGCTCCTCACATTCAAAGACTCGCTCTTCAAACTATCCATCTCATCATGCCTGCTCATCTTAATTTGTTTGTCTGTACTTTCCCTGACATTTAACTTTGTGTCCGATCCTTCACTTACTAACTTGGTTGTAGACCCATGCTAAGCTAGTTTAAACCCTTTCTGTGTACCATAAACAAATCTCCAGTCCAGCATATTTATTGCCCTCCAGTTCAGGTGCAACTCATCCCTCTCCTATAGATCAACCCTTGCCTAAAGGTTCTTATCATCCAAGCTTGCAACCCTGACCACCTGCACCATCTCCTCAGCCACTCATTCATTTGTGTTATCATCCCATTCCTACCTCTGGCACCGGAAGTAATACAAAGATAATTACCTGGATGTCCTTCTCTTCACCCTTTTTCCGAACTATATACATACTCACTGTGTAGAGCCTCTTCCCCTTTTTTGACAAAGACGTCGGTGACAATGCGGAGCATGTCCTCGGACTGTTCACTCTTCCCTTTGAGAATATCCTCCAGCCGCTCTGATACATCCTGGACCGCAGCACCCGGGAGCTAACACACCCTCCTGGAGTCTCCTTTGCGGCCACTGTACTTCCTGTATGTACACCAACCAAAGAGTCTCCTGTCACTAATGCACTGCCCGACATTACCCCTCCTTGTCACAGAGGAACAACCAGGGTTTCTTCATCTCGTTTTGAGCTTAAAATATGTCCGTAGAATCCGGTACAGGCAAAAGTTTCCAAAAGTGTTAGTGGACTCAGTCTGACTGTCTGAGAACCTAACTTAAAAACAGGTACGCTCTTGGCATTGAAGATCTTGAAGATCAGACCACAGGACAAGAGCTGAATGGTGCAGATCGAAGGTAACTGGAACGGTTTCCTTTCGGAGATCAAAGGCGAGCTGGATGGTACGTTCATTTGCCGTAAGGCACTGTTCTTTGTGCACATGGGTGACAGGAGGAAAGAGACGATGTGAGACAGGGGAGTTACCGTGGTCACAGTCAGGGCCATATCCATGACAGTTACGACTTTCTGAGACTGAGCCCGAGTTCACAGTGAGGGTCTGAATTACATTTTCACCTTCCCAGTGATCGTTTAGAAGAAATATTGGAATAATATTAGACCTGTAAGATATGAATGAATAAAAAAAGATCTAGTGCTTTCTCAGCGTATCTGCCAAATAAACTTTCTTCGGGCTTCCAGCCGGGTACGTATATCATTTATGACTGAATTCACAAAGCAATCAGGCATCATCTCTGATGAAGATGGCAGAGTTTGTCATCGAAGCATTGCTTATAATCGACACCTGTACCCGGCTGGAGGCCCAATATGAATGAATATTCTGAAAGTATGTGCCTTGTGTGGCTTTGTTTCCTTGGAGCTAAGGAAGGCGAGAGTGATGTTTGATATTTTAAAAGGTTCTGAATGTCATAGGTGGATGAATAATAAGAAATTTCCCTATTTAAATCTGTAAGTTTCACGCCCAGGAAGAAGTGAGACGATGCAGGTGGAGAGTCTAAGCAAGGCCAGGGGATACATAACAAATGGTGGAATGTGAAGAAACACAGAGGGCGAGAGGGATTCTGGAAATCGTGTAGACAGATCTCCGAAGATAGGGGCTTAATTCCGTCAGTCACTTCACATATGGATGGAGACTTGCCTTTGGTGAGTGAAGGTACTGAATACCAGAGCAGGTAGCTCTACTGAAACTATAGAAGCACAAGTTGGGGCACACATGAGGTGCTGTGTACAGTCCTGGTTACTACTTCACAGGGAAATACTGACGGACCAACATTAAAATTAGGAGAAGGGACCCCTATTCCGCACTGCAAGCGCATTATTCCATGCAATATTACACATGAATTCATTAGAACCCCAGCTTCATATCCCGATATACCCACGGTCAATGTTCACCTCTTTGTTGGTCAAGTACCCACCAACCGCTGTCGTAAAATATTCAAAACTATGCTCCCCTCTCCCGTATGGGAAAAAAAAAAAGTTGAAAAGACACAGGAATGAATAAGAAATCACGCTGAAAGCACGTCCCACGGGGCTTAATGACAGCATTTATCGCACTGTTATGAGACTAGCACTAAATGATGAACTATTGGCCTCACAATCTGCCACCCAGTGATCTTACACCTTATTATTTACCTTTCTCTGCACCTGCTATACATTATTCTGCATTTTGTTACTGTTTCAACTTGTAATATCACAATACACTGGATTGATTTTTGACCCAGTATGCTAATACACCAACAAGAGGGGAGGCCTGTCTGGATTTGATATACTGTAACATTCAGTATAGCATTTTGAGTAGTGAAGACCGACAGGTACAGACTGAATCCCACACTCTCCCACTATACCAGACACTAGGAGGAACAGGAGGTACATCACAATCCTGTTATACACATATATATCCGTATCACTCCCTCCCCCTTCTACCCTCCCCCTCCCACTCTCTCTCTCACATCACGCTTGTCTTTCTCTCGTTCACTTCCAGTTCTCCTGCATCTATTCATCTCCGAATTTCTAGTACCTGTTTTTATTATTTAACCAGTCTTCCCATTCCTTTGCAAATTGAAACACTTCTTTACAATTTTCTATTGACATTTGAAAGGTTTGAGAAGCTCATAAAAGGCTATTACATCAGCGACACCACGTACAAAACACTGCAGGAAATCAGCAGACTTCTTTGTTTTGCCTTGAATCTTCAGCATCTGCAGATTTTCTCCTGTTTGTACATTAGCAATGTGCTCATTTTACCGATTCCATTCAGATCTTTCTCTCTCCACTTTATCTTTGTTTCGATCTGTGAGTGTGTGTGTGTGTGTGTGTGTGTGTGTGTATGTGTGTGTGTGTGTGTGTGTGTGTTTGTGTGTGAGCGATCAGGAAGACGCTGAAGGACTGAATGACAGTTCAAAACGGGAAACTGCAGGGGCAGACGTAGGGATCGGTCAGTGTCACCGGTCTCCTTTCTTGGATGAATAATTAATCGAGAAAAAGATGCAATCTGTAAGTGCAGCTGCTCCGTGACAAAGCTCAGTCTTTGTAATTAAAGATACTGGCCTTACTTCCACCAGGGACACAGCTGAGATAATGTCAAAAAAATGTCTTTATCTCCAGTCGCCCCAATATTTACATCAGAGACCATGGTGTTGAACTAAAGTGTTTGTTCAGGTGAATGTGACTAAGATAGTTAGTGAGGTGTATAACGGTATCTCTGGAGACCGATCGGCTGCATAAATTAGGGTCATTTTTAACATAACCGCTCAGAGTGTCTGCCGGATCTGTGAATTCGGGACAACAGAAATCAAAGATTCTGACTGAAATGGTGTATCCAATGATCTGGCGGATAGAAGACATTTACTATCCTTTTATTTCAGCTTTTGCAATTCCTGGTAAGTCGCAGTGTCAGCTGCCGTTGGTGGGAGATGAAGTTCAGTTCCAATGTTGTGATTATTTCTGTCGCAGCTTTCCACTGTCACCTGACCAGTCCAGTATTCCGTATTTCAGGAATATAATGGGAACACCGGGACTACAGATACTGGAATTTGGATCTCAAAACAAACCGCTGCAGGAATTTACCGAATCCTTCATCTTCAGTGGGACTGGGCGGGTCAGGCAGCGGTTTGTAATCAATAATGGGATTTTCGGGTTTCTGTGCATTTGGTCTGGTAGCAGCTGCACTGCATTTGAAAATATTGTGTTGGTACAGCCCACGAAGATTATACAAATTCATTGTTTAAATTTGCATGTGAGCGGTTGTCTGAGCTTGGTGCAGCCATCAAACCACTAACTTGTTGTAACACTTCAGCAAATTCGAGCAGTTCCGTGTTATAAGACAAAACTGTTGTGGAATTTTAACAGATGTGTGCTGCATGACTGAATATAAAACAGTGGATGGAGAACACATTGAACTTGTTGACGAATCAATTAACACTAGCGACGCGGTGCTTCACAGTTATAAATACTGTGAAATGTATTCTATTATAATTACATCAGACACCGTTGCAGATGGCATATAGCTTCGAGTTTGTTGCTGGACGTTGAATTCCTTTCCTCTGCTTCCATGTGATGGAGTCAGTAGGAGGCTTCCTTTCTTGCTGTGAGATTGGATTATGGCAATTTTCTGTTGTAAAGTCAGCGATGAGGCAGATGCTGGAATAAGAACCAAATTCGGGGAATGCTGGAAACACTAAGCCCCAAGCAGCTTGTATGGAAATAAAAACTGGTTAACAATTGTGTCAGCGGTGTCTCTGAGAACAATTCTAAGGAGATAATTTCACTGTTTTTTCCGTATATTCTGTTCAGGCTGGATGAGTGTTTCCAGTATTTTCTGTCTTTGCTCCATCCTTCGGCTGTTCTGTCGATGACAGGGATCGCCATTGAAGCTGATGATTGTCCATTGGAACAATCCCGTCATCAGAGTCCGCATTTATTCATTTCATCCAGAACAGACTCGGAAGGCGCCGGTAGAAAATGTTCCATCTAGTATTCATTCTGAGGAGGTAGTTACCCAGTTTTAGTTTTCCGTTGCCACCTCAAAGTTCAATCATCAGTCAGGAATCCGTATTCAGATCATAATGACTTTATTTTACTGTGTGACCTCCTTCTCTTTCTCCGTCAGCTCTGCGCCCTTTCGCGACCCTTCCATTGGCAAACGCAACAATAAAGTGGATATATTACAGGATCCCCTCAAACTCCTGTTGGCGTCCGCTCAGTATTTTCTCAACTTGCTGTTCCCTGTCTCTCTTCCAGCGAACTTGGTGGCGATTGTGATCCTGGCCCGGGGAAAGTGCGATCTCTCCAAATGTATCACTCGCTACCTTGTGGGAATGGCAGCGGCCGATCTCCTGGTCGTTATTTCGAATCCGCTGCTGAAGCGGACTGCTGAGATTTATTTTCCCCGATCATTCTTGTTCATCACTGCTGTGTGCAGACCCGTCACGTGGCTGATGTTTGCGAGCACTGCGACCTCAGTCTGGCTGACTGTCGCTTTCACCGGCGATCGATTTGTGGCTATTTGCTGTGAGAAGCTGAAAACAAAATATTGCACCGAGAGAACGGCGGCTGTGGTTATGGGGACAATGAGTGTGCTGGCCTGTTTGGAGACTGTTCCCTGGGGCTTTGTGTACAAGTCTGGGGAAACAATTGATGCTGTTTCCTGGTATTGTGTTTTAACACCGAGCTTCACAAACTCTCCCTCATGGGCCGCATTTGAGATTTTTCACCGCATATTCTACCCTTGCGCCCCTTTCATTCTGATGTTGCTGTTCAATATTCTGACTGTCAGGCGGATTCTAGGGGCCAGTCGAGCCCGCAGGGGGTTCCGGGGACAAAAGAGTGGAGAGAATGACAAGGACCGGGAGATGGAGAACCGACGCAAATCCATCGTTTTGCTCTTCAGCATAACCGGTAGTTTCATATTGTTGTGGGGAACAATGGTGGTATTTTCAATCTATAGTCGGATTACAAAGAGTTTTGTTCATTCTGTCAGGGATCCCCGTTACGTCACAGACCAAACATCGACAATGCTGCAGATTCTCAGTTCCTGCACCAACACGTGTATTTACGCCCTGACTCAGAGCAAATTCCGAGAAGAACTAAAGAATGCGGTGAAATACCCACTGAATCTGATTTTGAAACTCACGAAACGTTGGAAATAAACGCTGTAAAGTATTACAATTTAGCTGCCTTCGTACGCCCTATTCTAGTTCCCCACTTGTGGGTAAATGGAAACAATGTGATGAACAGAGTTACAAAACAAACATGAGAACATCTGCAGATGGTCGCAATACGAAACAACAAACACAAAATCAGATCCTGATGAAGGGTCTCACACAAAATGCTGGAGGAACTCAGCAGGTCTGGCAGCATCTACGGAAAAGAATAAATCGTCAACGTTTCGGACCGACATCCTTAATCAGAAACCTGTCAACACTTCATTATTTTCCATTTTGTGTGTGTTGCTTACAGTGACAAGACAACTGTTTAAAGCTGATAACGACGGCATCACTGGCCTCACGTTCCCAAAAAATCGCCTTTGCTTGTCACGTCGCGCCGTGTTAAATTGACGCTGGAGACGAGCCTGTTTCCCCTGCTTCCCGGTTCTGACAAAACTGCCTGACCTTGGAGAATATGTTCGTCTGTATCAACCACTCGTGCTTCCGTCACAACCCGTCTTTTCTTTCACCCTGTTTCCTCCTCCTTCTCTATCTGGAGGTTTCCCTTCTTATTGCCACCTTGAACAGTCTTTTGTAACAGATTTCTCGTTTTACAATTGAAGACAAATACCATTACCTTCACTTGTAGCTCTGTGAGGAAAAAAAAGGATAGAGAAAGAGAGAGAGAGAAGGAGAGAGAGAGAGAGAAGGAGAGAGAGAGAGCGCGAATTGGCAGAGAGAGGGGACGGAAGACAGAGAAAATGGAGAGAGAGAGGGCAAAAGATAGAGATAAAGAGAGCGAATGAGACACAGTGAAGGAGTGAGCGTGAGACAGCACCAAGTTTGACGGTGGGAAGGAGAGAAAGTGAATGAGACTTCGCGAGGAAGAGCGCACAAGGTAGAGAGCCTGAGAGACAAGGCGCGAGAGTCAGCACGAGGGTGAGAGCGTGCGCGAGGATGAGCGTGAAGTAAAGCGAGAAAAACACTCTTCGTGTTCGAAGAGAAGGGTGGGAAGGGGAGAGTGAGAGAGAAAGAGAAAGAAAGAGAAAGAGAAAGAGCGAGGGAGAGAGAGAGAGAGCGAATGAGACTGTGAAGGAGTGAGCACGAGAAGGAGACAGCTCGAAGTCTGAGGCGCGAAGGATAGTGAGCGAATGAGACATCGCGAGTAAGAGGGTGCAAGGGAGAGCGCACGAGGGACAGGGCGTGAGCGAGGAGGAGCGTGAGAAGGAGTCACCGCGAGGGGGAGAGAGGTAATGAGACAGCGTGATGGAGAGAGGGAGAGACAGAGAGGGAGAGAGAGGGAATGAGAACGGGAGGGACAGAACAGGCTGCATGACATTGTCGGATCTCTGTTTCCATCGAACACTGAGATCGGCTTCTGTGTGTGGTGGAGGATCAGAATTATTTTGATTCATGTACTGCTACTATTGTAGATATTTGTTTTCCTTTCTGTACTAAAACCGTGCGTGTTCTGATAAAGTGTTTTGTTTTCACACGTGTGCAGTCTCCTTTGTTTGCGAACGCATATGTAAATAACCTGAGCTGAATCAAAAATGAATACTGAATAAATTATAACACAATTTTCCTTACAAAGAGGCTATTACATAAGTTCATGAATATACAGGAAATAGAAGGATATGAATCACATGTAGCAAACTCTTTAGCCGAGGAGATACAGACAGGAACATCTGTGGAAATGAGTGAGATTGCAGGGAAGTACGTTACCTTCACCAAGGATGTCTCTGAGAAGGTACAGACCATTCTGAAAGGGTAGGATGAGCAGCCAGATGTCATGGTCCTTATTAGAACTAACAACAGAGAGAAAACTTCCTGCAAGGAAAAGTTAGGGAGGTGAGCAGTAATTTAAAAAATAAAATCTCTGGGGTGGTGATTTCAGGATTACTTTCGATGCCACATTCTTGCGACGTAAGGGATCAAATGTTGGTGAAATTAAATGTGTGGCTAACCATCTGGGTCAGGAGGGAAGGCATCGGGAACGCTCATCATTAGGCTATGTTTTACAGGGAGGATGGGTTACACTGAAGGGTAAATCATATTCTCACACGGAATCTTGCTGAAGTCACCCTGATGACTGTGATCATGTTGCCTGTGGAGGATATGTTGGTATCCACAGCTACAGGTCAGGAGGTTGCATTGCTGGAAGGTAGAGATGAGGTCAAAGAACGCATAAAGGCAGTCAAGATGGGGTCACCTTAGTGAGCACAGTGGCACCGAAAGGAAAAAAAAAAGTGAGTTTATTTCAGTGTAGAGTTTAAAACAGGTCAGACAGACGTACCTAGATCCTGCATTTATACACGGCACAGTGATTCATCCGTTACAGAGATCTGGTTGAGAGAAGGTTTGGACTGGTATCGAAACATTCCAGGATTTAGATGATTCAGAGAGTCCAGAGGGAGCTGAATGAGGTTGGGGAGCTGCACTGCTGATCAGGCAGAATGTCACAAGCTCGAGTTCATCCCGGAAGCTCAACCAGTAAGACAATGTGGAGGGACTCAGGAATAAGAAAAGTGTAATACAGTAAGCCTTATAATAACCAGTAAGAGAGGGAAACAGATATGTCTGCAGATTATTGACTAATGTAGATGGTTCACCAGGGAGGGGACATGAGATATTGTGGGAAATGAGCCTAGAGAGATGATTGGGGTTTCATTGAGATAGATTTACAGATTATAATTCTGGAGGGTTTCCGGTGGTTATTGAGAAGGATAAGTCTGAACCTGCAGGTGGACGAATCAGAATCAGGTTTATTATCAACGGCATGTGACGTGATATTTGTTAATTAGTAGTAATAGTTTAAGGTAAAACATAATGTCGAACAAAAAGAAAAAAAAATAATAAATAAATAAATAACATATAAACAACAGTATACATATATTGAAAAGATTAGAAATTGTGCAAAAAAAAAAAACAAGAAATACTATATATTAATACAAGTCAGATAGTCTCCAGGGTTCAATGCCAATTTGGGAATCGGATGGCAGAGGGGAATAAGCTATTACTGAACCACTGAGTGTGTGCCTTCATGTTTCTGTATCTCCAACCTGATGATAACAGTGAGAAAGGAGCAGGCCTTAGGTGCTGAAGGTCCTTAATCATGCATACTGCCGCTCTGAGACACTGTTCCTTGGATACTTGTAGGCTTGTTCCCAAGATGGAGCTGACTAAGTGTACAACCATCTGCAGCTTCGTTCGGTCCTGTGCAGTAGCCCTCCATACCAGACAGTGAAGCAGCCTGTCAAAATACTCTTCACGGTACATCAGTTGATGTTTCTGAGTGTATCTGTGGACATAACAAATCTCTTCAAACTCTAAGGAAGTATAGCTGCTAATTTGCTGGTATTTAATTAAATTCATTCTATCCTCTACCAGTGAAATCTTCCCCGTGCCACTGGCTGCAACACAAGCCCGAAGCATGATCGATCCATCCCCGTGCTTAAAAGTTGGGGAGGGGTTCTTTTCATGAAATACTTCACCCTTTTTTCTCCAAACATACTTTTTTTTTGAGGCCAGAAAGTTCTATTTTAACTTCATCGGTTCACAGGACTTGTTTCCAAAATGCATCAGACTTGTTTAGATGTTCTTTAGAATATTTTTAATATAACGTTTTGGCCGCTAAGAGAGGGAAAACTCTGATTTCAAACTCTGCTGCCCACTCATGGGAAAGACTTCGGGAGTAAACCCTGAGGACAAATCCGGAGCTGGAGTCCCTAAGGCAGTCCGACGTTGTCTTCAACCTCGCTCTGGCAACTCCTGCGACGACTCTGGTGCCAAGCTGCATCGGCCCTTGCCCTTCCCTTGGACAACATCGGTATCGTGGAGAGGGGAGACTTGCTGCATTGGCAACTGCCGGCCTTCCATATAACTTTGCCTAGGCCTACGGCCTGGAGAGGAGAAGCAAGACTTTACAGGTGCAGATCCATGATCTTGCGAGACTAACAGGTGCCACTGATGGTGTTGGGCCTGAGCCTGGTTTCGCTTTATGTGCAGATGATGGGGTCTGTGGAAAAGGGATTGCAATACTGCCTATGCGTTAGGGGTTGTACACGCAGTGTTAAAAGCAACGGAAGAATAATCTTTGGACTGAGTTTTAAATTATTTGTGTCTAAATCGAAATGTGTGTGTTTTACTCGGAAGCATGGTCCGGATTATATCAATTTAACTGTGTATGACTGTTTGCTGTCGAGTGTTCCTGTATGTAAATACTTTGGCTGATGTGGAGAGCAAGTATATAGTGATTGTAGGACAAACGCAAGTAGATCAGTAACTTTATGCTCTCTGAGGCTGGATAGGACTGTGGCTCTTCCAGGGTGTTCTGTTGACAATTTATTGTCTTTTAGTACAGGTTGTTTAATTCATAGAGAGGCAGCTCATTCAGTTTTATATAGGTTGGATGTTCTACAGACCAGTGCACTGTGAATCTGTAATGCAGCGTTCCGGACCATAGCTAGAGATGCATCGGAGGTTAAAACAGGCGAGATGTCTCTTGACCAGTCGAGAGAAAATATGAGCCTTGCAAACTGGACTTGCTTAATAGAGTGAGGACGTCACGTCTGACTAATTCTGTTTTAATGGGTTGTTGGGGATATACCGGCAGAGCTGATAAATGCTTTCTGCAGACACTTGGAGAATATGTGTGGGAGTATGGTCTTGGGGATTTGTGGACAAGTGGCCTGGCCAGGAGGTCCATCATGGACATTTCCAGATGTGGAAATAGATTTGAGATTTCTAGAGGATCAACAACCTCTTGTAGGGGTGAGAGAGTGTCTGATCATTTACGGCAGCAGCATTATTTTCTTTTCCCCTATCTTTATAGATTGTTCTAAAAGCCCAGTTAGTAACCGGGTGGGTTATTTATCGCCTGGTTTAATGTTGTGGTGTGTAAATGTTGTCTGTCTATACAGCAGAATTTATGGCCATTATCATTAGTCTGAAATGGGTTGAACAAGTTAAGTCAAACAGAGTTGTGATCTGCCCAGACACTGCCTCGGTGCTGCAGAGTTTGGAATCGAAATCTTCAAGGAGACCATAGTTGATCTGTTGATGGAAGTGTATTATGATCTATATGCTCTGATGTGTTTGGCAAGAAAATAGAACACAGAACACAGAAATTTACAGCGCATTACAGGCCCTTCGGCTCACAATATTGTGCCGACCATGTAACTTACTCTGTAAACTGCTTAGAATATGCCTAGCGCATAGCCCTCTGTTTGTCTAAGCTCCATGTACCTATCGGTCATACGGGTTTGCACTCCACTCTGGCACTTGTTGGGTAGTATGGGAATGTGTCGTGTGATTTTTGTAATATCCCAGAGACGGTGGAACATGTGATCATGATGTGCCACAGATATTCTTTGGAACGTTGGAAGATGTTGAGGCATTTAATGGGTCGAGCTGGGGTGCGGAATTTGCAGGATATACTGGTACCTCAGGCCCCGACGGTTAAGTCGTGTAGGACTCTGGTGAACGTTTTAGTTAAAATAGATTTGGGAGGTCGCATCTGATCTCCACCAGGCGTCCCCTCATACTCCATTACAGTAGGTGGTGCTAATGCACCTGATGGGAGAAAGTAGGAGGTGAGTGAAACAAGTCCGGGACGGCGGCCCCTGCTACCCTGCAGACGTCACCACTGCAGTCAGTCCCTGCGCACTGCTTCAGTGTCCTGGCGCCCCGTCATTGAGAGCCCACTGGGGGCTCCCTCAGCAAACGTGGATCAGTGTGACAGGAATAAGGCCCAGCTCCGCCTTCTCCAGGACAGCTGGGAAACGGCAAACTCTTTTATCCCAGCTGCTGAGGCCCACATGGGGATCTTTGTGTTTGCCATCGCGATATGATGAAAACTTATCCCACTGTAATATAGTTTTTCTCCGACCAAATGCCCCATGGATTTCAGGGTGAAAGGTCACCGAGCAAAATGTTGACTCTGTTTCTCCTTTCACAGATGCTGAGTATTTCCAGCAGTTTCTGCTTTTAGTTCAGGATCATTTCTGTTTGCCTGACTCTGGATCACTGCTACTCCTGTCACATGTGAACATAGTAGTTGTGGCAGAGTTGTCAAGGCGATAGATAACAAATCGATTAAGTTGTCTCTGCATAGTTTTGAATCCTGACAAATTACCTGCCTCTTCATTTTTTGTTTTATATTCTTTGTGACTCTCTGATCCGTCTCACGGACACGGATTGTGAAAGAACCGGAGCCAACACCAATATCTGGTCACCGTTTCTAAACCCAGGAAGAGCCGATTTATTCCAGTTTCTTTCAGGATGTCTCTGTGGCGCAACCGGTCAGAGCCTTGCGCGTTACCGGAACATCAGTGGTCGAGGGCACTCATAGTCTCTGGAAATATTACAGCTTTTGTTGTCTATTGTGTGTTTTATTCATTAAAAGTGATAACCACATATATAAAAAGAGAATACTACCTTTCTTTGCATGCAGTTTGCCATGAAATGAATGGACAGAACATGGAATATGAAACCAATACAAACTCATATTTGGCACCACTATATCTAAAGCTTCTCTTGCAACCATTACATGTTGCGGTGGTTCCTTCGGACACCAGCTCCTCTCTGCCCTCTGGTGGCAGGTGACTCGAACACAAGACCAAGCTCCTCTATGCCGTCTGCTGGCAGGTGGCTATAACAGAAAACCCAGCTCCTCTCTGCCCTCTGGTGGCAGGTGACTCGAACACAAGACCAAGCTCCTCTATGCCGTCTGCTGGCAGGTGGCTATAACAGAAAACCCAGCTCCTCTCTGCCCTCTGGTGGCAGGTGACTCGAACACAAGACCAAGCTCCTCTATGCCGTCTGCTGGCAGGTGGCTATAACAGAAAACCCAACTCCTCTCTGCCCTCTGGTGGCAGATGGATGTAACACAAGACACAGCCCCCCACGCATCTCACCCCCCACCATGCCCTCTGTGGCAAGTGGCTGATTTATTGACCCCGCTGACTCTCTTTGTGTCATTTTCCGACCAAGGTGTCTGGATGTTTCGTTCACGTCATCATGCAAGAGAAATAAACCCACAACCTGACATCCTCACGACACGGTTGACGGCATTCCCGACTGCAGGGAACAATGTTTATTTGTGTAGTTGATGGTCATTCCGATTCACTCTGCAAGAATGTGACAAGTGATTTCCTATTTAAATATTTTCTCTTTAATTTGGCTTGGATGCGAATTTCCAAAAATGTTCTCTTTCCATTCAGGACTAATGTGCAGTCTTGTGTTTGGTGAAATATTTGCTTCTTCCGCCTTTACATCGGCCTCTTAAACTGATACACTGATTTTATTTTTTTTTGAAAAAAAAACTATTGTTTTTCTTTGCCTTTAACTCCTTAAATTTCACAAGTCAATGGTGCGGGACCGTTAGACAGTCACGTCTCGTTTTCTCCCTGACGCAGCTCCTCACAATGAGAATAAATCGAGGAGAGGTCAGACATATCTTCATATACAAAAGGGATCAATGGGGGTGCATAGTGATCGAGAAGAGAAACTGAGGTTAAGTGAGTGACCAGGATCGAAATGAGTGGCGGAAATGGCTCGAAAAGCCGAATAGCCTATTCAGACTTCTATTGTCTAGCTTCCAACATCCAACCTTTGTGATCAGAGTCTCGGACAGAAGATATCATCGTTTATTTGACACTGGTGATGTAGCTCAGTGCAGGAGCGCATGTGTGAATTCCAAGTTTCAAACCCCGCATTTCCACATTGTTGTTTGTGAAGTTTGAAATCTGGGCGGAAAATCCCAGATGAAGAAATTTCCCGCACTATCGTTGGCCTTTCATTGCCGTCGTAAAGGCGCTACGATAACCCTGTAACCCGTGGGATAGTAAAGAATGGCTCCTTGCTGCATATCAGTCCTCCGGAGGGAAAGTCTAAAAACACCCCCACTTTTAAGGAAGGGACGAAAGCTCGGCCGTGGTGTTCTGAACGTTACAGCAACAACTACAATTCTCATTGAAACCTACTGAATGTGGAAGAACCAAGATTATGTGGACGTGGAGAGGATGATTCCTATGGTGGGGGTGTCCAGAACTAGAGGGAACAGCCCCAAAATTGAGGATAGACCTTTTATATTGAGGTAAGGAGGACTTTGCTTTTAGCCAGAGAGTAACAAATCTGTGGAATGCTCAGCCGCAGACTGCGGTGGAGGCAAGTGTATGGGGTTGAGTGGGATCCGGGATCAGCCGGGATGGAATGGTGGAGCAGACTCGATGAGCTGAATGACCGATTTCTGCTCCTATGTCTTATGGTCTTATAGTCTAACTAACTCCTGATGAAGGGATGGTTTGAGGTCTGTGATTGTGATGCGGAAACCAAGTCAGCATCTAAACCCGCGAGTTCCGTTCACAGGGAGACCAGGTGAACTTCTGGTTCAACTTGGAAATCCAACATTCATTCAATGATCAGGACAGGATTAGAACTTCAATGGGACTTCGGGATTGAACGTAGTGATTCCCGAGTGTGCCTCAGAATGTCGTTATTGATAAGGAACCCCACAAGACTGATGAATTGTCCATGTTAACAATTAAATAAGAGAAACCACATTCACTGGCAAATATCGGGAACAAGGTGCAAGATGGGGTAAAGCATAAACGACACGGAGAGAATAACTGGGTGGTCCAGAAAGTAAGGAAGAAAGAAACGAAAGTGGAGACAGAATTAACAACAGAAGTGAAGTAAATGGGTAGGAATAAGGAGGAAATATGGAATTGATGCAACATGGACAGACACAGAGGGAGACCCAGACATATACAGACATAGACACAGACCCAGACATATACAGACACAGACACAGACCTAGACATGTACAGACACAGACACAGACCTAGACATGTACAGACACAGACACTGACCCAGACATGTACAGATACAGACAAGACCTAAACATATACTCACGGACACAGACATAAACAGAAATAGACACAGAAATACAGACACAAACTCAGACATGTACAAAAATAGACAAGACAAAGACAGATACAGGCATCGACACAAACATAGACAGACACAGACACAGGCACAGACTGAAATATAAACTCAGACATATACAGTTACGCAAAAACACACAACCATACCAACACACACAAACGCAAACACACACACAATGATATGCACCATACACAAACAAACGGAAGAAGTTGCACTCATTCATGGGAGAGCAATGCTGTTTTTTTTTCCATAGCAGAGTGGCGCAGCGGAAGCGTGCTGGGCCCATAACCCAGAGGTCGATGGATCGAAACCATCCTCTGCTATCTCAACTGCTGCCAACAACAATTTTCTGTCAGTGCGCTTTAAAACACGACGGCATCCCATCATTGGTAGATGCAAGGAAATCCACTGGGTTTCGGCTGGACTGTAGTTTTATATGTTATCCCTTTTACTTTTTGCGGAGGTTTCTGTTTGGTTGGAAAGATTAACCGATTGTGTATTGAGGTATCTTAACGTCATCTATTCTCTGCAGAATAAGCCCGTGTCTTGTATAAAAACAGAAAAATGCTGAAAACACGCAATGGGTAGGCAACATTTAGAGAAAGAAGAGATTTGATGTTGCCGGTGGATGCCCGTTCGTAATAACTGGAAAAGAGAGAAAATGAACAACAACACAAAAAAATGCTGGAGGGTCTCAGCAGGCCAGGTGACATCTATGGAAAAGAGTACACTCAACGTTTCCGCCCGAGACTCTTCATCAGAACTGGAGAAAAAGATGAGAAAACCATACAGAAGAGCTTCTCTCTCTCTCTCTCTCTCTCTCTCTCTCTCTCTCTCTCTCCCTCTCTCTCCCCCCTCTCTGTCTCTCTCCCTCTATCTCTCTCTCCACCCCCCCCCCTTCTCTCTCGCTCCCTCTCGATTTTTCCGTACCGTTCCCTGCATCGATTACTCAGACAACAAAATCCTGTTGGGGAATTCTCTTCATCCCAATGCACAATCAGGCACAAATTGGAGCGTGTCCTCTGGCCAGTGCTCGACAAAGAAGTAGTTGAATCGGACAGGATTCCCGAGTCCTCTCCGGTCGCAGAGGAAGAAATGTAAAATGTCTGAAAAATGCCGGTTTCGCAGTCGCCGAACAAATATCGGTTTGACCCCTTGAGACTTCGTGTGTTCGGACATCTGAATGACAGGTTTACTTTCGCGCTGGTTTCTCGTCACTGGTTAGTAAACCCGCCCGTCACGGACATGAACTTCTACTTCTCTAACTTTCGGTAATGTTTCATGCCTCCTTTACCATTTCCTCTTTTCTTTTCCATCTCTCATTATTTTCCTACCTGCCCATCACCTCCCTCTGGTGTTCCTCCCCATTTTCTCTCTTCCATGGCTTTCTGTCCTCTCCTACTAGATTCCCCCTCTCTAGCCCTGTATCTCATACACCAATCAACTTCCCAGCTCTTTACTTCACCGACCCCTCTCACAGTGTCACCTTTCACCTTGTGTTTCTTCCCCCTCCCCCACCTTCTAACTGTGACTCCTCGTCTTCTTTTCTCCATTCCTGATGAAGTGTCTCGGCCCGAAACATCGACTATACTCTTTTCCATGGATGCTGCCTTGCCTGCTGAGTCCCTCCAGCATTGTGTGTGTGTTGACCAGATACAGGTGACGATCTCAACAGGCTTGCAGGTGAAGTTTTGTTTCTCCTGGACGGACTATTTGCGTTTCTGAATGGTGGTGCAGGGGCAGGTGTAGTTCATGTTCCGATTACAGGGATAAGTGTCAGCAGTGAGATCAGTGGGGAGGGATGAATGGACAAGGGAATCACGGAGAGAGTGATCCCGGCTGAAAGTGGAGAGTAGGGTGGGGCTAGGATGTGTTTAGTGCTAGAATTCCTTTGAAGATGGTGGAATTATGTAAAATGTTGCCCTGGAAAGGGACACACGAGGGTGATACGTAAGAACAAGGGGAACTGTAACCCTGTTATGGCAGTGAGAAGATGTCTGAGAAATGGAGGCATATATGAGGGTGAGAGTAGCAGCAATGAGACAGGAAGGGAAATGCCGTTCGCTGAAGAAGGAAGACATCGCTGATAATCTGACAAGGAAACCCTCACCCTGGGAACAGATGTGGTGGAGGCGAATAAAAGGGACGGCATTTGTACAGTAGGCAGGGTGGGAAGAGGAATAGTCAGGTTAGCTGTGAGAGTCAGTAGGTTTATAGGAAGATATCACTAGATAGTCTGTCTCCAGAGATGGAGACAAAACTATTGAGAAATCAGAGACAGGTGTCAAAAATGTGGAAGTGAATTTAAGGGCACGTGGAAAGTTGGAGTCAAAGTTGATAATTTTTGTTTTTGAGCTCAGCATGGGTGCATGAAACAGTGCCAATGCAGTCTTCAGTGTGGCACAGAAAGAGTTGAGAAAGGACACTCAGGAAAGGATGCCGAAGACCTTCACCAGGATGCTCCACAGATTAGAGTATAGGAGGTCTGAGGAAAGTTTAGATAAACTTGTGTTCTCCATGGGACCTCAGAAGCTGAGCAGAAACCCGTTGGAGGTGTTTAAAATCATGAGAGGGTAGTCAGAATCTTTTCTCCATGGTAGAAATGCCAATAGGAGAGGACATGTTTATGATAGCAATGGAATCAGAGAGTTGCTGGAGATTGCGAAGCTTTTAGATGAACATGTGAATATGAAGTGACTGGATGATAAACAGAACGATGGCATTTAATATGAATTGGCATCAATATTAGTACAATATCATGGGCCGAATGGCCTTTCCAGTGCTAGACCTGTTTGTTTGTTCCATATTCCAAGAAAAGGAACATTAAACGTCATGAGTGAGATTAAGAAAATTCAATGGTATTTTATAGACTGTTAAAACAGGAAGTTTGCAGTGGAGAATGTAGGAGCTCTCAAAAATAAACGAGGGAATTTCTGCCAGAAGCCAAATTATGTGAGTAAAATACTAAATAAGTACTTTGCATCTTTATATTGGTAGATGAAATTTAATGCAGACAATTGTGACGTGTTGTACATACATTTCGCAACACTGTATTCCATCTGCCACATTTTGCCCATTCTTCTAATTTGTCTAATTCCCACTACAATCACATTGCTTCCTCAGCACTATCAAACCCCTCCACCTATCTTCATATCATCCGTAAACAGAGCCATCAATTCCATTATCTAAATCGTTGACAAACAATGTGAAAAGCAGCAGTCTCAAACTGACCTCTGAAGAACACCACTAGCTCACTAGCAGCCAACCAGAAAAGGTCCGTTCTATTTCTTCATTGCCCCCTGCCTGTCAGCCATTCCTCTATCCATGCCAGTATCTTTCCTGTAATGCCATAGGGCTTTATCTTGTTAAGCAGTTCCATGTGTGGCACCTTATCAAACGCCTTCTGAAATTCCACGTAAATGACATCCACTGCCTTTCGTTTGTCTATTTTGCTTGTTACTTCCTCGAAGAACTCTAACAGATTTGTTAGACAAGATTTCCCCATGAAGACTTTGACTTGTTTTATCGTTAGTCTCCAAGTACCTGAACCCGCATCCTTAATAATAGACTCCAACACTTTCCCAAGTACAGACATTCGGCTAACTGGCCTATACTTTCCTTTCTTTTCCCTTCCTCCCTTCTTAAAGAGTGGAGTGACATTCCCAATGTTCCAGTCCTCCAGAACCATGCCAGAATCAAGCGATTCTTGAAAGATCATTGCCAATGCATCAGTTATCTCCTGAATAACCTCTCTCAGGACGCTGGGATGTAGTCCATCTGACCCAGGTGATTTATCCACCATAATGCTTTTGGGTCTGCCTAGTACTTTTCCATTGTAATAACAATGGCACTCACACCTATTACCAGACAGTCACAGATTCTAGCACACTGCTAGTGTCTTCCACAATGAAGAAACAAGAAAAGTACTCATGAAGTTCATCTGCTATTTGTTTGTCCCCATTACTACCGCACTAGCATAGTTTTCCTGTGGTTCAATATCAACTCTCACCACTCTATTACTTTTTAGATAACGGGAAAAAAAACGGGACAAATTACTTATATAACGATCATATCACCATCGGTCCATCATTCTGCAGGAGACTCAGGTACTGACTGTCTCCAGTGGTGTATGACGTCGAATGACGTCCCGAGCTGCTCTCCGACTGGTCAGTCTGATTCCTCACTCTGATGCAGTTCATGTTCTGTCCAGTTGAGGTCGCCATCCTCCGACAGACCGGAGAGCACAACGCCCAGTGAATAATCACCCGGAATCAGACTGAAGTGGGAGTGATCCCTTCAAAATTCGAAGAGTTACGCATCGTTTTCTGCCTATCGCATTATAAAAGCAGAATTAAAATATAAATATGATTATTAATGAACTTTCCAACAACAGGGAATTGGGCTGTAATGAGAGAACTTACTTCGGCTAATCTTCGAGAGCAGTAGGTGACTGAATCACTGGAGAAACCTGAGACACTTCTGGGAGAAGGACACGAGTAAAAGGCTCCAGTATTGCAGTCAACAAACACAAAATAATCATATTTACCCATTTGTATTCTTATATATAGATGACAGAGTGAAATGCCAGGGGATGTTCCTTGTTAGTGTAGTGGTTGGTATCCCCGCCTGTCACGCGGGAGACCGGGGTTCAATTCCCCGACAGGGAGAATGTCATTTTCCTGCATTTGTATTCAAGAGGAATAATGAATTTTAAAAAGTAAATGCGGACAAGGAATTCGGTTTTGAAGTGATCATTTCTTTGGATATTGGAAAGGTGGAATATCCCGGCTGCTGTGAGCTCGAGAATGTAGCTCCGAGAAGAGAGCGACGTTGTGTTCAGCCTCTTTCCTCAAATACAACCCGAGAGTCTGTATCTCAGCAGCATTCGTTGTTACACTCAGTGACGGAGTCCATCACTCCGAACACATTTAAACCGGTGCTGTTGTTGTCAGATATCAACTCCCACATGGTCCCACCACCTTAGTAAAGGAACTGACCAATATCAGTCCTGATGCAGAATCTCGTTCCGAAACGTCGACCGTTTACTCTTTCCCATCGATGTTGCCTGGCCTGCTGAGTTGTTTCAGCATTTTGTGTGTGTTGCTTGGATTTCCAGCATTTGCAGATTTCCGTTGTTTGTGGCCAATATTCCGAGAGCTCGTCATTTGCATCCTCATCTTGTTTTGGTATGCAAAAGGCGAATCAGGCCCTTTAACGACCTTTCTTGCCGAGGTTGACTGCACACTATCTGTAAACTTTCCTTTGCCAAGGGGCTACATGAACTTGACTTGCTGTAACTTCCAGACTCCCCACTTCCCTTCCCTCGTCAATGACAACACGGATTGTGGCTGCAGTTGACTTGCACAGAGAATTCGGCTCTCCTCAGTGACTATCTGAAGAGGAGGCCTGTTGAACTGTAATGGAGGCAGCTGTTATTTGCACCATTACTGCACAGAGTGATCTCAGGCAGGACAGGAGAACAAGTGTCAAAACCAGCAAGAAAATAACCCTTGCCCACTGTACACTCGAGTTGCAGAATCTTCCGAGCAGGGAGTGAAGCTGATGAATAGACTTCCAAAGGTGATGATAGAGGTGCATGTCTCTCCTGCCCAAACTTCTTAACCTTAATTGCTTCGAACGGGATCTTCATGGCTAAAGTCGGTGATGTTCTCAGATATAGCAAGGATGTTTGTGCATCATTCCAGCCAATGATGGCACAACTACCTCCCCTCTCAGCCAACAGAAAGTTTAATTCTGGTCAGCTTTGAAAGGCCACATTGCAGCTTGCTCCCATTTTGTTAGAAATGTCATTGGTGACCAGACTTGTATCATGTAGCACTATAGCAGTGTCGTTAGCCAATCACTGCAACACTGGGGTCATACTGATGCTCTCTCGAGTCTGTCTGGTAGGTGTCCAGAACAGGAACACTACAATCCAGTTACACTCATCAGTCTCCTTCGTCCTTCAATTCTGGCAGGTGTTAGTATTTGCTGCTACGTACACCAAAGATTAATAACCGCTGGACAGGTCCTGTTCAGGTCAAATACCCCATTTAAAGGCAAAGGGATACCCTTGGCAAACGACAGTAGGCCTGCCAGCCAATACTGTAAATGCCATTAACAGAAGTTGCAGGATCACTGGTGAAATCGGCATTACACGTACCATAAGCTAAATCTGATCCCATTACTCAGTGGTTGCAGTAATAGACTTCATCCTTATCCTCATGAAGCGCTTCAGCGTTGAGGATTTATGCAGTCCATGATGAGAAGTTTATTGCCATCGTTCAAAGCAATTCCACTGGCAAGTGTGATTTCTCTGGGCAGTGCGGTCCAGTGCTCCGTTCACAGCTCTAATCTTCTTATCAAAGTGGTAAACAGAATCAAACACAGTACAACTGAGGGATGGGCTTTGTTGTAACTGTGCCTGGGGGAGGCAGGGGTACAGCGGGTTATAGACATTACTTGCTCCTCAGACTCTGTTACCGGTTGTTTCTTGTTAAACACTGAGGTAGACTGCTCTTTCTGTGCCTTTTCATTCTCTAACTTTATTTCATATTTTTTGCTCTTACTGCGAGAATCATATAACTTTTTTTTTGCATTTCACTCTTCCAGTAAACAGTCACAGGACATCTGCTACCTTTCTCCCATTTTTCTCCTTATATCTGTGCTTCTGCAGGCACTCGCTTCTTCCATTCCACCCACTTCTCAACATATTTCCTACTTTCTGCTCCATAACGTGCCAACACACACGCCACCGGAGTCCTCCTGATGTCCAGGACAGGGACTGTCACCTGACCATTCAGACACACAATCCAGGCACTCACTCATACTTCAGAATTCACCTTCTCACTCAATCTCTTCTTTCATACATCATGGGATCGAATCCACCTCGAGGCAGTCTCTATCCATCATGTACCAATGGGATTCAATCCAACATGAGGCATCCTCTTTTCCCATCGACTCAAGGGATCCAGCCCGGCCCGAGGCAGCTACTGTTTCCATCTGTTCACTCACCTGATTCGATCCCATCTAATGCCCCTGTTTTACTGTTGCAGCTTTCCCACATTTGACAAAGGTGATCGACTACTCCACACAGGAGGAATTCTGTGTGAGGACTGATCGGCCAATGGGGCTGAATTCCTTTTCACTGTACAATAAAGTCTAGGGTTTGGTATCTCGGAGGGAACTCCATGTGTCCACGGTCACCATTAGCTGTAATCTGCAAACTCGCACTCGTTCTTCAAATAAACATTAGTTAGCTGTGCACAAGGAGAACGACATGGCCTCTGAAACAAACTGTTCTCAAATTTGAACAAAGAAATATCACGTTTTACAGAGTTTTTTATTCGGTGACTGATAATGACTAAATGGTAATCTTTCCCCCCTCCTCCACCCCCAATCTCCGCTTTCCGCAGCGATTGCTGCCGATGCGACTCCCTTGTCCACGACGCTCCCTACTGATCCCCTTCCTGGTGCTTATCCTTGTAAAGGTAATAAATGCCACATCTGCCCCTACACCACCTCCCTCACTACCATTCATTGCCCCAAGCAATCTGAGGCGACTCTTTCACCCGCAAGTATGTTGATGTCGCCTACCGTATCCAGTGGTCATGATGGGGTATCCTGTATATCAGAGAAACTTGACGTAGATTGGAATACCGTCTCGTCAAATATCTTCGCTCCATCGGGAAGAAAACGTGGAATCTCCCGGTGGTCACTCATTTCAATTTTACCCTCTATTCCCATTCCGACATGTCAGACCATCGCCTCCTCTATTACTGCCATGAGTCCACACTCAGGTTGGAGGAGCAACACCTCATAGCCCGTGTGGGTAGGCTTCAGCCCGATGGCATGAACATCGATTTCCCAAACTTCTGGTAATTGCCCACTCCTCTCCATTACCATTCCCCATTCTCCATTCCTGTTTCCCTCTCTTACCTTATCTCCTTACCAGTCCCTCACCCTTTCTTTCATGTTCTTCTATCCATTGCTATCATATTTCGCCTCCTCAATCCCTTTAACTCTTTTACCAGTCAATTTCCCAGCTCTTTACTTCACCCCGCCCCCATTTCACCTGTCACCTACCACCTTGTACTTCTTCCTTCTCTCCCCACTTTCTTAATCTGACCTCCTTCTTTGCAGTCTTAATTAATAGTCTCAGCCCAAAACGTCAAACGTTTACTCTTTTCTATAGATGCTGCCTGGCCTCCTGAGTTCCTCCAGCATTTTGTGTGCTTTGCTTTGGATTTCCAGCATCTGCAGATCTCCTCGTGTTTGCAATGAAACCTGTTTTTGTTCATATTCCCTGTGTCCTTCTTTAGTCAACATTCAAACCAAAATAATACAGTATTGATAGCCAAAAGTATCTGCACATTAAAAACAATGATAATTCAGAATTAGTAAAGGAGATATTACACTATAATCTGTCATTTACTATAATTGTCATTATCTTGTCTTGGTATGTAAGTGAATCCAGTCCCCTTCTGTGAAAGGGAAGCTCTGCTTTTCAAAGACCTTTCTTGCCGAGATTGACTGCGCACTATCTGAAAACTATCCTTACCTGAGCAATAACGTAACTCTTGCCTTGTTGCAAATTGCACTGGTTCACCCACTGAAATGTCCGTCAGTTGGCTCATTTCCGGGAACGGGATACAGTGCATAACCTCCCCCCTACTTGTAGCACGCACAAACTGCTTAAAGAAACCCTTTTAGACATGGCTAACAAATACTGCCCCATCGAATCTTTTGCTCCATGAGAGTCCCCAGTCAATGTTGGGGCGGTTCAAAGTTCAAGAGTTCCAAGCACATTTTTTTATCAAAGTATCTATACATTATGCAGCTTCGAGATTCGTCTCCTAACAAACAGCCACAAAAACAAAGAAGCCCCTTCCCAAATCATATAAAAAAGGAAGACCATCGAGCACCCAACGTGCAGGGAAGAAACAAACGCAAGCAAACAATATTCTGAACTGAATTCCGCTAGCGAGCCCATAGTTCAACGCGGAGCCGAGTGAACTTCGTGGAACAGTGATATGAGGGGCTCAGGTCTTGGCACCCTGATATTTTCAGTTTTGTCCAACACCTAAATCGATGTCCAAATGTCGGGTCTAATCGCCTCGATACGCTCTAGGGCCTGGACCTCGTCGCTTCGATCTGATCCCCGATTCGGCACGGCGATTAATTCTAGGTCCAAACATTGAGTTCAGTCGAATCGGTTTGCGCTGGTGCCGGAACGTCACCACCTTCATTCGGCCTTCGGCACGGCGCTGAAATTGATCGAACCGTGAGTCCGCCTCGCTCTTGGCGACCGGCCCGTCTCCTCACCTCGCCTCGGTTCTGCCGCTGCGAATTACCTGAAAGACCTAAGGGAAGTTACAGATTATTACTTGCAGAGATCGTTCGCCGGAAAATGCTGAATTAAAAAAAATGCATTTCGTGTTTCTTTAGCCACCAGCCAGAAATCGCTTAAGTTCACCATCACCATCTTAAATCCGTTCCGAATCAACAGGCACAGTGATGATCCTGAAGTCACCCATAGTGATAACACTGTTTTTGCTCCTTCCTAGAATCTGTCTCTGTGACTGATGGGAATGAGGCTGTATAACATAAACCCATCAGATTAATTGCCGTCCTTAATTTTGCAGACTCACTCTTAATGCTTCTCACATTCAACTGAACACAACTCAGTCCAGGTGTGCTGTCGTTTATATTCCTGAGCTCCTGCCCATCCATCCATACAGTATTACTGTGCATGACATCTAACTTAGATTCAATCCCTCCATTCAGTGACTGGTGTTCTGGTTCACATCCCCCTGTCAATCTTGTTTCAACCGTCCTGGGAGCAGTAATGAACTTTATGATACTGAACCCCCTCCAGTGAAGGTGCAAACTATCCCTCTTGTACAATTCATCCCTGCACCAGGAGAAGTCCCAGTGACAGGGTAAATGCAAGCACACTTTTCCCTCGGAGGCTGGGTGGGACTCCAACTGGAGATCATGGGTTAAGGCTGGTTGATGATAAAGCTTAATGAGAACACAAGTGGAAAATTCTTCAGTCAGATGGGGGTGTTTGAAGGAGCTGCCAACACGTGATGCATGCAAGATTGATGTCAAATTTTAAGAGAAGTTTGGATCTGTACATGGATGGTAGGGTATGGAGGGATATGTTCCCAGTACAGGTCGATGAGAGCGGACGGTGTAAATGAATTGGCACAGACTAGATGGACAGAATGGCCTATTTCTGTGCTGTACTTTCTATGGCGCCATGAATCTATGATCCAGAATCTTGAAACCCTGTCCTGCCCCAGCTCCTCAGCCACCATTCATCTGCTCTAACTTTCTGTTCCTACCTCCACTACCACACGGTACCGGGAGTAAGCCGGAGATTACAACCCTTCAGGTCCTGCTCTTTAACTTCTTCCCTAACTCTCTATATTCACAGTACAGAGCATCAGCTCTTTTCTACCTGTCCATTGGTACCGACGTGAGTCACCACCTCCAGCTGAATGAACACTGACCCCCTTGCGAGATTTCTATAGCTGCTCGGAGACGTCCCTGACCCTAGCACCAGGGAGGGGACACTCCGGTTTATGACGGCGCCGTTGAAGCACAGCGATCACTTGTCGGTATCGAACAAAACCACGAACTAGTTTATGAAACACACATTTTCAGGTAAACTATCACTGCAATCAATAGGCTGTTGCTTGCCATTCGGAGTTGAGCTTTTCAGCCGCCTATACGAACTGGAATTTTGCGCTGTGAACTGCAGTTTTGAAGGTGCAGGGCGGTTGTGCGTGGCGCATCCGGAGCGAATCGAGGCGACGGGGCCCGGGCCGGAGAGTGAGACAATATTTGGCCACTCCTGGGGCAGACTTGGAGGTGATTCCATGTGACAGAACTGAGGAGAGACAAACGGTGGCAATGCAGAGTGGAGGTGGCGGGGCCTGGGCCCAGGCCTGCGAGCTAGCAAACACCTGAGTGATCGATCTAAGTGCCAGGTCAGCGTGTCGAGACCGCAGGCAAGGGACGGGCCGGTTCATCTGGCTGCCCAGCGAGGTTTATTCGTATCTCCACTGGACTGAGCTCCGGCCTGCAACTAACGGGCTGCTGCATCGGCTGCAGTGATGACTGGCCTCACAACGTTTGACTCACTCTTGTGAACTTCATTTGTCAGCTGGCCTTTGTTGTTTACACGATTTGTTTTTATTTTCCAGCACTCTGAGTGTCTGATGGTCTGCCTATAGGGAGACTAATTTCCAGATTGTGTGTGGTACATATAATTCATCATAAATGTACTTTGAGCTTTGAACAGCATCGTTTTGTGGATATTCGGTAACAATCGAGTTACCCAGCGCTGTCATCATGCCTGACATGGCTCTTACACAGTGAGCCCAGAGTCACTCTCAGCTCCTCAGCTTCTCCTCCTTTCCGAGGGAAACAAAGCCAAACCATCCAGTTTCACCTCATCGCGGAAAGGCCACATGCCAAACAACATCCTGGTGAATCTGCTCTACACTGTCAGGGAGGTTCGTTGCTGCTCCCTGGGACTGGCGGGAGGATGGGGACCAGAGCAGCAGGTCACAGACTACAGTGCAATCATATTTGTCCGACAGTGTGTCCACCAGAACTGCAGACAGTCCTCCAGCGGTGTGGGAAACCAATATCACGCTGGTTCCTGAAACCTCTTTGTTAATGTAATATCTCTTTATTTTCTGTCATTACCTGCCACGCCACCCACTAGACTCACTGTTCATTCCCGATGTAATTAAAATTGTCAGCGAGAAATCAGCTAATATTTCAAATCTCTGCATTAACATTGTCCTGATGAGGGTTCCACCCAAATCGGCGTCTATTTCTGACCTCACCGACAGTCCAGAAAGAACACTGCATATCTCAGTTTAGTTTTATATTTCGCTCTTTATTTCCCTTGGTAAGTATTTGTTATTTTCCCTTCCCTAGGCCCGGTGTGGAGATGAGGCTTCCCCCACACATACCCTCTCCCCGCCCCGGTCGAGCCTTTTTCATGATTTATTTGTAATATTTGGAGGATTCCCATTGGCTGCTCTGATTGACAATTTATTCTGCCCCCCCCCCCCGAGGCTGGCACCTAACTGTCACGTGATACCCAGCGATTAACGAGTACAGTGGTTTAATGGTGACGTCACAGAGAACGCACCCTGATCACGAGACTCGTTCCCTCGGCAACGGGCCGGGGAGCGGGAATGGAGAGAGAGACTGGAGACGCGCTTTTCGTGTTTTGTAACGGGGAGTCACGCAAGAAGCTTCGCTGAATTTTCCCAAGAAAAGAGCGACAGCACGGAGAGTTATTAGGAATGACAAAAGGGCGGCTTGAGGGGATTTTGCTGATTAATTGGGAGGGAAACTGTTCTCACAGTGGTGTGGAGAATGCTAAATAAAATGAATGTTGTCAAAAGTTATAACCAGTATTAGTGGTGAATGAAAATTTGGCTGCAGTCGACAAAAAAACTCAGAATGAATGTGAAACGTGTTTACAAAGATACATAGTCCTGAAGAACAACACACACACAATGCCTGAGGAACTCAGCAGGCCAGGCAGCATCTATGGAAAGGAGTACAGTCGACGTTTCGGGCCGAGACCTTTCGGAAGTTTGTGAAAGACTAGACTATATAGGGGATGAGTATTTTAGGAGACGAGAGCATATTTTGATGGACAATGGGAAGATCTATGGGAACCGAGACGTTTGAGAGTGCCTTGGATGATGACTTGAAGTTGGATTAATTGAAATCTGTTGTCAATAGGACAACTACTACAACCCAGGATAGGATAAGGGAATCTATCATATACTCCATCTGCCCGAGACAGCCCAAAAGAGGTTCTTTGAGTTTTATAAGAAGATCTGGAAGTTAGGGATGCTTCCAGGGGACTGGAAAAGGGCTGCGGTGCTGTCCATTCTTTGTTTTAGATACTAGAGAATTACTTCATCACTACTAACTTAACCTTAAACCTGTGTCCTCTTGTGGCACCCATGTCAGCCCTGGGAAAAATCCTCTGACTATCCACAGGATAAATGCCTCTCCTCATCTTATACCCCTCTATCAGGTCACCTCTCATCCTCCGTCGCTCCAAGGAGAAAACGTCGAGTTCACTCAACCTATTCTCATAAGGCATGCTCCCCAATCCAGGCGACATCCTTGTAAATCTCTTCTGCACCCTTTCTATGTCTTCAACAGTCTTCCTGTAGTGAGGCGACCAGAACTGAGCGCAATACTCCAAGTGTGGTCTGACCAGTTACCTATATATCTGCAACACTACCTCTCGGCTCCTAAATTCAATTCCACGATTGATGAAAGCCAATACACCGTACGCCTTCTTAACCACAGAGTCAACCTGTGCAGCTGTTTTGAGTGTCCTATTTCACTCGTGCCCCAAAATCCCTCTGATCCTCCACACTGCCAAGAGCCTTACCATTAATACTAATTTCTACCATCATATTTGACCTACAAAACTGAACCACTTCACACTTATTTGGGTTGAACTCCATCTGCCACTGCTCAGCCCAATTTTGCATCCTCAAAAAATTCAATCAGGCTCGTAAGGCATGACCTGTCCTTGACAAAGCCATGCTGACTACTCTTAATCATATTGTATCTCTCCAAATGTTCACACATCCTCCCTCTCAGGATTTTCTTCAACAACTTACCAACTATTGAAGTAAGACTCACTGGTCTATAATTTCCTGGGCTATCTCTACTCCCTTTCTTTAATAAAAGCACAACATCAGCAACCCTCCAATCATCCAGAACCTCTTCTGTCCCCATTGATGATGTAAAGATCATCGCCAGAGGCTCAGCAATCTCCTTCCTCATCTGCCCACAGTAGCCTGGGGTACATCCCATCCGATCCCAGCGGCTTATCCAACTTACTGCTTTCCAAAAGCTCCAGCACATCCTCTTTCTTAATATCTACATACTCAAGCTTTTCAGTCTGCTGCAAGTCATCACTACAATCACCAATATCCTGTTTCATGCTGAATGCTGAAGTAAAGTATTCATTAAGTACCTCTGCTCTTTCCTTCCGTTCCATACATACTTTCCCACTGTCACTCTTGATAGGTCCTGTTCCTTCATTCCTTATCCTCTTGCTCTTCAAATACTTGCAGAATGCCTTGGAGTTTTCCTTAATCCTGCCCGCCAAGGCCTTCTCATGGCCCCTTCTGGCTGTCTTAATTTCCTTCTTAAGCTCCTTCCTATTAGCCTTATAATCTTCTATAACTGTAACATTACCTAGCTCTCTAAACGTTTTGTAAGCTTTCCTTTTCTTCTTGACGAGATTTATTACAGCCTTTGTACACCACGGTTCCTGTACCCTACCATAACTTCCCTGTCTTCGTATGTTTTACTTGGATACTGTAACTTGTATGTTTTACAACTGAGCATTGTTTTTTTCTTTTGGCCAGTCATTCAGAGTGGCGGTGAGTTTTGAAGAAATGTCATCAGAATTTGCAGACGCCTCACACCCAGGAGGGTGTTATGAGTCTAATATTGTTTAAACTGAGGATTAATGATATTTTGATGGTATTGGGTTCAGATAGATGGAGCTAGTCAGGCTGGGAAGACTGTCCAACTAAGAAAGGGAAGACTCTGATTTCAAACTCCTCTGCCTTGCGGCCATAGCCACTCATGGAAAAGGCTTCGGGAGTAAACCCTGAGGACAAATCCGGAGCTGGAGTCCCTGAGGCAGCCCGACGTTGCTTTCAACCTCGTTCTGGAGACTCCTGCGACGACACTGGTGCCAAGCTGCATCGGCCCTTGCCCTTCCCTTGGACAACATCGGTGTCGTGGAGAGGGGAGACTTGCTGCATGGGCAACTGCCGGCCTTCCATAGAACTTTGCCCAGGCCTGCGGCCTGGAGAGGAGAAGCTAGACTTTCCAGGTGCAGATCCATGGTCTTGCGTGACTAACAGATGCCACCGATGGTGTTGGGGCTGGGCTTGGTCTGGCTTTATGTGCAGATGATGGGGTCTGTGGAAAAGGGGTTACAATGCCGCCTATGTGGTACGCTCTGTACAAACAGTGTTAACAGCAACGGAAGAATAGTCTCTGGACTGGGTTTTAAATTTTCTGTGTCCAAATCAAAATGTGTGTGTTTACTCGGAAACTTAGTGCAGATTATATTCACTTTACTGTGTATGAGTGTTTGCTGTCGAGTGTTCCTGTATTTAAATATATCGGGCTTTGGCTGATGTGCAGAGCAAATGTAAAGTGTTTGGAGGATAAATGTAAGCAGGTCATTAACTTTATGCTCTGTGAGGCTGGATAGGACTTTGGCTCATCCAGGGTGTTCTATTGACAATTTATTGTCCTTTAGTACAGGTTATTAATTTATAGAGACACAGCTCATTCAGTTTTATATAGGTTGGATGTTCTACAGACCAGTGCACTTTGAATCTGTAATGGAGCGTTCTGGACGACAGCTAGAGATGCATTGGAGGTTAAACAAGGCGAGATGTCTCTTGACCTGCCGAGAGAAAAAAAAAAATGAGCCTTGCAAACTGGACTTGCTTAATAGAGTGAGGACGTCACGACTGACTAATTCTGTTTTAATGGGTTGTTGTGAATATAGCAGCAGAGCTGATAAATGTTTTCTGTAGATACTTAGAGAATAAGTGTGGGAGTATGGTTTTGGGGATTTGTGGACAAGTGGCCTGGCCAGGAGGTCCATCATGGACATTTCCAGATGTGGAAATAGATTTGAGATTTCTAGAGGATAAACAAATTAAGTGTGTCCAGGACGGATTCCTGTCACAGTATGTGGACAGGCCGACTAGGGGGAATGCCATATTAGATCCTGTACTTGGTAATGAACCGGGTCAGGTCACAGATCTCTCAGTGGGTGAGCATCTGGGCGATAGTGACCACCCACTTCCCTTCCTGTTCCTGGCTTAACCCATACCACCCTGGCCTTTAGCATTATCATGGAAAAGGATAGAATCAGAGAGGACAATAATTATTTTAATTGGGGAAGGGCAAATTATGAGGCTATAAGACTAGAACTTGCAGGTGTGAATTGGGATGATGTTTTTGCAGGGAAATGTACTATGGACATGTGGTCGATGTTTAGAGATCTCTTGCAGGATGTAAGGGATAAATTTGTCCCGGTGAGGAAGATAAAGAATGGTAGGGTGAAGGAACCATGGGTGACAAGTGAGGTGGAAAATCTAGTCAGGTGGACGAAGGCAGCATACATGAGCTTTAGGAAGCAAGGATCAGATGGGTCTATTGCGGAATATAGGGAGCAAGAAAGGAGTTTAAGAAGCGGCTGAGAAGAGCAAGAAAGGGGTATGAGAAGGCCTTAGCGAGTAGGGTAAAGGAAAACCCCAAGGCATTCTTCAATTATGTGAAGAAAAAAAGGATGACAGGAGTGAAGGTAGGACCGATTAGAGATAAACGTGGGAAGATGTGCCTGAAGGCTGTGGAAGTGAGCGAGGTCCTCAATGAATACTTCTATTCGGTATTCACCAATGAGCGGGAACTTGATGATGGTGAGGACAATATGAGTGAGGTTGATGTTCTGGAGCATGCTGATATTAAGGGAGAGGAGGTGTTGCAGTTGCTAAAATACGTTAGGACGGATAAGTCCCTGGGGCCTGACAGAATATTCCCCAGGCTGCTACACGAGGCGAGGGAAGAGATTGCTGAGCCTCTGGCTAGGATCTTTATGTCCTCGTTGTCCACGGGAATAGTACCGGAGGATTGGAGGGAGGCGAATGTTGTCCCCTTGTTCACAAAAGGTAGTAGGGATAGTCCAGGTAATTATAGACCAGTGAGCCTTACGTCTGTGGTGGGAAAACTGTTGGAAAAGATTCTTAAAGATAAGATCTCTTGGCATTTAGAGAATCATGGTCTGATCAGGGACAGTCAGCATGGCTTTATGAAGGGCGGATCGTGTCTAACAAGCCTGAATGAGTTTTTTGAGGAGGTGACCAGGCATATAGATGAGGGTAGTGCAGTGGATGTGATCTATATGGATTCTAGTAATGCATTTGACAAGGTTCCACACGGTAGGCTTATTCAGAAAGTCAGAAGGCATGGGATCCAGGGAAGCTTGGCCAGGTGGATTCAGAATTGGCTTGCCTGCAGAAGGCAGAGAGTCGTGGTGGAGGGAGTACATTCAGATTGGAGGATTGTGACTAGTGGTGTCCCACAAGGATCTGTTCTGGGACCTCTACTTTTCGTGAGTTTTATTAACGACCTGAATGTGGGGTTAGAAGGGTGGGTTGGCAAGTTTGCAGACGACACAAAGGTTGGTGGTGTTGTAGATAGTGTAGAGGATTGTCAAAGATTGCAAAGAGACATTGATAGGATGCAGAAGTGGGCTGAGAAGCGGTAGATGGAGTTTAACCCGGAGAAGTGTGAGGTGCTACACTTTGGAAGGACAAACTCCAAGGCAGAGTACAAAGTAAATGGCAGGATACTTGGTAGTGAGGAGCAGAGGGATCTGGGGGTACATGTCCACAGATCCATGAAAGTTGCCTCACAGGTGGATAGGGTAGTTAAGAAAGTTTATGAGGTGTTAGCTTTCATAAGTCGAGGGATAGAGTTTAAGGGTCGCGATGTAATGATGCAGCTCTATAAAACTCTGTTTAGGCCACACTTGGAGTACTGTGTCCAGTTCTGGTCGCCTCTCTATAGGAAGGATGTGGAAGCATTGGAAAGGGTACAGAGGAGATTTACCAGGATGCTGCCTGGTTTAGAGAGTATGCATTATGATCAGAGATTAAGGGAGTTAGGGCTTTTCTCTTTGGAGAGAAGGAGGATGAGAGGAGACATGATAGAGGTGTACAAGATAATAAGAGGAATAGATAGAGTGGACAGGCCAGCACCTCTTCCCCAGGACACCACTGCTCAATACAAGAAGACATGGCTTTAAGGTAAGGGGTGGGAAGTTCAAGCGGGATATTAGAGGAAGGTTTTTTACTCAGAGAGTGGTTGGTGCGTGGAATGCACTGCCTGAGTCAGTGGGCGAGGCAGATACACTCGTGAAGTTTAAGAGACTGCTAGAATGGTATATGGAGGAATTTAAGGTGGGGGAATATATGGGAAGCAGGGTTTGAGGGTAGGCACAACATTGTGGGCCGAAGGGCCTGGAATGTGCTGTACTATTCTATGTTCTATGTTCTATGTTCTAAATTCTTGAGAGGGTGAGAGGATGTCTGGTTATTTACGGCAGCAGTATTATTTCCTTTTTGCCTGTCTTTACAGACTGTTCTAAAAACCAAGTTAGTAACCAGGTAGGTTATTTATTCCCTGGTTTAACGTTGTGGTGGGTAAAGGTTGTCTGTCTATACAGCAGGATTTATGGCCATTACCATTAGTCTGCAATGGGTTGAACAAGTTAAGTCCAACAGAGTTGTGATCTGCTCAGACACTACCTCGGTACTGCAGAGTTTGGAATCGAAGTCTTCAAGAAGCCACAGCCGATCTGTTGATGGATGTGTATTATGATCTATATGCTCTGAAGTGTGTGGGAAGAAACCAGAACACAGAACATAGAAATTTATAGCACGTTACAAGCCCTTCGGCCCACAATGCCGTGCCGACCATGTAACATACTCCAAAAACTGCCTAGAATTTCCTTAGCACACAGCCCTCGACTTTCCTAAGCTTCATGTACCTATCTAAGAGGCTTTTATAAGCCCCTATTGTATCCGCCTCTACCATCGCCGCCAGCAGTGCATTCCACGCACCCACCACTCTCTGTGTGAAAAACCTACCCCTGTCATCCCCTCAGTATTATTTCCAAGCACCTTAAAGCCATGCCCCCTCCTGTTAGCCATTTCACACCCTGGAAAAAAAAAAGCTCTGGCTATCCGCACGATCAACGCCGCTCATCGTCTTTTACACCTCTATCAGGTCACCTCTCGTCCTCCATCGCTCAAAGCAAAGCAGACAATAAGTCTGAGGTAGATATTATATTTCATGTGGGAAAGTATGAAGCCAAATGTTGCACCAGGCTGGGAAATAGCAGAAATTGTGGGATAAGAGTTGCAGAGGGAGGTGATATTATTGTTTGTTTCCATCAGTCTAAGGGTGGCACCTTTTGGAAAAGAATAAGAGGGAAGATGTGTGGTTTATAAGACTAATAGTCGGACATACGGGTTTGCACTCCTCTTTGGAACTTCTTGGGTAGTAAGGGAATGTCTCGTGTGATTTTTGTAATCTCTCAGAGACGGTGGAACATGTGATCATGATGTGCCACAGATATTCTTTGGAATGTTGGAAGCTGTTTAGGCATTTAATGGGTCGAGCTGGGGTGCGGAATTTGCAGGATATACTGGTACCTCAGGCCGGGACGGTTAAGTCGTGTAGGAAACTGGTGAACGTTTTAGTTAAAATAGATTTGTGATGTCGCATCTGATCCCCATCAAGCGTCCCCTCAGAATCCATTACAGTAGGTGGTGCTAATGCACCTGATGGGAGAAAGTAGGAGGAGAGTGAAACAAGTCCGGGACGGCGGCCCCTGCTACCCTGCTGACGTCACCATTGCTGTCAGTCCCTGCGCACTGCTTCAGTGTCCTGGTGCCCCGTCATTGACAGCCCATTGGGGGCTCCCTCAGCAGACGTAGATCAGTGTGACAGGAATAAGGCCCAGCTCCGCCTTCTCCAGGACAGCTGGGAAACGGCAAACTCCTTTGTCCCAGCTGCTGAGGCCCACATGGGGATCTTTGTGTTTGTCATCGCGATATGATGAAAACTTATCCCGCTATAATAGAGTTTTTCTCCGACTAAATGCCCCATGGATTTCAGGGTGAAAGTCCACCGAGCAAAATTTGGACTCTGTTTCTCCTTTCACGGATGCTGAGTATTTCCAACAGTTTCTGCTTCTAGTTCAGGATCATTTCTGTTTGCCTGACTCTGGATCACTGCTACTCCTGTCACATGTGAACATAGTTATTGCGGCAAAGTGGTTAAGGTGATGGATAACAAATCGATTAAGTTGTCTCTACATAGTTTTGAATCCTGACAAATTACCTGCCTCTTCATTTTTTGTTTTATATTCTTCGTGACTCTCTGATCCGTCTCACGGACACGGATTGTGAAAGAACCGGTGCAAACACCAATATCTGGTCACCGTTTCTAAACCCAGGAAGAGCCGATTTATTCCAGTTTCTTTCAGGATGTCTCTGTGGCGCAACCAATCAGAGCCTTGCGCCGTTAGCCGGAACATCAGTGGTCGAGGCCACTCATAGTCTCTGGAAATCCCGCTGCTTTTGTTGTCCCGTGTGTGTGCTCCTATTTTATTTACTGAAAGCGATAACCACATATAAAAAATAGAATACTATCACCACTTGTCCTTCCTTGCATGCATTTTGCCATGAAATAAATGGACAGAACATGGAATATGAAACCAATACAAACTCTCATTTGGCACCAGTATATCTAACGTTTGTTCTTTAACCAATACGTGTTGCGGCGGTTCCATCGGGCACCAGCTCCTCTGTGCCCTCTGGTGGCCGGTGGCTATAACACAAGACCCAGCTCCTCTGTGCCCTCTGGTGGCCGGTGGATATAACACAAGACCCAGCTCCTCTGTGCCCTCTGGTGGCCGGTGGCTATAACACAAGACCCAGACCACCACTGTCCTCTGTGGCAGGTGGCTGATTTATTGACTGACTCTGTCTCTGCCTGTCATTTCCGACCCAGGAATCCGGATATTTCGTTCACGTCATCGTGCAAGTTAAATAAATTCACAACTTGACATCCTCACGACTCGGTTGACGGCATTCCCGACTGCAGGGAACAATCTTAATTTGGGTAGTTAATGATCATTCCGTTTCAGTCTGCAAGAATGTGACAAGTGATTCCGATTTAAATATTCTCTCTCTAATTTGACGTCGATGCGAATTTCCAAAAGTGTCTTGTTTCTATTCAGGACTAATGCACAGTCTTGGGTTTGGTGAAATATTTTGTTCATCCGCCTTTACGTCGTCCTTTTAAACTAATACTGTCAGTTTGAAAGTCTGTTGTTGCTCTCTGACTTAAACTCCTTAAATTTTACAGGTCAATGGTGTGAGACCCACAGACAGTCACGTCTCCTTTTCTCCCTGACGCAGCTCCCTACAATTAGAATAAATGGAGGAGAGGACAGACATATCTTCAGATATTTCCTGAGGAGACGGAGGTCCTTTAACATCTGCCGGGCGATGCTGAGGATGTTCTACGAGTCTGTGGTGGCCACTGCTATCGTGTCTGCTGTTGTGTGCTAGGGCAGCAGGCTGAGGGTAGCAGACACCAACAGAATCAACAAACTTATTCGTAAGGCCAGTGATGTTGTAGGGATGGAACTGGACTCTCTCACGGTAGTGTCTGAAAAGAGGATGTTGTCTAAGTTGCATGCCATCTTAGTCAATGTCTCCCATCCACTACATAATGTACTGGGTGGGCACAGGAGTACATTCAGCCAGAGACTCATTCCACCAAGATGCAGCACAGAGCGTCATAGGAAGTCATTCCTGCCTGCGGCCATCAAACTTTACAACTCCTGCCTTGGAGGGTCAGACACCCTGAGCCGATAGGCTGGTCCTGGACTTATTTCATAATTTACTCGCATAATTTACATACTACTATTTAACTATTTATGGTTCTATTACTATTTATTATTTATGGTGCAACTGTAACGAAAACCAATTTCCCCCTGGGATCAATAAAGTATGACTATGACTATGACTATGACTATGACTAGATACAAAAAGGATGAAAGGGCGTGCATAATAATCGGGAAGAAAAACTGAGGTTAGATGAGCGACCACGATCGAAATGAATGGCGGAATTGGCTCGAAAAGCCGATTAGCCTACTCCGACTTCTATTTTCAATCTTTGAACGTCCAACCTTTGTGCTCAGAATGTCAGACAGAAGATTTCATCGTTCATTTGACAGTGGTGACGTGGCTCAGTGGAGGAGGGCATGTGTGAAGTCCCGGGTCCAAACCCCGCATTTCCACATTGTTGTTTGCGAAGTTTGAAATTTGGGCGGAAAATCCCAGATGAAGAAATTTCCCGCACTATCGTTGGCCTTTCATTGCCGTCGTAGAGACGCCACGATAACCCTGTAACCCGTGGGATAGTTAAGAATGGTTCCTTGCTGCATATGAGTCCTCGGTAGTGGAATTCTAAAAACACCCCCACTTTTAAGGAAGGGACGAAAGCTCGGCCGTGGTGTTCTGAACGTCACAGCAACAACTACAATTCGCATTGAGACCTACTGAATGTGGAAGAACCAAGCTTACGTGGACGTGGAGAGGATGATTCCTATGGTGGGGTTGTCCAGAACTAGAGGGAACAGCCTCAAAATTGAGGGTAGACCTTTTATATTGAGGTAAGGAGGATTTTGCTTTTAGCCAGAGAGTAAGAAATCTGTGGAATGCTCAGTCGCAGACTGCGGTGGAGGCAAGTCTATGGGGTTGAGTGGGATCCGGGATCAGCCGGGATGGAATGGCGGAGCAGACTCGATGAGCTGAATGACCGATTTCTGCTCCTATGTCTTATAGTCTTATAGTCTAACTAAATCCTGATGAAGGGATGGTTTGAGGTACGCACTTGCGATGCGGAAACCAAGTCAGCACCTAAACCCGCGAGTTCCGTTCACAGGGAGACGAGGTGAACTTCTGGTTCAGCTTGGAAATCCAACATTCATTCAGTGATCAGGACAGGATTAGAACGTTAATGGGACCTCGGGATTGAACGTCGTGATTCTCGAGTGTGGCTCAGAATGTCGTTATTGATAAGAAGCCCCACAAGAGGGATGAATTGTTCTTGCTAGCAATTAAATGAGAGAAACCCCATTCACTGGCAAATATCGGGAACGAGGTGCAAGATGCGATAAAGCATAAACGACACGGAGAGAATAACTGGGTGGTCCAGAATGTAAGGAAGAAAGAAACGAAAGTGGAGACAGAATTAAGGACAGAAAGTGAAGTAAGTGGGTAGGAATAAGGGGGAAATAGAATTGATGCAGCATGGACAGACACAGAGGGAGACCCAGACATATACAGACATAGACAAGACCTAAACATATACAGGCACCGACACAGACATAGACAGAAAAAGACAGAGACAGAGATGCAGACATCATACAGACATAGACATACAGACACAAACCCAGACATGTACAGGCATAGAGAAGACAAAGACAGATACAGGCACCGACACAAACATAGACAAACTCAGTCACAGACACAGACTGAAATATAGACCCAGACATATACAGTTACGCAAAAACACACACCCATACCAACACACACAAACGCAAACACACACAGAATGATACGCGCGCATACACAAACAAACGCAAGAGGTTGCACATCATTCATGGGAGAGCAATGCTATTTTTTTTCCATAGCAGAGTGGCGCAGCGGAAGCGTGCTGGGCCCATAACCCAGAGGTCGATGGATCGAAACCATCCTCTGCTATCTCAACTGCTAACAACAACAATTTTCCGTCAGTGCGCTTTAAAACACGACGGCATCCCATCATTGGTAGATGCAAGGAAATCCATTGGCTTTCGGCTGGAATGTACCTTTATATGTTATCCTTTCTAATTTTTGCTGAGGTTTCTGTTTGGTTGGAAAGATTAACAGATTGAGGTATCTTAATGTCATCTATTCTCTGCAGAATAAACCCGTGTCTTGTATATAAAAAAATGCTGGAAACACACAGTGGATAGGCAACATTTGCAGAAAGAAGAGATTTGATGTTTCCGGTGGATGCCCGTTCGTCCCAACTGGAAAAGAGAGAAAATAAACAAAATGCTGGAGGAACTGAGCAGCCCAGGCGGCATCTATGGAAGAGTACACTCAACGTTCCGGCCGAGACCCTTCATCAGGACTGGAGAAAAAAATGAGGAAACCTTGCAGAGGAGCTTCTCTCTCTCTCTCTCTCTCTCTCTCTCTCTCTCTCTCTCTCTCCCCCCCCCCCCCCCACCCCCGCTTTCCAAATCGTTCCCTGCATCGATTACTCAGACAATAAATCCTGTTGGGGAATGCTCTTCATCCCAACGCACAATCAGGCACAAACGTGAGCGTGTCCGCTGGCCAGTGCTCGACAAAGAAGCAGCTGAATCGGAAAGGATTCCCGAGACCTCGCCGGTCGCAGAGGGAGAAATGTAAAATGTCTGAAAAGTGTCGGTTTCGCAGTCCCCGAACGAATGTTGACTTGACCCCGTGAAACGTCGTGTGTTCGGACGTCTGAATGACAGATTTAATTTCGCGCTAGTTTCTCATCACTGGTTAATATACCCGCCCGTCACGGAAAACGGGTTTTCATTTCCCCGAAGAGGAATTAGTTTTGCTGTTTCCATATTAAATGTGATTTCAAACCGGATTTTCAAAACAAAAAGTGTTAAGGAGGTTAAGTCGGAGTTTGATGGTGAAATGATCTGTTCATCGGGGATGTGGAACAGTCCGGTCTGCAGTGACCCCGGGAAGGGAGAATCTCGCGATCGGTGTTCAGCTTCTTCAGATATCCCCTCAGCAACTCTGTATGTCAGCGCCATTCAGTGTAACCCTCAGTGACAGGGTCCCATGTTCGCTAAAATATTTCCATCATCCACCTCTGCTATGCTTTAAACTTTAAGCAAAGGCCGGTCTTACGCTCGATTTAAGGAGTACGGTTCAACGAGTTAGAAAAGAGGAGGAGAATGAAACCGACGCCTTCGCCCAGCTCAGGCCACCCGCCAGAGACTGAGTGAGATTCTCTCCTCCAACTCAGCGCCCAGAGCTCAGGGTGAAAGGTCACCGACCTGAAACGTGAACTCTGTTTCTCCCTCCGCAGACGCTGCCTGAGCTGTGGAATATTTACGGCAGTTTCGGATTTTACTTCAGTAATTTTCCTTTTTTTGCCGACCCCGGGATCGATACACTCCCCATACGTCCCGTGACACAGTGACCACATTCCATGTAAAATGCCCTTGTTCCTGGCCTGCCCAATTGTGAGGAGTGTGTAGTCGTGGCCGAGTCGTTTGCAGATGCGATAAGAATTTATTGGGAGTTCACCGCGAAGCTTCTAAATAGGACAAATATTTGTTCCTCACGTTTTCTTTTTATAGTGTCCTCGACTCTCTGATGGAAATCATTCATTCAAGCAGATTGTGAAAATCGGTGTCCTAGCATCGACTACTAGTCAACATCGTCCAACGAAGAAATGGATCATTTAATCCTTTTTCACTCCCTGCTTGGTGGCGCAATCGGTGAGCGCGTTCGGCTGTTAACCGAAAGGTGGTGGTTCGAGCCCACCCAGGGTGTCTGGTGATCCAGCAGCTTTTTCGGTGCATTTGATTGTCTGCTGGGATAGTGGGTGGGGGTGGAACGGGGGGATGCTCCCTTTCTGCTGCCGTACAGAGTTCAGTGGGGATTTAAATTGTTTTATTTTTGCCAGATACAATATGTGACAAAAAGCTTCTCTTTCATACTTTTCATAGACATCAAACTCTTACTATCTCTTCTTTCAGTTGGTCCCGACGAAGGGTCTCGGCTCGAAACGTCGACTGTACCTCTTCCTATGGATGCTGCCTGGCTTGCTGCGTTCACCAGCATTTTTTATGTGAGTTGCTTTCATAGACATCATATCATGACACAGAGTATTGTCTGAGAACAAGGTTCATCATTAATTAAATGCAGAATAAAGTGAAACAGCCACAGAGAAAGCACAGTGCGGGAAAATAATAAGGTGGGGCGTCATAACGAGGGAGATTGTGAGGCGTCCATCTTTTTTCACGAGGAGACCATTCAAACTATGCTTCACAGCGTGGCACATGCTTTATTTTCCGTGATCATTCTGCTGGAGTCTAATTGGTTTCATTCCACAAAAAAATTATCATGGTGTTCGGGAAGAGAACTGAACAAGGATCAAGTATGATCGCACTGGATGGTGGAGCAGACTTGAGGCCGAATGACTGTGACCATCAGCCATTATCTGTGTTTCACTGCTCAGTTGTGATATGCAGGAAGGTTTGGACCTGAACACTTCTGTATTTCAATTGGGGATGTAGCTCAGTGGAAGAGCGCAGGCTTTGCATGTATGAGGGCCCGGGTTCGATCCCCGGCATCTCCACGCCAGTGAGCTGGAATTTTGGACAATCATCAGGTTTGCAGTCGGCACAATGATCGTACAGCGGTACAGCGGCACACATAAACCTTGACGTTGAGTCTCACCGCGGACAAGACTAACGAGATGATTCATTAGGAAGGTGCAGGCTGACCGCTCATTACCGCAAATAAACGGCTCCTCGAGAGAGAGACAGAGCGGACCACCAAACCCGCCGCCTGAACGCCACAGAGAACAGCAAGAAAGCGCACCGGCGTGTCCACTTCCTGAGGAGACTGAAGCCAGTGAGACTTCCCCAAACTCCATTCTAAAATGCTTTTATTTCACAGGAGCGTCATTGAAAGAGCTCTAACCACTTGATAAATCGTCTGGAACGAGAATCGTAAGGAATCCGACGGCAAGTCCCTGCAGAGGAGAGAGAGGCTGCGACAGCAGTTCACTTTCACATTGAGACCCAGAGATTTGCGGACTATTGAAAACTGACGGAATTCTGACCTTCATTGGATCATATGGACGGATTAGGAGGTGAACGAGACTCGGGATTGGACAAAATAAATCCCGCAGTGCGGGTGTATTCTCCGGTTCACCTCAGACTGCGGTCGCTGCTGGTCACGTCGACACTGACCGACGTAGCATCCACAAAATGCAGCAGGAACTCAACGGGCATCTGCGCACGAAATATGGACTGTTTCCTCCTCCTCAGAGATGCTGTCAGATCTGGTGATTTGCCCCGGCATTCTGTGTTCTGGATTTGCAGCATCTGCAGAATCTCCTGTGTTTATAACCTAAATAACAGTCAGCAGGCAAAGAGAATCTCCCGCTGTATATTGCAGACCACATCCACGGCTACAACTCGAAAGCTTATAAAGAAACTCCCATCGGGGTCTTCTTACCCGAACAGCTTCTTAATCCCCGCAGAAGGATTCTACATCTCCCGATCCTGCTCTGCTCTGACTGAGACTCCATCCAGTTCAGTGACTGATTTCCTGCTGAAAGGTCATTGAGCTGAACGTGAATTCGGTTTCTCTTTTCTCAGCCGCTAACAGATCTGCTGAATATTTCCAGCAATCCCCGCTTTTAGTTCAGGATCAACCCCGTTTATTTGACTCCGGGATTTGAATCTACCTGTGAAGAACTTGTAGTCGTGGCCGAGTGGTTAAGGCGATGGACTAGAAATCCATTGGGGTTTCCCCGCGCAGGTTCGAATCCTGCCGACTACGTCTTTATATCGGTTTTGACTCCCTGATCCCTCCCAGGGATACAGATTGTAAAAAGCCAGTCGAAGCACCGATCTCTGTTCGCCGCCTCCAAAACCAGGAAGTGTCCATGTGTTTTGCTTTTATTCAGGTGGCCTCTACTATGCAATCGGTCAGCTGCTGTTCGGCTGTTATCCGAAATGGTGGTGTTCCAAACTATCCAGGCACGCTTTTGATCCAGTGGCCTTGACTGTCCGTTTTGTGCTCTCCGTGCTGTGCCTAATACATTCATTTAAAGATTTAAAAAAATCCACATATGGAAAACAGAACACTATCACGACCTGCCTTGCTTACATTCATGTTGACATAAACTTAATATATTGTACATGGACGATCAAACAACAGAAACTCTTACAGGGCACCAGTGTATTTCATGTTTGAATTTATGTTATCGCCACTTGAACCAGAGGGATAAATTCATTCAACCTCACTCACACCAACACTGTTTCCACAACTCACTTTCAAACTCGACATTTCGCGCAATCGACAATATTCCTTTGTTGTTGTTATTATTATTATTATTATTATTATTATTATTATTATTATTACAACGTTTGTACTTTCTGAGCTCAAGCCAGTGAAACCAGAAGTCCGGGTGAACTGAAGTGTAACAGCGACAGGGGAAGCACAGTGCAGGTAAATAATAAGCTGCAGTATCATAACGAGGTGGACTGTGAGGTCAAACGTACACCTTATCGTACTAAGAAACCATTCAATGGACAAAACAGCTGGACTGAAACTATCCATGAGTTTGTGACACGTCCTTTCAGGCTTTTGTGCTTTCTGCCCGATGGAGGAGGGAAAGGAGCGGGGTTGTCTTTGGTCAGGAATCTGTCCGTTCGATATGACCGGAAATTGCATTTCCTGCAGCGGAGTCCTTGAAACTGACGGACTTGTTGGGACTAATGGTCTGTTTTTCATTTGGCCAACACTGCACCCAATAATTAAGAAAATTATTGAGAAAACCAGAGTAGGGAGGAAGAGGAAAATCCCCTTCATTCACCCACCCAGAAACAAAGTTCAGACAGGTGACCATTAAATAGGAAAGGTATGTCTTACTTTGGAAATAGAGCCGAACACTAGAACAGAACCTAATTTCCCAAATAGAAACATCTAAACAGAATAGAGAGGGATAAAGTTCGAAATTATAACTCCACAAGGGATAACCACTCGGAAGAATAGATTCGCAACGATCAGTTTGATCCAGACGCAACACTCACCCCAACCCCCCAGCATCACCCCATGGGAAAAATGCATCCCGATGAACACAAGTACTCTTCTCGACAGAGTGCCAAGCTCACCCCACATCACCAGCTCTAACTCCCACCACCCAGCGGACATCCCTCAACCCTAACCCCCAACCTAATCCTAACATCCAAAGGATCACACACCCTAGTTAACCCTGGACACACCCCGAAAAAGGGACCTACTTAACACTGGGCCCCATGCTCCTTTTCTCCGCTCCTCCAAATGCGGAGGCCTACATCCACATTCCTCAGCCACATCCCTAAACATAAAAACTTCACCCATCCTACACACCCCCATAAACCTGAGCCCTCTCTCCACCGGGGGCCAAGTTCACGCCACTTCATCATCAGACCGGATGCTCTTTCAACTCCTCCCACCACCACAAAGTCCTGTGGCCCCTCCACCCAGCCATACACCTAAGTATAACACCTCCAACCCTCCTGCACACCCCCATAAACGTGGGCCCTCTCCCCATCAGGGAGCCAGTTTCACCCCACATCACCAGCACCACGACACCCCATAAACATTCCCAACCCTACACTTCACCCTAATTCTAACTTCCACTGGACTGCGCACCCAAACTAAACCGGACAGCACCCAAATAACCCAAGCCACACCCCACAAAAGGGCTTACCTGGCAGTCCTTTGCCCTACCCCTAAACGTAACATCTCCAACCCTCATACACACCCCCTTAAACCCACGCCCTCACCCCATCAAGGGGTCAAATTTACCTAATATCAGCAGCGGTTTGATTCCTGTTTCAGACCTGCCCCCTATTGCAAGGTCCCGCAGAAACCTTCACCCCGCCCCCCAAATGCAGTTGTCACCCCATCCCACCTCCCTTCGCCGTGAATCCTCCACCCCCATTACCTAACTCTACCCCGGGTCTGTCCCTCCCCACAACTCCGCTCAATTAGCTACTGCACAGCCCCCAGATCACAGCACCCCGTACCTATAAAACCCCCACCCCCAAAACACTATCCATAAGCAATAACTCCACCATTTTAACTTAAACTCCAGCACAGAGGTTAACGAGGAGGAAGATCCCAATAAAGGCAAGTCGGGGACCGAGACGATGACAACGTGGGCCAAAATCAAAGTGGCAGGGTGAAGTGATACTGCATCTCCAGTACGAGATCTACAAACACTAGAGGGATAGTTTGCCCACTTCCCATATACTCGCATCCTGACCCATCTTCCACTCTTTGCCCATTCTCCTAATCTCTCTAAGTCCTCCTGTAGACTCCCTATTTCCTCAAAACTACCTGCCCCTCCACTATTTCTGCATCGTCTGTAAAATTGGCAACAAATCATCAATTCCATCGTCCAAATCATTGACATGTAACATACAAATAATCGGTCCCACCACAGACCCCTGTGGAACACCACTAGTGACCGGAAAAGGCTCTCTTTACTCCCTCTCTTTGCTTTGTGCCAATCAGCCACTGCTTTATCCATGCTGGTATCTCTCCTGTATCACCATCGGCGCGTAGCTTGTTAAGCAGCCTCCTGTATGGCATGGCACCTTGTCAAAGGCCATCTGACAATCCAAGTACACAACATCAACCGATTCTCCTTTGTCTATCTTGCTTGTTATTTCTTCAACGAATTCCAACAGTTTTGTCAGGCAAGATTTTCCCTTCAGAAAACAATGCTGATTGCGGTCTTTTTACTCTTGCACTTCCGTAGCTCTATGCAAAATGGTTCAACATCTTCTGACCCTATGTCACTTCTTTCTAATGCTTTGATTTCATTCTTTACCAACAGGGCAACACCATCCACTATGCCTTCCTGCCTGTCCTTTTGATACAATGTGTATCCTTGGATATTAAGCTCCCAGATATAATCTTCTTTCAGCCATAATTCAGTGATGCCTGCAGCATAATACATGCCATTCTGTAACTGTGGTACAAATTCACCAATCTTATTATGTATACTGCACACATTCAAATATATCAGCTTTAGTCTTGTATGCTCATTTTTTGATTTTGTCCCCCCTTTATGTTGCAAATCACCCCGTTGACTGCAATTTTGCCCTACCATCAGCCTTTCCTTACTAAGAGTCTCTCTACACATTGACTGTGTTTGTAAACTACCTCGTGTTCTGCACTCTCACTTCGTTTCCCATCCCACTGTCAAAATTAGTTTAAACCCATCCGAGCTGTATCTCTGGTTAGTGCAGAAGGTGGTGCTGAGGTATAAGACCAGCCATGACCTTATCGAACCATGGAGCAGGCGCAGGGGTCTGAATGAGACAAGGATCAGGAGCAGAAGCAGCAGAGGGCAGTGACGTATCGAGGGAAGAAATATTGTTCAGCATCATAGCAAACAGATAATTCACCTGGCGCTGATAAACACATCCAGGCCGGTTCAGAGGAGGATGGGTGGAAACAGCAGAGACTCTGCACATCATTTCCCAATCTCTCTGGCTGCGGGAGGATTGAAGGCTGCTGACATTGTGTCCATGTTTACAAAGGCAAATGGAGATGGGCTGAGTAATTACCGACCAGTCAACTTCCAGGCAGTGCTCAGAGGATTGCTGGAGATAATTCCGAGCGACACCAGGAATCATTGTTGAGAGAAGATTTATTCTCAACATCGGAAGGTTGGATGTTGTTTGATTATTTTTCAGGAGAGTTGGTCAAGAGAGTGAAGATTAGTCCTGGCAAGTGTGAAGTTAAATGTGAAGGGAACATACACATTTAATGGCAGGACCCTTACAGCATTACTGCACAGATTGATCAGGAGGTCTAAGTTGCAACACAGACAGGCAGAGTGGTAAAGAATGTGTACGGTATGTTCGCCGTCATCATCAGAAACACAGAATACAAGGGTCAGGAATTCCGGAGTCAGATGTAGAGTTTCTGCTCAAGCTACATTTGGAGTGTCCTGTGCAGTTCTAGTTGCAGGAGGAATGTGGAGGCTTTGCAGAGGGTTCAGGAGAGATTTATCAGGATGCTGCCTGGCCTGGGGAGGATGTGCTGTGAGGACCAGAAGGACAAAATTGGATTGCTTCTTCTGGAGCATTGGACCTGAGGAGAGACCTGACAGGATTTGATAAAACTCTGAAAAGCATTGTTAGGTTCCACAGTGCGCATCTTTTTTTTTTCTGAGAGTTCACACATCACATACTTGAGGACATAGCTTTAAGGGGAGAGGAGTAAAATTTAAAGTAGATGTTTTACAGAGTGGTGGGTGCATGGATCACACTGCCTGGGATGGGAGTGGTAGCAAAGTTGTGAGCTTTTTAATACCAGATCAATTTGCAGGAATTGGGGGATATGGATCCTGTGCAGGCAGAAGGGATCAGTTTAATTTGGAATCATAGTCGGCTGAATGTCCTGTTCCTATCCACAACTGTTTGATGTCTGTACAGTGTGCTTGATGTCATCCACATGGATGTCAGCGACGTGTTAGATGAAACCCACAGCGCAGAGAGATCCCATAGGATCTAAGGCAAAGTACAAATGGATCCCACTCTGTCTCGGTGAGAGGGAGTGAGGGAAACTCTGCTGTCAGTGTGGGCACCTGATGAAGGAGTTTGCAGATGTGACAATACTTGTCCGTGTGGGAGATCGTGAGGAGGGAAGCTGAAGACTGCAGGAAAGGCCAGTGGATTCAGCAGGTGGGCAGGCAGGAGGAACATGGAATTTAATCTGGGGAACTGAGGAGATGTAGGTGGGGAAGACAAACAAGGCCGTGGACACACAGTACATGGGGGAATATGGAGAAGTGTGCAGGGGCAGAGGGACTCTGGAGAACATGAGGACACGTCCCTGGCAGCAGTCAGCAGTCAGTTGATGGGTGAAGAAGGCATAGAGCAGACCTGCATTTGTTGTCTGAAGGCACAGTGTGCCAGAGCAGGGAACTCTACTGGAAATGCATAAACGGAAGTGGGGTCTCAGATGTAGCACTGGTCACCACACCACAGGGACATACAGACACACACACATCCGAATTATGAGCAGGAGTTCCCATTCAGACCCTCCTACCTGCTCTGTCATTTAATGGGGTCATGGCTGGTGCCACTTCAATATTAAACTCCTTGTTCCTGTCTGCCTGCCTCCACCGCCACCATCATCAGAGACTATGAAGTTTATTTCCCAAACTGTACTGTAGTATCTGTACAATTGTAATTCTGCCCATTGTAAATTAGCACCTGATGTAAGCCCCCATGTCAATTTTTGGAATTGATGGCTTCTTCTCCTGATCCGATGCTGAGAGAAATGTTAGTGGATACTGTATGTCTTCTGAATACCTCATGTCACGGAGAGGCAGCACAGCTCCTGTTCCACTCAATGAACATGACCCTTAGTTATGAATGCATGTTGGGGCTAAACGGTCGAGTTGTTGAGTGTGCTGTAAGAGGTCTATACATTTGGAAAGTGGGTTAACAGTGCAGTCTCTACCCTTCAATAGTATGAGTTTGATTCTGTTTACCACTTTGATAAGAAGATTAGAGCTGTGAAGGGAGCACTGGACCGCACTGCCCAGAGAAATCACACTTGCCAATGGAACTGCTTTCAACGATGGCAATAAACTTCTCATCATGGACTGCATAAATCCTCAGCGCTGAAGCTGCTTCATGAGGATGAGGGTGAAGTCTGTTACTGCAACTACGGGGTGATGAGATTAGATTTAGGTAACAGTACGTGCAATGTCCATGTCACCAGTGATCCTGTAACCTCTGTTAATGGCACTTACAGTATTGGATGACAGGCTCACTGCTGTTTGCCAAGGGTATCCCCTTTGCCTTTAAATTGAGCCTTTGGCCTGAACAAAAGCTGTCAAATATTTATTGATATTTGGAGTCTGTAGCAGAAAATACTAACACCTGCCAGCATTGAAGCACGAAGGAGACTGATGATTGTAACTGGATTGTAGTGTTCCTGTTCTGGGGACCTACCAGACGGGATCGTGAGAACATCAGTATGACCCCAGTGTTGCAGTGATCGGCTAACAACACTGCTGTAGTGCTACATGATACAAGTCTGGTCATCAAAGACATTTCTAACAAAGTGGCAGCAAGCTGCATCATGGCCTTTCAAATCTGAACAGCATTAAACTTCCTGTTGGCCGAGAGGGGAGGAACTTGTGTCATTATTGGACTGAAATAATGCAAAACATCTTTGATATATCTGAGAACATCGCCGATTTTATCAGTGCGGATCCCGATCGAACAGGGGTGTCAAACTACCGGCCCGGGGGATGATTTGTGGAATAAAAGTATATTCACGACCATTGATTATGCATGGGTACGGCAGCCGCTCCCTCTCCCACCGCTGTCTGTGCCGCCTGCTTCGCCGGCAGCTGTTGTGTGTACTTAGAAAACAATAGGCGGCAGTTAACCGCCCGCTGTGCATAAGCACCTTCCACCCTGCTCTGAAGACCACGAGGGCCCCACTTACGTCGTCAGACACAGTATGAGCAGTCAGAGTACTCAGGCAAGTAACACCTGTAGCAAGGCTGCTGTGGTTCAAAATGCTTTCCAAGAAAATAAAAGTTGACATCGAAGGTCAGATAGTCAACGATAATTGGAAAGCTCGTTGTTCTTCTGTGAGGACAACAGCAAACCTATGTGTCTGATCTGCTCGCAACAAGCGGCTGCGGCAAACGACTGCAATATCAAATGACACTATGAGACGTCACACGGAGAAAACTATGACATGTACGCATGGGGATGTGGTTTTCTGGGAATCACAGCGGCAGGTCAGCAGGTAGTGTTGAGCGGAAAGTAGAAATGAGGTTGCGGAACGCAGCCACGTTAATGAGCACGGTGGCACCGAGAGGCTGAAGTGTGTTTATATCAGTGCAGGGTGCAGAACTGTTAAGGCAGACGTACTTAGAGCCTGAATTAGTACATGGCGCGGTGATTCGTTGATTACAGAGATCTGGGTGACAGAAGGACTGGACTGGTTTCTAACCAGTCTAGGATTCATATGATTCAGACAGTCCAGAGGAGGCTAAAAGAGATTCCGGAGCAGCTCTGCTGATGAGGAACAATGTCACAGCGGCGAGGAAATCTCGCTGGCACTTGCAGTAAGCCAATGTCACAGCCACGGATTCGGCAACGCAGTAGATCGGGCAATTGCGCTCGTGAATATGCACATGTCAGCTAATTATTATTTAATTGCGATAGTACTTAACTCCATTCATTCCATCGTACAATTTGCCGAGACTTGAAACAGTGCAGCAGCGCTTCACTGCCTGTTTGCATTCGGCCTTTGCTGAAAAATTGGACAGTCGGGTCAATTGACTCTGAAGACGAGCGGTATTCGTTTTATTCTTAATTGTTATTTTAAGCAGCAGTGTTGGTTTCATTCACCATTTGAGACTTTTAGCTAACGGCCAGAGTGTTTATTGCTTCCTTTTCCCTTTCACACTGTTCACATTAAATTCTGTGAAATATCGATCTGCTTCAGTGTCTCTCACCTCACACTTGGGCCATATCCGAAGCCGGTGACAGGAAGTCTCAAACCACACAATGATGGACCCAGCAGAGAGAGAGAGAGCAGCTGACCTTGGCCATGAGATTCATTGGTCAGAGTGATTCGGCGAGGCAACAATGTTCCGTTAGAATTCCTATGTATAAACCCTTTTCTCTGTCTCCATCGTGACAGAAGGATCTTGCAAAGTTTGAACAGTGACGTTTTGACATTGGTGGCTTCAGGAGAGGGTAACTTTACTCTCAGTGCGTCTCCAGACTCTATATTCCCAGAGTCTCGAGTCTACATATCTAATTCTCTAGTCTATATTGAGTTGCTTCAATATCCATTCTAAGCTTTTCAAGTCACAAATACCCAGGTTCCCAGCTTTGTGGTTCCATGACTCAGGTCTGCATAACAAATGAGCACTTCAAGTAAGCTCTTCAATTGATTCAACAAATCATCATTGACGTCAGTAGTGTAAATTCTGGAAAAGCCATACTCCAAAAGCTGACCCCTGACTGGAGTGTGCAGATACACAAGTAAAGTAACCTCATGATGAAAGTCATGGTACAGTCATGGTGCAGACTGGGAAAACTGAATTGTCATGTAGCAAATTAACTAGATCTATAGAGAAATAGCTAGCATAGCGATGAAAGAAACCTATCTATGCTGTCTTGATCTGGAAATTGAGTTCATATTCTAATTGTCTCTGGAATAAATTGTGAAAGATAAAACACTATAAGATTTGAAAAGGTTCCTTCTCTTGGTTTCAAGTTTCATGTTTTCAAGGTTTCCCAAGGGCTTTTCTTTATGTTCCTAAGCGTTTTATTTTTCCGGTTGTTTCCAAGGCTTATTCATGTGTTCAGGGTTTCTCAATGTCCTCCCCACCTCGTGAACACCGAAGTCTCTCTCTCTGCCCCGCCTACGGGTTCTTGATCTCAGCCTACTGGGTTTCCCAGGTGTCTCAGTCTCTCGGGATCGCCGAGTCGCCCTTCCTCTCGAGTTCCTCTTGCCTCCCTCTAAAGTTCCCAAGGTCTCTCGAGTCATTCCTGGCTCTCGCGTTTTCAGGTTTTCCTGCGCCATCAGGTGCCAGCTATCGGGAGGAGGTGGTCCTGTAGTGACTGCTTCAGGCATGTGCGGGGCATCAGAGAGCATTGGGCTCTGAGGTTTTTAGACCACCAGAATTGTTTATTAACAACAGTTATCAATGGTTTAACAGCTCCTTTCGTCTTTCTCGAGCGACTCGCTCTTTGTCATGTGGTTTCCTGTGCTTTCTGTTTAAGTTTGTTATGTTAATTTTCATAGGCTCCGGGATTCTGTTATTTCGTTGTTGAAGCAGATGCCCGATCAGCTCCAACCGGAGAGTTCTCATTTTGAATATGATCCCTCTGACGGTGTCACTTGGTCGAGTTACCTCTGTAAAAGCTCTTGTTTCTGTCTCTACATGGCCGTCTTTGCCTCCGATATTGGCAGTGCACACCATGGCAATTGTCTACCAGCATCACTGAAGGACATCTTGGGCAAGTCTCTCATCGGGGACTTCTAGCGCACACAGGTTATGGTGCCTCAGGGGATGCGCATAGAGAGGGGTTTCCTGTCGCAACCACGGATTCGGCAGCGCATCAGATTCGCATTTACGATCGTGAATATGCAAGTGTCAGCTAGTTATTATTTCATTGTGATAGTATTTAACTCCATTCATTCCGTCGTAGAATTTGCCCAGTCTTGGACACAGTACAACAACTCTTTGCTGCCTGTTTGCATTTCGCCTTTGCTGAGAAATTGGCCAGTCAGGTCAATTGACTCTGAAGACTAGCGCTATTCGTATTATTCTTAGTTGTTCTTTTCAGGCGCAGTGTAGGCTTAGTTCACCATTTGATGGTTTTAGCTAACGGCCGTGTTTGGCCTTCTGTTTATTGTTTTCTTTCCCCTTTAACACTATTCTCATTAAAGTCTGTGAAATATCAACCTGTTTCAGTGTCTCTGACTCCGCACTTGGGCCATATCTGAACCCGGCGACACAGAATGCGGATAGAATTTAGGAATAGGATAGCTGTAATCACTGTGAATCGATTACACTGTCAACTTCCCTGTAGCCCGGAAGACAGACAAACAGATAAATCGGCAGATTATAGGCTGATGGAAAAACAACAGAGGAGCTGTAGCGTTTGAATAATCTGCCCAGAATAACTGGGACACCCTTACAGTCCCAGGCTTGATTGGACATTTTTTTTACGCGTGTTCAGGAAGAAACAGTATGTAGATGGTGCACCGGGGAGAGAGACATACCCGATTGGCATTGGAATAGGGCCCAGCAAGATGAGTTTCACTGGGAGAGATTTAATGATCATAATTCTGGAGGTTGTCAGATGGTCGTTGAAGAGGACATGATGGGAACTGCATGTGGATGAACGTAAACTTAGGAAGGCGAATTGCAGCCGAATTGGCAGGAATCGTAGAGAGCGGTCTGAGAGCTGAATGTGTTGGTTAAATCCATGCCTAGCATGTGAGAGTCTCTGGCAGTCCAGCCGGTCAGATTTCAGGGCTTCCCTGTCCCTGTGAGGGAGTAAGAGAGGTCTGGTGACATTCAGGAGCTCAGAGTAATGGGAGATATTGCATTTAGTTTTTTTAAAAAATAAAAACCGTCATATGTCCGGTGTAGCAGCACAAATTGGATGGATCTAGGGGGGAAACATAGTACTACGGAAACAGCAGCACCACTCCAGGACAAAGGCGGGAGTGTTTGCATAGTTAGAAGGTGAGATACAAAATGAATACTTTTCATTGCTGTTTACCAAGGGAAATGTCAGGGAGGAAAGCGAGATCAGGAAAGGGTAGGCTGATATTCTATGATGTGTTGATTCTAAGGAGGAGATTGTGTTGGGTCTCTCAAAGAGTGTTAAGGTGGGTAAATCCTTCGGGGGGGTTTAGTCCATTGGGGGCCACAGACCACATGCATGCAGACATGCAGTTTAAACTGGCATCATGGTCAACAGACACAGAGTGAACCGGGGGGACTCTTCCTGTGCTGTACTGTTCACTGTTTATTGATGAATGATCACAGCACCAGTGGGCAAAGGATCAAATGGAGAGAGTGACGAAACCTTTATTTCTGCTTTGACTGTGGTTCTCATCTGGGACACATAGCCTGCCGAGCTGATGGGAACAGCCATTCAGTGTGTTCAAAGAGGAACTGGACAGGTCCTTCGGGGAAATAGCATGCCGAGCCGTGGGAAGAGACTGGGAAATGGACAGTAGGAATGTAGTACCAAAAGCTTGTATATAATACATTGGTTTACTAGTCTACCCCATTCCACAGTGATCTTTTGCCCACTAATGGTCTGAAAAAGTCAGTGTAGTCTCCAGGAGACTTCTAATCTACCCAAGTGTATATGGCCAGTTCGTGTAATAAGGACACACTTCTGTAAAGGTCTGCCACTACCTTCCAAGCACACTGAGCTGCCGGAGCACAACACAGGTCAGTAAAGACACAGACCAGAACAAGACTCTGATACAAGTACGAAGTTTTATCAAAACGTTCCACCAATGACAAAAGCACAGCACTCTACCTTTGACCTATAGACATCATCAGCATCTTACGGTAAGAGCAAACGCATTTACAACACGAGGCACCGCACTGTAAGAAGATACATCTTTACAACAGTCCGCACCGCTCTGTAAGGACACAGAGCTCTACAACTGTTGGCAGGAAGTTATTAAGACACAGGCCTTGATAATCGTTGATACAAAGACTTTCACAGTGACTGACCAGTACTGAAGTGACAGAGATTGTTATTATACGTAGAAACTAACTGGCTTTGCGCTGTGTAATCAGAGAACTGTAACATTCCTGGAAATATCTTACATTTAACAATAATAAACCCCACTTTGTTCTCCACTCTATGACAGGGACACAGACCCCAGCAACCCCAACATAACTCTGTGGGGACACAGTTTTCCAGTAGCATCCATTTGCTGTACAGATAAAGACAGACATGACACAGTGAAGACACGATCAAACACAGACCAAACTCCGCACACTGTACACCAGCCACTTGCAACACTGGAAGCACACAGAGCAAAGTAATTTGCAATATATAGACCTTCGGTACGGGGACTTAGACCTATGAAATTCTCAGCGCTGTGTGAGTGCACACAGACCTGAACCCACCTTACATTGTGCTCCACCGTTGAAGACTAGTACAACCCCAGCGCTTCAAACACTGAGACTTGTACAACCCTGATAGTGGAGAGCAATACGTGGCCACGGTCAATCACCTCCCTCCAACTGGGATTCTTTCAGGATGGAAGAGAGATTTCACGAAGAGGAAACTAGAGATATTGTGTGCTTCACTTTGCAGAGGTTTTTTATGTTTCAGCAGGAGAAAAAGGAACAGAAAGGTAGGAATGTTATAGAATGTTGTAAAAGCAACAGATAGTGTGTGACTGTAGTTTCCACAATGTTGACTGGGTTCGTACTGTAGAGGCTTAGAGGAACAGAATTTGTTCGCACCCCGGAACGACTTACCAACATTTATAGCCAATTCTACGCAAGTTTGTGCAAATGTCGTTTCGAACGTTGACAAACTTGTGTAGGTGTACAGAGATTATCCTGACTGGTTGCATCATGATCTGTATGGAAGCACCAATGCCACTGAGTGAAGTGGACCGTAAAAAGTTGTGGATGCAGCCAGTCCAGCATAGGTAAAGCCCTCTCCACTATGAGCACATCTGTATGGAGCATTGCCGAAGGAAAGCAGCATCATCATCAAGGACCCCATCATCCAGGCGATGTTCGTTTCTCGATGCTGCCATCAAGAAATTATGCGACCCCTCACGTCCGATAGTACCAGGTTCAGGAATAGCCATTACGCTTCAACGATCAGGCTTTTAAAACAGGGGATAGTTTTAGTCACCCTAAGGATGAGCTCACAATATAACTCTGAAAATCGTCTTCTCCAGATAACCATGAAATACAGAATCAAACAACAACAATGTCGTTGAATGAAAAGTCATCACCTCTCGCCCGCAAGAAAAACGAATTGGAACTCGCAAACCCCAAAATCCCAACGCCACCCTCGCACAACTGTAAGTGATCTCCCACCAGTACACAACATCTGAAATATCAAACCTCTAATCCCCAAGTTCCTCCTACACAGAAAACAGCGTCAATATACATCAAACACCTAACACCTCACCCGCACATAAAAATCTAACAGATCTAACACAGCTAACACGAAAAAAAAACGCCAACAAGAATATTAGCCTTCAACACCACCCCCATTCAGAAAGTAGCAAATAGCCAAGAACGTAAACACAGAGAAAAAAAAAACCTTAAGGAGACCAATATAAATTACCGTCCGCACTAACTATCTTGCATATCTTCGAACTTCGAAAATCAGCGAGGACGTCACGGAGTCCTGCCGTGGGGCCTTCATAGACGAAGACTGGGCTCTTTCTCTTTGCTGGAGGCGGCCTCCCGACCTCCTGGCCGACGCACCCTCCCATGGGGAGTGACCAAAATTGTCACATACAAAACGGGCACCTCACTTGACAGTAAAGAAACAGGTTCCACCGAGACTCGAACTCGGATCGCTGGATTCAGAGTCCAGAGTGCTCACCATTACACCATGGAACCACATATATTTACTGTGAACGATCGTAAGAAACTGAATCGCAAGCTAGCGTGTACTGACACGTGTGAACTTTGACAATAAATTTACTTTAAACATTGCACTTCCTAGACCAATTTCGTGAGGAGAGATTGAGTATGACAAGAGCTTTTCTCTTTGGAGGGAAGCAGGATCGATAACAAAAAAAAACATAAAAAAAACAACTGGAAGAGACCAATATAAACTACCGTCCACACCAACAATCACATATGCCTCAGAATTTCGAAAACAGCCTCTGTCAGCGTCAAGGAGAGCGACAGCTCAAACTCAGTCCTTCCGTGGGGCCTCCCTCCACCGAGACCCGACCTGCCGACCTTCGGGCAAAGCGGCCCTTCGACCTTCCCCCCCCCCCCCCCGACGCGGAGTGATCAAAATTTTCACGAACAATCCAGTGTGTTCACAAATGGACCCGTCACTTGGCAGAACCAGGAAATAAGTTCCACCGAGACTCGAACTCGGATCACTGGATTCAAAGTCCAGAGTGCTCACCATTACACCATGGAACCACAGGTATTCGCTATGAACGACCACAAGAAGATTAATCTTAGGGTAGTATGTGGTGACACGTGTAAATTTTGATAGTAAATTTCAGTTGAACTTTGAACTTCATAGAGAGTGTGTTGTGAGGACATGTTGAGGATGGGAATAGTTTTCTCTTTGGAGAGAAGCAGGATGAGAGGTGACTTAAAAGAGGTGTACAAGATGCTGGAAGGCAAATATCGAGTAGGCAGTCAGAGTATTTGTCTGGGAGCAGAAGTGGCAAAACCGAGTTTAGACAATTTCAAGGTGATAGAGGAATTTAAAGCAATGGGAAATGCTTTAGATTATTTTTTATACACAGAAAATGAATGGCATTCGCATCTAGGGGTAGTGTTAGAAGCAGATATATTCGAGACATTTCAGAGACCTTGCACTGGGGCATGAGCCTTGCACCTGATGATTTTCTGTGGGAAACTATTTTGACAGCCGTCCGCGCCAAATAAGGACACAACCTTGGGGTATTTATTAATCTGAGGGCAATCTGATGAGAACTCTGTTTGTCAGGAAACGGGGAAAGTGGAGACTGTGAGCTGCTGAGATTGGGTAAACTCACATCTGACCTGTGGGATTCATTTAAAGTTGAGCAGTTCAGTAATGTTGAAAATTTAGCTAAAAAGGAAAATGAATCTTGAGGAAAGTTTAGGAAGTGGATATTGGACAATGCCCTCGATAAATATACAGCAATATGCAAATTAAACAGAGAATCTGTAGTGCCGAATGATGCTGGTGAGTGGGAATGATTTAGCAAAGCAAGACTGGGGAAATAACATTGCAATTTGCACACACATTAAAAACAAGAGGGACATCACAGGGCAGGTCGGAAAGTAGAACAACTCAGGGGCAGAGGAGAGAACGTATGCCTGGAGCCTGAGGAAGTGGGGAAAGCACGAAATGAATATTTCACGTCAGTATTCCTCAAACAAAAAGCGATGCAGTAAAGAATTTTCAGAAAGGATACTCTGCTATTCCAGTGCACGTTGACAACAAGCTGCGGGAGCGTTGGGACTCTCACCAGGACTGGATGGGATACATCCCCGGCTATTGAGTGAATGAGGCAAGATAGCAGATATCTGGAAACTTCACCGAGATCTTTGTAGTCTCTTTTTAATTGCACATTTTTTTATTTCAAAAATACTTCATTCAAAAATAAAATTATGTACAATAAACCATTCAATATCTCTCAATCCTTCAGAGATGTTTCCATTCCAGGCTCCATATTTGCACTTTTAGCCACCCAAGTGGCTGTCTGTTGTTTACTCTTTCCACACCATTTTTGAGGGGCATACTCCCCGCTCCCGACCCCTCCCACTCCCGCGGGAGAAGAACCCTAAACAGTGCTCCTTCCCCACCGGGCCCTTGCGGTGGCTGCACCGAGTTTCAGTGCGTCCCTCAGCACGTACTTCTGCAGCCGAGAATGTGCCAGTCGGCAGCATTCTCCCAAGGACATCTCTATGTTCTTGTAGACCATCAACTTTCGGGCCGAGCAAAGAGCGTCTTTCATTGAGTTGATAATCTGCCAGCAGCACCGGATGTTGGTCTCCGTGTGCGTCCCCGGGAACAGCCCGTAGATCAGAGAGTCCTCTGTTACGCAGCTGCTGGGGATGAAACGTGCCACTAGCCCGTCCATCCGCCTCCACATCCTCTGTGCGAACTGATAGTATGCAAGGAGGTGGGTCACAGACTCCTCCTCACTGTAGTTCTCCCGTGGGCAGTGGGGTGTGGAAACGACGTTCCGGGCGTACAGGAGGGATTTGACTGAGAGAGCCCCTCTCACCGCCAGCCAGGCGAGGTCCTGGTGCCTGTTGGTGAGATCTGGCGATGAGGCATTTTGCCAGATGAACTGGATGGTCTGCTTAGGGAACCACTACACTGTGTCCATCACGTCCTTCTCCTGCAGGCACTGCAGGACATTACGTGCCGACCACTGCCTGATGACCCTGTATTCAAAGGCGTTCTCCTGGAAGAACTGTTATAAAAATGACAGGTATGGCGGCAACGACCAGCTGACCGGGGCGTTGCGCGGGAGTGGGGCCAGACTTATCCGTTGTAGCCAGGGCGACAAGTAGAACCTGGGAACATAGTGGTACTTGGTCCCCACATATCTGGGTTCTACACATAACCTGATGCAGCCACACACAAAGCTGGCTATCAGGGTGAGGGGGACAATGGGGACGTTCTTGCCTCCATTGTCCAGGGACTTGTGCATGACGGTCCGCCTGACCCGCTCCATCTTGGACCCCCAGACGAATCTGAAGACAGCTCAGGTGATTTCCGACCTGTAGGAGCGGGGGACGAGCCACACCTGCGCCAGGTACAGCAGCCCTGAGAGCACCTCACATCTGATGACCAGGTTCTTGCCCGTTATCGATAGGGAGCGCCCTCCCCACAGTCCCAGTTTCTGTGTCACCTTGGCAGTCCGCTCCTGCCAGTTCCTGTTGCTTGCCTCGGCCCCTCAAAACCAGATCCCCAACACCTTCACGTGGTCAGACCTGATGGTGAAGGGGACACTGGACCGTTCGGGCCAGTTGCCGAAGAGCATGGCTTCGCTCTTCGCGCGGCTGACCCTGGCCCCCGAAGCTAGCTCAAACCGTTCGCAGATGCCAATCAGCCTGCGAACTGACCTCGGATCAGAGCAGAAGATGGTGACATCGTCCATGTACAGCGAGGTTTTCACTTGGGTCCCTCCACTGCCTGGCAGCGTCTCCCTTCTTATGACCTCATCAATCCTGATGGCTTCGGCAAAGGGCTCTATGCAGCAGACAAACAAGACAGGGGAGAGGAGACAGCCCTACCTGACTCCAGACCTGATGGGGAAGCTATCTGTTTCCCACCCGTTGACCTGGACTGCACTACGGATGTCTGTGTAGAGCAGTCTGATCCAATTCCGGATTCCCTCATCAAATCCCATTTTGGAGAGCACATTCCCCATGTACGTATGCGATATCCTGTTGAAGGCTTTCTCCTGGTCCAAGCATGACCAGGCAGGCGTCACCACCCCTCTGTCCTGCACGGAGGCGATGGTGTCCCTCAGCAGCGCGAGGCTGTCTGAGATCTTCCTGCCCGGTACAGCGCAGGTTTGATCCGGGTGGATCACCTGTCCCAGAGGAGACTTGACGCTGTTGGCGATAGCCTTGAACAGGGTTTTGTAGTCTACATTCAGGAGAGAGATGGGCCTCCAATTCCTAATGTTCTCTCTTTCCCCTTCTGCTTAGATGAGGGTGATGATGCCCTTCCTCATGGACTCTGACTTGCAGCCGGCCAGACGCATGGCGTTGTACGCTTCCAGCAGGTCTGGGCCCATCCAGTTCCACAGAGCCGAGTACAACTCAGCCGGTAAGCCGTCGCTTCAGGAGTTTTACTTGACTCAAAGGAACGGACGGAGCCTGTCAGCTTGTCCAGGGTCAGTGACTGGTCCAGACTCTCTCGCATGCCGTCGTCTAAGACCTCTGATAGCGGTCAGGAAGCTGCGGGAGGCTGTTGAGTCTGTGACCTTTTCGCCGTGCAGACCGGCAGAGAAGGTCCTGCAGATCCTCAATATGTCGGTCTGCGAGGACGGGACTGAGCCGTCCTCTACCATAAGGTTGTGGATCACAGAGCTCCCACTGTGCACCTTCTGGAAGAAGAAGCGTGAGCACGTCTCGTCCTGCTCCACGGTTTGGACCCTTGATCGGAAGATGATCTTGGAGGATTCGGCGGCGAGGTGCTGGGCTTGTCGGCCCTTCACCTCTCGCAGTTCCTCATTGATATCCACCCCGTTAAACTGGAGAAGGAGAAGTTGCTGCAACTCTCTCTGGATTTACACAGTTCCTTCTGCTCCTGCCTTGCTTTCTGGATACCCCTGCCCATGAAGAACCTGTTGATGTTCTCCTTGATGGCTTCCCACCAGAGAACTAGGGAATCAAAGAAGGCTTTTAAGGTTCTCCAACCTCTATCCTCCATCTCTAGTTCCACGATGTTCTCTGGGATCAGCAGCTTTACGTTCAGCTTCCACGCAGAGTGAGGAATGATCCGACAGAAAGCAGCTCAGGGACTGATCGAGTCACATGGAACTATGGGAGACACCTCAGTACTCCAAACATTTGCAACATTATTGAGAGATGGTGGTATAGTAGTAAGCATAGCTGCCTTCCAAGCAGTTGACCCGGGTTCGATTCCCGGCCATCGCAGGTTGTACAATTTAGAGTACTTAACAAATAAACCTCTGACATAGACACGATCTACGTAGAACTGCAAGGGCCAATTAATCACGGTGTGAGTGTAAAATTGATTCATTAATTATCATTCATTAGGAATGGAATTAACGTCCCTCAAGAGTTTCCCGTTAAATCCTTTTCAGAATCTATTGCATATTCTACAAGAAAAGACACTTCACAGGAAGGATCGGCAGAATTTGTAAAGCGTTGCCGGCCGGGTTGTTGCCTGATTAAAGTGTTTGAGCTGGTTTGCCTTCTTTGCAGTGTTAGAGCCTCAGAGGAAATTGACCGAATTATGAAGTATAAAGCTATGAGAGACATAGATTGGGCAGATAGTCAGAATTGGTTTCCCAGGGTAGGAATTTGAAATTCTAGCGGGGACGAAATTTAATGTTGAAGTGGGAGAGAGTTTAAAGAACTAAGAACATAAGAAATAGGAGTCGGCCATTCGGCCCATCGAGCCTGCCCCGCCATTCAATAAGATCATAGCTGTTCTGTCCTTAAACTCAGCTCCATCTACTCTCCTTTCCCCATAAACCTTAATTCCATAACTATGTAAAAACCTATCTAACTACATCTGAAATATATTTAGTGAAGAAGCTTAAACTGTTTCCCTGGGCAGAGAATTCCACAGATTCGCCACTCTCTGGGAAAAAGCAGTTTCTCCTCATCTCCGTCCTAAATCTTCTCCCCTGAATCCTGAGGCATTTTCCCCTAGTTGTAGTCTCACCTACCAATGGAAACAACTTTCCTACTTTTATCTTATCTATCCCTTTCAAAAGTTTGTATGTTTCTATAAGATTCCCTAATATTCTTCTGAATTCCAGTGAGTATAGTCCCAGGCGACTCAATCTCTCCTCATAGGTTAACCGCTTTATCTCTCGACTCCTGGTGAACCTCCTCTGCACTGCCTCCAAAGCCAGTATAACCTCCCCCAAATATGAAGACCAGAACTGCATACAGCACTCCAGGTGCGGCCTTACCAGTACGCTGTGTAGTTGCAGCATGACCTTCCTGGTCTTGAATTCAATCCCTCTATCAATGAAGGCCAACATTCCGTTTGCCTTTTTAATAACCTGTTGTACCTGCAAGCCAACTTTTTGCGATTCATGCACAAACACTGACAAGTCCCTCTGCACAACAGCATGCTGCAATCTTTCACTATTTAAATAATAATCTGCTCTTCTATTATTCCTTCCAAAGTGGACAATCTCGCATTTACTAACGTTGTATTCCATCTACCAGACCTTGGCCCACTCATTTAACATATCTATATCCCTCTGCAGACTCTCCACATCCTCTGTACAATTTGCTTCTCCACTCAATTTAGTGTCATCAGTAAATTTTGCTACGCTACACACAGTCTCCTCTTCCAAATCATCAATATAAATGCTAAACAGCTGCGGGCCCAGCACCAACCCCTGCGGCACCCCACTCACCACTGACTGTCAACCAGAGATACATCCACTCAGACCAACTCTCTGCCTTCTATTGGTTAACCAATCCACTATCCATTCCAATACACTTCCTCCGACTCCAGGCATCTGTATCTTATTTATAATTGTCTTGTACAGCAGCTTATCGAACGCCTTCTGGAAATTCAAGTATACGACATCCACCTGTTCCCCTCTATCCGCTGTACTCATTATTTCCTCAAAGAACTCCAGTAAGTTTGTCAAACAGGTCTTGTTCTTTCTGAATCCATGCTGCGTCTGTCTAATGGAACCACTCCTTTCTGAATGTTTTGCTATTTCTTCCTTAATGAAAGCATCAAGCAATTTCCCGACTACAGATGTTAAGCTAACTGGCCTAACTGGCCCGTCCTTTGCCTACGTTCTTTTTCAAAAAGTGGCGTGACATTTGCTGTCTTCCAATCCGCTGGCGACCTGCCCAGAGCGTGGGAAATGTTGGTAAATGATTAGCAACACGTCTGATGTAACTTCCGCCAATGCCATGCCCTCAGCACCCTGGGATGCCTCCCATCAGGACCAGGACTTACCTATCCTCAGGCGCTCTAATTTGCTCATCACTATCTCTTTAGTGACAGTGATTTTATCAAGGTCCTCGCCTCCCATTTCGTCCATAACATCATTCTTTGGCATATTAGTCCTGTCCTCCACCGTGAAGACCGACACAAAATAGTCGTTCAATACCTCAGCCATTTCCTTATCACCCAATATCAATTTCCCCTTCTCGTCTTCCAAGGGACCTACGTTGACTTTAGCCACCCTACTTTTGTTGGCTGTTTTTATATTTTGTGCTAATTTACTTTCATACTCTATCTTCCCTTTCCTTATTTCTTGTTTAGTTGTTCTTTGTTGTTTTTTAGAGTTTTCCCAACCTTCCAGTCTCCCACTACTCTTTGCGACTTTGTACACATGAGCTTTTAATTTGATACTATCTTTTATTCCCCACACTTATCCCCATCATGGATGCATTCTATGAAGTCCTCCTCAAGATTTCCTTGACCAACCTGATTCACCCAATCTATGTGGAGGTTAAAGTACCCCATAACAACTGCTGATCCATTCTTACAAACCTCTGTTGTTTCTTGGTTAATCGCCTCTGCCTCTGCAATATTTTTGTTAGGTGGCCTATAGACAACTCCCACCAGTGCACCAGTGATTTGCTTCACTTTACTATTATTAATCTCTACCCAGATTGACTCCACATTCTGCTCCGTAGATCTTATATCGTCTCTCACAATCGCCCTGATCTCATCCTTATTCAAGAGTGCCACCGGACCTTCTTTGCCTTCCTGCCTATCATCCCGTATTACGTGATACCCTTGTATACTTAATCCCCAGTCATCCCCACCCTGCAACCAGGTTTCTTTAATGGCCACTAAATCACATGCCTTGGTACTGTTCTGTGCCACAAATTCACTAACATTGCTTCTAATAACTATGCCAGTTAAAGAAGATGTGCGCGTCACGTTTTTAGAAGAGTGGGCGGGTGCTTGGAACGGGCTGCCAGGTTCAGAGACGGAGGATATACGTTGTGTTTAGATAGGCTCATGAATATGTAAGAGTGGAGCGATATGGACAGAGGCCCAAAGAGAAAATCTACAGATGATGGAAATCCAAGCAACACAGAAAATGTTGGAAGAACGCAGCAGGCCAGCCAGCATCTGTGGGAAAAATATACAGTCGACATTTCTGACCCAGTCCCTTCATCCAGAATGGAGAAAAAAAAAACGACGAAGAATCAGGGTTAGACGGTGAGGGGAGGGGAAGAAGAAACACGAGGTGATAGGTGAAACGGGCGGGGGGAGGGGTGGCTGGTAAATTAAGGACCTGAAACTTTGATTGATGAAAGAGATACTGGGCTGGAGAACAGGGAAGGAGAGGAGACCATGAAAGAAAGAAAAGGGGGCGGTACACCAGAGGGAGGTGATGGGTGGGTAACAGATAATGTCAGGGAGGGAAAAGAGAATCGGGCTTCGTGAAGGATGGGACATTACCAGAAGTTTGAGAAATCGATGTTCATACCATCAGGTTGGAAGCTACCCAGCCGAAGATAATGCGTTGTTGCTCCTCCAAACTGAGTGTGGCTTCATCACGACAATACAGGAGGACATGCGCTGCCATGTCGGAATTGGAATGGGAAATGGAATTTAAATGCATGGGCACTGGGAGCTCTCGCTTGTTTTGGTGGAGGGAGTGTAGGTGCTCAGTGAAGTGGTCTCCAATCTGTATCGGGTCTCACCGATATACAGGAGGCTGCACCGGGAGGACTGGATGCAGTAGATGACACTAAAAGATTCACAGCTGAAGGGTCGCCTTACCTGGAAGGATTGCTTGGGGCCCTGAATGGTACTGAGGGCGGATGTGTTGGGGCAGGTGTAACACTTGTTTCACTTGCAAGGGTAAGTGCCAGGAGAGAGATCAGAGGGAGGGACGAACGGACATGGGATCCCTGCAGAGAGTAGAACGTCGGGGGGGCGGGGAAACATGTGTTTGGTGGTGGGATCCCGCCGGAGATGGCGGAACTTACAGAGAATTGTGTGCTGGAGGCGGAGGGTGGGGAGAGGTAGGTGAGGACAAGACAAACCCTCTGTCCGGAGGAGGGAGCGAGGATGGGGTGGGTGTAGACGTGAGCAAAATGGAAGAGATTCTGTTGAGAGCAGCTTTCATGGTGGAGGAAGGAAAGCCCCTTTCTTTGAAAAAACACGTTATCCCCTTTGTTCTTGAATGAAACGACTTATCCTGAGGGCAGATGCGGCGGAGGCGGAGGAATTGAGAGAAGGGGCTAGCATTTTTACATGTAACGGGGTGCGAAGCGGTATAGTCCAGGTAGCTGAGAGAGTCTGTGTGGTTATAATAGACATCAGTAGACAAGCTGTCTTCAGAGATAGAGACAGAGAGATGGAGCAAACGGAGGGAGCTGTCGGATATGGGACAGGTAAACTTTTGGGCAGGGTGGAAGTTGCAGGCAAAGCTGATGAAGTGGACGAGTTCCACATGGGTGCAGAAAGATGTAAATATGCAGTCATTTATATAGTGTAAGGAAAGTTAGGGAGCGACACCAGTGTAGGCTTGGAACATAGACTGTTCCACGTAGCCGACACACAGGCAGGCACAGCTGGGACCCATGCCAGTGTCCATGGCTCACCTTGTGTTTAAAGGAAGTGGGAGGACAAGTTCCGCCAGACGGAGGTGAATGGTGGAGGAGGGGAGCTGGTTGGGTCTGGTATCCCGATGGAAGCGGAGAGCTTTGAGACCTTCCTGGTGGTGGGGCCGGGGGCGGGGGGGGGGCGGTGAGTTGCTGGACGTGTATTGGGATTGGACATCCATAGTAAAAATAAAATGAACGGGGATATATGTGGGATGAAACCAATTCAACTACAACTGAATGATCGAGGACCCAAAATTAAATCAAAACCACGACATTAGACCCGATAAGTACGTTAGTTCCAAGGATGTTGCTGGAGCAAACACACACTTATGGTCAAAGAGAAGTGGATATTATACACTCCTGACAGAAAGCTATCATACCCCCGTATTCTCTCATTTGCCTTCTTCTATCCGGCTGAAGGTACAAGACAGCACGTACTACAGGCTCGTGGATAGCTTCAACTCCCCTGTTATGTCTGTTGAGTGGTGCCCAAGTACAATAAGATGGAGCCTTGATCTCACAATCTACCCCGTTACGATGCGGCACCTGATTATTTACCCGCACTGTGCTTTCTTTGTCGCCCTTACATTTTATTCTGCATTCTGTTATTGCTTAACATTGTTCTCTCTCTATTCACTGTGCAATGATCTGATCTCTCTGAACAGCGTGAAAGCGAAGCTTTTCACCGTAGCTCGGTATGTGACAAAAATCATTTTAATGTCCACTGAATGTGATGCCGCAGAGCAGGGAACGCCGGGCTCCGGACAGCGCAGCGTTTCCCGGTGGGCAATACAACGCGCAGCAAAAGCTGCTAGATCACCAGCGTCCCTGGGTGGGCTCGAACCACCAACCTTCTGGTTAACAGCCGAACGCGCTCACCGATTGCGCCACAGAGACAAGCGAGAAAAGGCTTTAATAAATGGTCCATTCCGGCGTTGGAAGATGGTGACTAACAATCGATGCTGTGACTCGGCTTTTCACAATCTGCATGCATGGTTTGCATCAGAAGGTGACGCACAACATCAAACAGAAAACAGTGGAACCACATATTGGTCAGATTTAGAAGGGGAAATACCAAACTAAGTTCCCAGTGCATCGCCAAAACATTCGGCCACGAGTACACACTCCTCAAAGAAGGACATTTTACATGGGACGTAATCACTCTGTCCCGGGACGGATGAGGACAGCATCGATCCCGGGGTCAGAGAAACAGGACTGCTCCTGAACTAAAAGCTGAAACAGCCGGAAATACTGTACAGTTTAGGCAGCGTCTGTGGAGGGAGAAACCGAGTTCACGTTTCAGGTCGATGACCTTTCACAGCTCCGAGCTCGCAGTCAGACGGAAGGAGTCTCCCGGAGTCTCTGCAGGGTGGCCTGAGCTGGGTGAAGGCACCGATTCCACTCGCTCTCTCCTTTCTGACTCTTTGAACTGTAAACCTTAAATCGAGCACAAGAACAGCCTTTTTTTAACTTTTAAAATGTGGCAGAGGCAGATGAACCAAATATTGTTCCACGTCACCGCGTGTTACGTCGAATAACTCTGTGATACAGAGTCGCTGAGGGGAGATTTCACAAAGCAGAAAACAAAGTGCCTCCTATCGGTTGACTCTCACTCCCGGGGTCACAGCAGACCGACTGCTCTGTATTCCCAAAGAACAGATCACTTCAACTCCAAACTCGGACTTAACCTCTTTAACCTCCAGAAGTTTTCGGATGACTCCGCCATTGTTGGATGCATCAGCAAGGGAGATAAGGCTGAGTACAGGGCTACGGTAGGAAACTTTGTCACATGGTGTGAGCAGAATTATCTGCACTTAATGTGAAAAAGACTAAGGAGCTGGTAGTAGACCTGAGGAGAGCTAAGGTACCGATGACCCCTGTTTCCATCCAGGGGGTCAGTGTGGACATGGTGGAGGATTACAGATACCTGGGGATACGAATTGAGAATAAACTGGACTAGTCAGAGAACACTGAGGCTGTCTACAAGAAGGGCCAGAGCCGTCTCTATTTCCTGAGGAGACTGAGTCCTTTAACATCTGCCGGACGATGCTGAGGATGTTGTACGAGTCTGTGGTGGCCAGTGCTATCATGTTTGCTGTCGTGTGCTGGTGCAGCAGGCTGAGGGTGGCAGACACCAACAGAATCAACAAACTCATTTGTAAGGTCGTTCATATTCTGGGATGGAACTGGGCTGTCTGAAAAGAGGATGCTGTCTAAGTTGCATGCCATCTTGGTCAATGTTTCCCATACACTACATAATGTACTGGGTGGGCAGAGGAGTACATTCAGCCAGAGACTCATTCCTCCGAGATGCAACACTGAGCGTCATAGGACGTCATTCCTGCTTGTGGTCATCAACGTTTACAACTCCTCCCTTGGAGGATCAGACATCCTGAACCAATAGGCTGGTCCTGGACTTATTTCATAATTTAATGGTATAATTTACATATTACTATTTAACTATATGGTTCTATTACTAGTTATTATTTACGGAACAACTGTACGAAAACCAATTTCCCCCGAGAATAATAAATTATGACTATGAGTATGACTATGACTATTTAACCCTTTTCAAATTACTTGGTAAATTCGAGTTGCAATTACATTTAATATGTAAACAGCAAAACCATTTCCCTGTCGGGGAAATTAACCCCCGTCCTCCCCGTGACAGACGGGGATACTAACCACTAAACGAGCGAGAAACCAATGCAAAAGTGTGATCTGTCGCTGGCATGTCCGGGTATAGTATAGCTTAAAGGGTCACCCCGATGCTTGTTCGTGACTATGGTATCGACGCTTTTACACAGACACTTCTTCCTGTCCGAACGGAAAGGGCTCGGAATCGTTTCCGATTCAGCGGATCATTGTGTAAAGCACTGTCCAGATGCGACTCATCCATTCCGGCCTGATTGTGTGTTGGGGTGAGGAGCATTCATCAATAGAATTCATTGGCTGATTAACTGATGCAGGAAAATATTTTCCAGATTTTCCACTTTGCCCACACTGGTAAGTCTGATCACCTGGCTCGACTCCTACTCCCTAAGTATAGGCAGATGCTGAATTCTGCTGAATCAGTAGTGAGGATTAAAAAGGGTATTGACAAGGGAGGTGCAGGGGCGCTTGCAGGACTGCTTTGAATCTGTGGACAGGACTGTATTCGGGATTCATCTAGCAGTCTTAATGAGTACGCCACAGTTGTCACTGACTTCATTAAAATCTGTGTGGATGAGTGTGTGCCTAGGAAACCATATTGTACATACTGGAACCAAAAGCCGATGAAACAGAAATGTCCATCTTCGACCATTGCACACATGTAATTTAAACTCTTTTGTCATTTCTCCTTCCATTATTCAACTGAAAGCCGGTGGATTCCCTTGTATCTCCAGCTTTAAAACGCACTGATAACTGATGAACAGCAGAAGATGGTTTCGATCCAGCGTCCTCGGGGTTATGGGCCCGTCATGGTTCCACTGCGACACTCTGCTACATATAGTCATTGGAATTGCTGTGCAATGTTTTTGAATTTCCCTACCGATACAGCAACGTCTTCTCCCGCATGTTACAGGCTTATCCGCGCTTCAACGACGGAAATGAATGCCGAGCACAGAGTAATTTCCTCATCTGGGAATGAACCCGAGACTTCGTACATGCAAAGCATGTGCTCGCCCACTGAACTACATCTGCACAAGGACTGCTAAATCTCTTTGCATCTCCAATTGTTGATATTTTCCCCGTTTAGAAAATATGCCACATTTATTTCTCCTTCTGCAGCCTACCTGTTTCATCAACACTACCTGCCCCTCCACCAATCTTCGTATCATCTGCGAACATGGGAACAAAGCCATTTATTCCATCATCTAAACCATTGATATGCAGCATAAAAAGAAGTGGTCACAACACTGACCACTGCGGAACACAAGTCAGTGGCAGCCAAGCGCAAAAGGATACTTATATTTCTACTTGCTGTCTCCTACCAACCAGCCAATGCTCTAACCATGCCAGTTACTTTGATTTAATACTATGGGCTCTTAACTTGGTAAGCAGCCTCATGTGTTACATCTTCTCAAAAGCTATCTTAAAGTACAAATAAACAACATTCACTACATCCCCTTTATCTATACTACGTGCAGTCTCCTCAAAGAATTCCAGCAGGTTCGTCAAGCAAGTTTTCCCCTTAAGGAAAACATGCTGACTTTCCTATCTTGTCCCATGTTATTCCATAACCTCATTCTTAGTAGCAAATATGTAACAAAACACAAAGGCTGGACGTTGACCAACAGGAAACAGAAGTTGGAGTGGGCGATTCCGCCTTTCGAGTCCGCTCCACTATTCATTGCAGTGGACAGGATTCGAACCTGCGTGGAGACAACCCAAAATGGATTTCCAGTCCGTCACCTTCACCACTTCCTCCACATGCGACAGGGGCAGCAGAGATCCGGAGTCAGAGAAACAGAGTTGACCCTGAACTAAACGCAGAAACTGCTGGATATACTCAGCGGATACGACAACATCAGTGAAGCGAGAAACAGGGTTCATATTTTGCTAGGTGACCTTTCACCCTAAACTCCATGCGGGTACTCAGGCGGAGAGAAACTCATTTATCGGCGCAGGGATCCTTCACATCACGACTACAATCCCCAAGATCCACATGTGGGCCTCTGCAGCAGCAGCAATGGTTTTTGCCGTTTCCAAGCTGTCCTGGAGAAGGCGGAGCCGGGCCTAATTCCGTAACCACTGCTCTACGTGTGCGGAGCGATCTCCCACCGGGCTGTCAATGACGGAGCTCCAGGACCCAAGTACTGATGGAGGTGGTAAGGTCTGCAGGGTTGCAGGGCGGGCATCCGGACTTGTTTCACTCTTCACTCTCCTCCCCCTTTCTGAGCCATCCAACAAGCTGACTGGGCCGCTTCAGAGGGCGGTCACCAGGTAACAACGCTGGTGTGGACTGGATTCACAGCCAGCGGAAAACGGGTAAGGACGGCGGGTTGTCTGCTCCCAGCGTTCAATAAACTGAGAAAAGCCAGAGTATTATCAATAAATTGCGTGGAATCGGAACTCAGAGAGCACATTCAAAGTCCAAAGTAATATCATTATCAAAGTGCGAATGTGTCTCCATACATTACACTGGGATTCATTTACTTGCTGGCCTTCACAGTAGATCTGAGAAATACAACAGTATCAATGAACGAAGACCTACACACAAGCAGAATGGCAAACAAGCAATGTGAAAATAAGTAAATTAATAACAAACAAACAAACAAATAAATAAACAAATAAATACAAAAAAAAACAAATAGATATGTGCCTGTATATGGGCGGACTGGTCCTGTGAGCCGTGGCATTCCCTAGCGGGCGTCCTGCGTCGGGGTGGCCACTGGGGGTCTGTCGAGAGATGATCTCGTTGGGCTGTGAGGTCTGGACTATAAACATGCATCTTTGTATTTTACTGATAATCTCCGTGTGCTTGTTGAATTGTATGTGAGAGGACTAGGCATCAATCTCGGTGTCGCAGAGGGTGGGGGCGCGGTGGTGATCGTCGGGACTCTTAAATTCTTTGAACGTGCTTTTTTCAGTCTGTTGGTAATGTGTTTTAGCACCTGGATGCGCTCGGATAACACTGAGTTCTGGTGGCCACATTATGGAGAGGACATGATTATACCAGGATGCGTGCGGAGAAGGTTTACCGGGATATTGCCCGGGCGCTCAGGATGAGGCTTTTCATTCCAGAATAATCTGCTCTCCGGGTGAGGATTTTCATTCTGGAACATTCCCTTCTCTCAGCTCCTCCGTCTCCACCCCATCTGCTCTCAGAATCTGGTTTTCATGCTAGAAAGAAGGAGATGACCTGGTTTTTAAAAGAAAGGGGCTTCCTTTCCTCCACCATCAACGCAGCCTGAACCGCATCTTTTCCATTTCACGCACTTCTGCTCGAACCCCATCCTCCCGTCACTTTACCAGGGATAGGGATCCTCCTGTCCTCACCTACCACCACACCAGCCTCCGTGTCCAGCAAATAGTACTAGGGATAGGGATCCTCCTGTTCTCACCTACCACCACACCAGCCTCCGTGTCCAGCAAATAATTCCCCGTAACTTCCACCATTCCCAATGGGATCCCACCACCAAGCACATCTTTCCCTCCCCCGCATCGCCCGACCCCACTTTCTGACTCCAGGAAGATGATGAATATTATTGTATGTTTAAACAAATGTCTAACAACTCTCTTGAGATAATATTACATTTTTTGAATCATAATTGGAATTGAGCCCATCTTCCCTCCTCACGGAAAATGGCAATTGTAGTGTCTATTCTAAAACCTGGGAACACCCCCTTGCCCCGTCAGATCCTTCTAGTAATAGACCAATATCATTGACGTCCCATTTATGTAAATTTATGGACCGTGTAGTATTTGAGCGATTGGACTATATTTGGGAAAAGAGATATGACGTAGTGTTGTTAAAATACTGGATAAATTTGAGGGTCAAGCACTGGTTCCATGCCACATATCTCAAATCAGTCAATATTTTTCTGCATAAAACTCAGCAGCTACCTTAACGCAGTGAGCTTCCAATCTATATGGCCTCCTGTACTGCCGTGATGAGGCCACACTCGGCTAGAAGGAACAACACCTTATATTCCGTCTGGGTAGCCTTAAATTTGATGGCATGAACATCGATTTCTTGATTTTCCAGTCATGTTCTCACGTCCCTCATCATTCCCCATCCCCTTTATTCCCTCTCACCATATCTCCGTGCCTGGCCATCGCCTCCCTCTGGTCCTTCTCCCTCCTTTTTTTTCTTCCATGGCCTTTTATTCTATCCCTCTTCTCCCGCCCTGTATCTGTTTCACCCATAAAATTCCCAACTCTTTATTTTATTCTCCCCCCTTCCCGGTTTAACCAGTCACGTCGTGCTTCTCTACTTCCCCTCCCACCTGTTAAATTTACTCATCTCTTTTTATCCAGTCCTGCCAAAGGGCCTCAGCCTGAAACGTCGACTGTACTTCTATCCATAGATGCTGCCTGGCCTGCAGAGTTCCTCCAGCATTTTGTGTCTGTTGCTTGGAGTTCCAGTGTCTGCAGATTCTCTCTTGTTTATTGTTCAATGTCAACAGGCATTTCATATGACAACTGTCAAAGTCCCACTCAGTTAGAAATATAGATATTGTTACACGAGCGTGGCGGTGGATGAACCCAAGTGCAGAACACGGGCACGGGGGTAAAGTCGGGAGGCGTTGATGCCATGGCGGGCGGGAATCGGTTTCCAGGAGAGTCTTTACCCGGGGTCTTATGTTTGAAGAGAATGCAGGAGCGATGCTAGACTTAGAACTGTCAGTCCGAAGAACCATGAAACGAGGTTACTCACACCGGAGTCGACCAACGAACTGGCAGCTCCTTGTTGTGACCACTGGGTCTTCATCCTGAATTTTCTGATGGAAAGCAGGTGTCTGTAGTTAGTGCAACCTGGGAATTTAACTAATTTCCCCCTGGGATCAATAAAGTATGGCTATGACTATGACGACTATGAATGATTGGAATTTAAACGAGGGGATCGAGGCCGAATTCCTGAGGTAAATAGCACTGTAGTAGATTGCCACAAGGGACCATGACAGTTCTCCTCCCCCAACGGGAGCCTCCACGCGATCCGCCAGGCCTGTCTGGATGGTCCCGATGAAAGTCCTGTATGAGAGAAGGGTCTAGGATGAAGGAGCGTGGGACCCAGGAACGCTCTTCTGGACCGTATCCTTCCCAGTATACCAGGTATTGGAAACCCCTGCCCCGACGGCGCACATCCAGTAGTCGTTGGCCGGTGTATGCCGGAAGGTTATCGATGATACGGGCAGGTGGGGGAGTCTCAGCCGGAGGACACAAGGGGCTGACGGAAACTGGCTTTAAATGGGAAACATGAAAATTCGGGTGGATGCACATAGGTCTTGGCAGTTTCAGGCGGACCGCTGTGAGATTGATAACAGTTTCGACTTTGAATAGTCCCAGGAAGCGAGGGACGAGTTTCCTATGCTCGTTCTTGAGAGGGATGTCCTCGGATGAAAGCCATACCATCTGCCCCGGTTGGTACTTAGGCGCTGGAATACAGTGTCGGACGGCCGTCTTTTTATTGCGATTTGCTGCTCTGAGTGGAGCCGTGTATGGCTCCTCCCAAACCTTAAAGCACCGATCGTATATAGTCCTAAATCGACGGTACTGCAATCTCCTCTTCGTGCGCGGGGAACAGCGAGGATTGGTACACCAGGGAGGACTCGAATGTGGACCTTACAATGGCAGTGCTCACCAGAGAGTTTTGGACGTACTCAACTCACGGGAGGTGGTCGCTCCAGGTCCACGGGTTGTTTGCCATTACGCAACATAGTGTCGCCTCCAAGCTTTGGTTGACGCGTTCCGTCTGCCCGTTCGTCTGGGGGTGGAAGCCGGATGACAGACTGACCGATGCACCTAAGGCTTGACCGAAGGCCTGCCATACCTGCGAGACGAACTGGGGACCTCGATCGGTGACGATGTCCGCGGGGATTCCGTGGAGGCGGAAGACTTGGTGGACGAGAAGATCTGCGTTTTTGTGCGAGGGAGGGAGTTTAGGGAGGGCTACGAAGTGCACGTCCTTGGAGAACCGTTTTACCTCGGTGAGTACGGTGGTGCTTCCATGTGAAGAGGCTAGACCGGTGACGAAGTCTAGGGCGATGTGCGACCAGGGACAGGCAGAGGACGAAGTAAACCCGCAGTGGCCGATGTGATGCTTTTCCCCGAGCACAGATGGAACATGCTTAGACATAATAACGTGTATCCGCCTCCATGGACGGCCACCAAGAGCGTTTATTTTTTTTTCAGGAGCGCTAGGATCCGATCACTCCCGGGGTGGCAGGCGAACCGAGATGTGTGTCCCCACTGGAAAACCTGAGATCTGACGGAAACGGGCACATACAGGCGATCGCCAGTTCCATTGCCGTTCTTTTACTTTGGACGGGATCACCCAAGTGAGGGTGGCAACCACACAGGATGGTGGGAGGATAGTGCCTGGGCTTGAATTGTTGCCTTGGAGTCGTATTGGCGGGTAGCGCGTCCGGCTTCCTGTTCTTGGACCCTGAACGGTATGTGAGGGAAAACTTGAATAGTCCGAAAGATAACGCCCAACGGGCCTGGCGGGAGTTCAAACGTTTGGCGGTCTGAATATACCCCAGGTTTTCATGATCAGTCCACACCACAAACGCAGTTGTATTTTCCTCCTTATTGCCAACTCAAGCTGCAAGTCCACATTTGGGGAATCCTGCACAAAGACACCTAACTCCATTTGTATCTCTAATATCTAAATTTTCTCCTGACTTAAAAAAAAAATCTATTACTTAGAAAATGCAATACTTGTAAAATAATTGAATGATCTTTATTGTCATTATACATAGGTACAATGAAACTCTGTTTGGCTTCCTCTCACGCAATTAAATAAAGCGGTAGATAAAAGCAAGACAATAATAGAAACTCAGTATTAACTAGATATGTAACAGAAAATAAGTTGCAGTAGCACCAGCATTTCACGGTAATGCACAAAGTGCCGTTAGTGCAAGTATTTGAGACCTTGTTTGTGCATGTGTGTGCTCACAGTTTCGGTCATTGTTCTGTGGGAGTGGTGTGATGGAGGCCACAGCTCTGGGATAGAAGCTGTTCCTCAGTCTATTTGTGTCAGGCTTTTAGTGTCCTGAACCTTTTGCTGTACGGCAGCGGGTCAAACAGGGTGTGGCCGGGGTGTGTGGTGTCTCTGGTTATGCTGATTGCTTTCTTCCTGAGTCCGCTGGAAAATATGATGTCCAGTCCTGGGAGCTCCATCCCGACAATTCGCTGGGCCGCCTTCTCCACGCGATGCAGGTCTTGTCGCTCAGCGGCTGTGCAGCTGGCATACCACACTGTGGCGCTGTTGGTCAAGATGGTTTGAATTGTGCTTCGGTAGAAGTTAAGCAGCAGCTCTTCTGGAAGTTTGGCCTGTTTCAGCTTTCTGAGGAAGAAGAGTCTTTGTTGTGCTTTTTTTTGCAAGCAACGAGGTGTTGGTGGTCCATTTCAGATGTTTTGACAACATAACTCCAAGGACCTTTAGGTTTTCCTCACTTTCCACTACCTCTCCATGTATATGGAAGGGGCTGTGTACTCTGTCCTTTGATCTCCTGGAGTCAATGATCATCTCTTTTGTTTTACAAGTTTTAAGCAGCAGGTCGTTGTCCTTACACCACTCCGTCAGATGATCCACCTCAAACCTGTAGGCTGTTTCATCCTCGTCCGAGATCAGGCTAACCACTGTGGTATCGCCCGCAATTTTAATTATGGAGTTGGAGGTGTAGATGGTGGTGCAGTCATGTATGAAGAGTGTGTAGAGCATAGGGCTCAGCACACAGCCCTGCGGGGTGCCTATTTTTAAGATGAGGGTGGTGGGTGTGTGCTTACAATGACCCATGAGCACAGGGATGAACCAAGACCAAGAGTGCTCCGTTTCCTGCCCAGTTTATGGGGGACGACAGTGTTAAGTGCAGAACTGAAGTCCACTAATAACATCCTCACATAAGTGTTCAGTTCCTCCAAGTGAGTCAGAGGAATCTGGAGGGCTGTTGTGATTGCATCCTCTGTGGAGTGGTTTGCCCGGTAGGCAAACTGGTGTTTGTCCAGATCAGGTGGGATTATGGCCTTAATGTGTGAGAACACATGTCTCTCAAAGCACTTCATGGCTGTGGGTGTCAGCGCTACAGGGCGATAGTCATTCAGGCACTTCACAGCTGATTTCTTGGGCACTGGGATGGTAGTGGAGGTTTTAAGGCATATTAGAACAGCAGCTTGTTGCAGTGAGAGGTTAAATATACTTGTAAACACCTCAGCAAGCTGGTCGGCACATGCTTTCAGTACCCGGCCGGGCACTCCGTCTGGGCCAGCTGCCTTTCTCGCATTCGCTTTCCTCAGGGTGGATCTCACCTGGTGTTCCTTAAGGACCCGTGTGGACTCATCGCCAGGTGGGTGGATGAGTGGAGCAGCCTCCTCCCTCCGAGTATCAAAGCGGGCAAAGAACTGGTTTAGGACATCAGGCAGTGTGGCGTCATCATCTGGCAGCAGATTATTGGGTTTGTAGTCTGTCAGCGCTTTGATGCCTTTCCACATACTGCGGAGGTTGTTGTTGTCAAACTGATTTTCAATGCGTAATTTGTATTTGCGCTTTGCATCCCTGATGCCCCTGCGGAGATTCCCCTGTCCTTCACTGTAGGCTTGTTTGTCTGCTGACCTGAAGGCTGCATCGAGCTCCCTGATTAGCGCCCTCGCATTGCAGTTCACCAATGGCTTTTGATTGGGAAACGCCTTAATTGCCTTTTGTGTTCAGTGCAAAACTTAAGATATACCAGGACTGAACCAACATATTTGTCCAGGTCCATTCCCTTTGCAAACAAACCCCAATCTGTGATGTCAAAGCAGTCCTGTAGCATTGAGATGGCTTCCTCAGATCACACATGTACTGTCCTGATAGTTGGTTTTACTCTGTAGATCTGTGGTCTGTAAGCTGGGGTCAATGTGAGGGAGGTATGGCCTGATTGTCCTAGGTGTGCAGATGGGGTCGCTTTGAATGCTCCTAGAATATTTATGTAGACTTGATCTAGTGTGTTATATTGTCGTGTCGGGGAATTCACATATTTTGTAAAATTTGGGCATGACCAGTTTAAAATCTGTGTGATTGAAGTCCCCTGCTACAATGATCACTCCGTCCAGGTGAGCCATGAGCTGTTCTTTGGCGCTATCATGTACCTTTTCCAATGTTAACTTAGCTTTAGCTTGCAGGGGAACGTATACAGCCATAATTATTATCGTCGTGAATTCCGTCGGGAGAAAGAACGGTCTACACTTTACCGCGAGGAGCTCCAAGTCCGTGCAGCAGCGTTTATTCACAATGTTCAGGGCCGTGCACCAATTATTGTTTAGTAGACACACAGACCTCTTCCTCTGCTCTTCCCGGAGTCCTTCGTGCAGTCGGCCCTGTGAACAGAGCAGCCGGCCAGCTCGATAACAGCGTCAGGTACGGTTCGGTTCAATCAGTTCTCCGTGATGATAATCGCACAATGAGAAATGGTTCTCTCTCTAATCTTATCCATCTTGTTAGGGAGGGATCTGGCGTTAGCGAAAAACGAGCTTGGTAGTGCTAGTCTGTACGGGTTAGCCTTTAGCCTGGCCCGTAGCCCGGCCCGCTTTCCCCGCTTTTGTTTCCTCTCCCTCCACAGCCTGCGCCGCCTCACCGGCGGGATGGTAATTCCGAAGGGCTTCGCGGTGCGTAGAATTTCCGGCGGGAAGAGAGTTGTGTTAACTCCGGAATCTGTGTAGTGTTCTCCAATGAACAGTAGCTGGAGTTGATTGTAACTGATTGGAACTGCTACTATACTTGGGGTACTTGGCAGAACTAAGAAAAATACAGGGCCGCGAGTGTGCCGAGCCGCGGCAGCGTCCGCAAGCGCCGCCATCTTTCCAGAGAAACTAATCTCAATGCTTAATAATGGGCTCCAACATTATGTTAATCACTGAAATCAGGCCGAATGGCTGTTTCCCTCTTACATTCTGAAAACAAAAGTGGAGAGGTAGTACAATTTTCCACTTTCCCGAAACATTTCTGAATCAAGTGATTCTTGAATGGACTCAACTAATGCTTCGACCAGCTTTTCAGCTCCTCTTCCACATCTCTGTGATGAAGTCCATCTGGTCCAGATGAGTTGTCTACCTTCAGATGCTTCTGTAACGCTCAGTTATATTGGCTCGTATATGTCTGGGGGAAATCCCACCCAGCACCTGCCTCAACGCTTCCCACGGAGTCGGTTGCCGCCCGAATCAATCCCAAACATCAATCATCAGCCAACACACCCAGTACGTTTTACCAAGTATGTTTTATAGATATTACTAAGTCCATGACATTAATATAAATTCGACACAGAAAAGGAAGTAATGAAAAAAAGGCGCCAAGACTTATCAAAATCCAAGTTCTTCGCGCGCAACCGTTGGAGCTCAATCGATTCCTGACGACCACCCGAATCCTGTCGACTCACGGCTCGGGACCACCCGGAGTGATCGACCGGAGCCTTTCCGCACGTCCGTCGTCCTCCCCGTCTCTCCACCGACTCTCCGTCTCTCCTCCGACTCCCCGTCTCACCACCGTCCTCCCCGTCTCTCCACCATCCTCCCTGTCTCTCCTCCGACTCCCCGTCTCTCCTCCGACTCCCCGTCTCTCCTCCGTCCACCCCGTCTCTCCTCCGACTCTCCGTCTCTCCACCGTCCTCCTCGTCTCTCCTCCGACTCCCCGTCTCTCCTCCGATTCCCCATCTCTCCTCCGACTCGCCGTCTCTCCTCCGTCCTTCCTGTCTCTCCTCCGACTCCCCGTCTCTCCTCCGACCCCCTGTCTCTACTCCGACTCCCCGCCAAAAACCCCGTCCGCCGTCCTCCCCGTCTCTCTTCCGACTCCCCGTCTCTCCTCCGACTCCCCATCTCTCCTCCGTCCTTCCCGTCTCTCCCCCTACTCCCCGTCTCTCCACCGACTCTCCGTCTCTCCTCCGTCTTCCCCGTCTCTCTTCCGACTCCCCGCTAAAACGCCGTCCCCAGTCATATGAGACAGCATTATCATCCGAGAACAAAACGATACATGAACACCCATTGGCTAATAGCACCCTGCTGTCTGTATTAACCCAAACAAATGTCTAGCTAGAGACTTTCTCAGCATTTAACATAACAATGAAGCACTCCCCAGTATAACATGATGAAGAAGCCATTTTAAATTTAACATGCAAAAATGACAGATCCCGTACACTCCCATTTCCCAAGCACATTAGCCTGTTCAGTTATGGGAGGCGACGGGCGACACAAAGTGACTGGGGCGTCGAGGCGAGGAAAAGGCGGATACGCGGGACAAACATGTTCAAAAGTCTGGGGAATGTATCGTCCCATGATTAACTCGGTTGTGGGATACAGATGCAGACACGGTATCTCTGGCCATGGAGAACAACGACTTGATCATTCTCTCTGCTGAAAGTGACATTAACAGTGAGCGGTGGAATGCCAATGCTGAGCCTACATATTTTGACAGTTCTGAGGATCTCTCCCTCTGCGATAGACCGGGACAACAGTGTTCACCTTGACACACCAGGGACAAGGAGTGCATGATGATTCGATTATGTAAAGAATGCTAAACAGCACTCAAGAGGGAAATCAGGAGAGCGAAAGGAAAGTATAAGGTTGCTCTGGCAGACAAGAGGACGGAGGATGCCAAGGACTTCTGCAGACATATGAAGAGCAAAAGGATAACAAGGGACAACATTGACCTTCTTGTTGGTCAGCGTGGTCATTTGTAAATGGGTCCAATTGAGATTGGGGAGATCTTAAATGATTTTTTTCCAATTTTGTTTTCCGAGGTAACGGACACACAGTCTATATATCTAGGTAAAACATTAATGAGTTCATGGACACTATACTAATTACAACCGAGGAGGCAAATTGGGGTGTGAATACCACATGGCCTTGTACAATGTCCCCTTTGTCCTTGTTGAAGGTTAGCGCAAAATTAGCAAGGGCCATCGCAGGTAGATTTCAAATATCCTTAACCACGGGCGATGTTCAGTCGGTTTGTTGTTCTGTTGTTTAAGAAACGTTCCATGAAACTATAAGCATCTGATTCTGATGTCAGTAATGGGCAATTTAATGGAATATTCTCGAGAACTGGACATATTAAGTATGTATATGTTTGGATAGACAGAGCCTGATTAGAGACAGTCAACGTAGCTTTGACTACGTTGGGGATCAGGCAGGAACTGGATACTGATTGTGGATGATCAGCCATGATCACAGTGAATGGCGGTGCTGGCTCGAAGGGCCGAATGGCCTACTCCTGCACCTATTGTCTATTGTCCATTGTCTTTGTTCATATTAGCTTTATGTCTATAGAGCTTTTCGAGCAGCTTACAAGAATAGTTGACGAGGAAGACTGTCACACTGGATCTTTGGACACAAGTGTAGTATGAAGCAGACCCAAAAGGATTAAACAAAACTAAGCATTTTCTTAACAAAACAGACAATACTGCAAAATTTATAAGCTCTTGGATAGCTCAGAATAAGTCCTCTAGAAATTCACTGGGCAGCGACTAGGGCCACCGACACCCAAGAGTTTAGCACGGACACATCACATACACACCATGGCAGCAAAAAATCCGTGCCCGGCTATATAACACCCCAAAACCTTGACAAGCTTACAAGAAGCCATTCTAATAAGAGACACTTAATTTGACATCTGCAAAGTCTTCAGGAGAACTAATTGGAAGTATCCAAATACAAATGCAACTTAAATGTAATCGACAGAAAATATAACTCTAACAGATATACCCGAAGCGAAACAGTACGTTGTAATTACATTTAGCAAAACGCAGGGAATAGAGGAACAACTCAAAGCCCTCAGAATACTCTACCAACGATCCGAGGTTGTGACAGATGGAGTTAGACATACGGCCTAACTGTGGTCTTTCTGTCAAGAAATGCAAGATCCTGTTACAGAGAAATCTGTTGAGCCCAAAGAAGACATTTTAGTCACCAGCGTTTTGGGATGGCTGTGTTAAACGATGAGCTGCACTGGGGATCAACAGCATCCTGGCGTCTGAGGAGCCATTTTCCAGGTGGGGTAAGGTGGATTGAGGTGCAAATGACGTAGCATTATCAATGGACCGATTTGAGCGATCTGGAAAGGGTTCAATAGATGAAGAGGATGGAACTGATTGCGATCCATAACCAGCTCCTCAAAGCATGGATTTTTTGTTGAAATGAGCGCCGCTGAACGATAATTATTAATTCAGGTTACTGTCGCCCTCGTGGGCACCGGGATGATGGCAACTGCCTTGAAGCTGGAGCGGACAGAACACTCTTCTAAAGAGATGTTGAAGTTGTCTGTTAGAATCTCTGTTAACAGGGCTGCATAGTTACTCAGCATCTGATCTGAGTGTTTTCAGGCCCAGCAGCTTTACGCGGGTTCACCTTTGCGAGGATTGCCCTCACATCAGCTGCGGCCAGTGACAGTACAGCTCCTCAGGGAGAAGGGGTTTTCTCGCTGCCATGTCGTTCTGTACATCAAACCGTGCATAAAAGACATTCAGCCTACCACGCAGAGAGGCGTCACTGCTGCGGCTGCGCAAGTTGGAGTTGCAGTCCATTATGATCTGAATACCCTGTCACCTGCACAGGTAGTTCTGGTCTCCTTATTTGACTCAACATGTACGGGTTTTCAGCGGATAATCACCAGGTTGCTTCGGAAATGAAGTTGCAAACCTATGACGGAGAGATTGATACCCTTGGACTATACTCGGCGGAATCCAGGAAATTCAAAGGACATCTTATAGAAACACAGAATCCTCAGAGAAGGATAGATAAGACAGAAAGTGGAAAGTTGTTTCCTGCTAAATGAGACCATTACGACGGGACATAGCTCAAGGACCACAGGAATACAATTAGGATGGAGATAAAGAGAGGTGCTTTTCTCAGAGAACGGCGCATCAGCAGAACAATGTGCCCGGGGGAGAAGTAGGATTTAATTGGTCAAATATATTTAACACAGAGTTAGATAACCGATTGCACAGAAGGGAATTGGGGTTATGGGGAAAGGATAAATTCGTGTACCTGAGGACTCGGGCAGATCAGCCATGATATTATTGAATGGCAGCCCAGACTCGATGGCTAGATGGCCTATTCCCGCTCCTATTTCTGACTTCTTATTTGCGTATCGCCTGTTGCCGGGGCCGGGGTCGAAGCGCTCAGTAGAGATGGTGCTCGGTGCTCGAAGTCGAATACGTGGTCGGAGGCTCGGCGTTTTCGGACGGACTCGGAGTCGGACTGTGGTCGGATGCTTCCAGGATGCTGCACCGGCAAGTTGGCGGCGCTGGAGGTTTACCGTCTGCGTGAGATGATGGGACTTTCGAGAGACTCTGAGACTTTTACTGTGCCATGGTCTGTTCTTATCAAATTACGGTATTGCTTTGCACTGTTGTAGCTATATGTTATAATTATGTGATTTTGTTAGTTTCTAAGTCAGTTTGTCATGTGTTTTTACGTGATATTCTGGAAAAAAATTATCATTTCTTAATGCATGCATTACTAAATAACAATAAAAGGGGACTGCGTGTCCTCATAATCATAATCATCTTAAACATTTATACTCCCTCTGCCTTGTGTGTGTGTCTGTGTGTCTGTGTGTTGGGGGGGGAGGGGGAGGTGGACATCAGCGCTTTTTTTATATCTTCATTAGACCCACATGGGCCTGACGTTTTTGCCTCCAGGCGACAATCCCATGTTATTGTATTCCAGAATCTGTGTCAGATAAAATTTTGTATAGAGAGCCCATCCCCATGAACCTCTGCCCGCCACGCTTTCTTTCGAATATTACTCAAGAATCTGTGTCTGATAAACATTTTGGTTAGGGATCCTCATTAAACTCTGCTCACCATCCCTTCTTTACGTTATGTTATTCCAAAATCTGTGCCTGATAAACATTTGAATAGGGATTTCCATCCTTTTATTACATCCCCATGAAACGTTGTCCACCGCTGTTGCCTTCTCAACTTTACAATCCCACACCGAGATCTTCTCATCGCTTTGACTCAAAAACCTGAAATTGCCCCGCCTGATCCCCCGGTTACCATAACTACGCGAAATTTTATCCCAAATGATAAGGGTTAGATTTGACAGATCACCACGGTTGTCTCGTTGACCTGAAATGTGCAAAAAGTTCGCAAATATGTTGTCGCATTTAAAGTTTGATTAAACACGGCAATAAATATAGGCCCTCAATCTTCAGTACAGCTCTATGTTCAGTACAGTTCGTTAGGAGGATATATTTATACCTATGAAATACAGTTTTATAGTGCAATCGCCCTGTCTTTGCAACTAATTGCATACAATTCGAATAGTCTGTTTGAGAATACGCGAAAAGGAACCTATTTATGATACCCAGTCATAGGTTCATAAGAGATAGAATTGTTGGTAACTGTGGAAGAATGTATTAGCACTTTTCTGCCCAATCAGTTGCAGATCAAGTTCTCGCTTGATACGGTTTGTTAGTATAGCATTAGTAAAATTGTTATATTTACCATTTACAGTATCTTTCCATTCAGAAGGCAGAATGTCAACATAAGAGATGTTTTTAATTGTGCTCTACTCACTGTATTCTGCACCAGGCGCTGCCCTCTCTTCATTCAGCTCTCCAGTAACCCTCTCTACACCTCCTCGTCTTGCCTCTGTCCGGACCTAATTTTTGCGCTAATGCCCATAAGACATAGGAACGTAATTTGGCGATTCGGTCCATTGTATGCTCCGCTATTCTATCATGTCTGACTTATTTTCCCTTCGAACCCCATTCTGCTGCCTTGACCGCTCTTTTTTGGCGTCCTTACTCACCAAAAGGTGGGAAGGCACAGGTACGTTTCTGATGCCAGCCCTCACAATAACGCTGCTAAACATGTCCATTTATGGGTCAAAGTACGAATTCTTTTGTCAGTCATGTGGAAGGTACCACACGCTTGCTGAACGAAAGGGCATTAGTTACAGGCACTGCATTGGCACAAAGCAAATTTCAGGTTTGCCAACTCACTTTAACTAACAACAGGTGTTCATGTTCCAAGAATATTTCTCCAGGAGTCACAGATATCCCTGGAGCGATCGATAATCCTGTGAATGGGAATAGTATTTTACCAATGTAAAACAAAATCAGACTTGCTCCACATCATCAGTTGGCCTAGGTTCCGGTATTAATCGAAAGTTTTGAATACAATGTCTGCTAATGTAAGAATCACATGAGCTCCTCTGAATTCGTTGGTACGTGACCCACTTAATTACACTAACTATGCTCTCTTTACTGAAAAGGCAAACTACTGACATTCGCTCTGTTAGCCTCACGAATATAGACACTTCTATCAGACTTATAAGCTAAGTATAACTTATATGAACTCCCGCCAAAGCTTTCAATTCGATTTGCATTTTACTGACAGAACCGGCCATATAACGGAAACAGATATTTGACCCCAGTCTTCAGCTCCTCCCGGAATTTCCTCTGTGACAGAGTGTAGATACACGTGTTGGTGCAAGTGTAGAGAAATTGCAACACGAACCCACATTGTTGCAGGATGAACTTCGGAGTATTCAAATATTTGTCTGTGTAAAAGTAATTGTGAACTTGCCAGTTAATAGTATATGCAATGTAGGGTATCCACAACACTATGAAATTGGCTGATAGAACGAACAACAAAATCACCGACTTTCGCCGGTTTAATACCTCTGTATCCTTCTTATTCTCTCTGCTAATCCTGAGACCCCGGCGGACCCGGTTTGACGCTATAATATGACTGACTGTTAAAGCATTAAATAATAGAATCAAGCCGATCGGCAGTAAAGGTGTAGTGATACTGTTAAACAATCGGTATGATTTCCACACTGATAAATTAAGGTAATCAGCGTTCATAACACATCGCCAGGGTACTTTCTCAATGATATGATAAGGATCTACCACAAAGTACAATGGAACCCGCCTCGCAAAACTCCCTAAGCCCACAATTACTGTAATCACAGTCGCTGTCCTCTCGGTGCAGTATCGTTCCCGCAGCTTCTGACTACAGATTGCTATACAGCGATCGAACGTGAAAGCCACCGTGAGCCAAACAGAGCAGTCCATGGTTGCGACGCTCAGGACAAACGTCACGGCGCAAATAGGTGTAATGAGCAAAGGAGCGGCATAAACATAAATATTATTGATCTGATCGAGTACAACAGCAATAATAACGCCAAGTAAATCAGCTGCTGCCATTCCTACGAGGTAACAGGATGTGCATTTGGAAAGACCGCATTTTCCTCGACACAGGATCAAAATCGCCATTAAATTAACTGCAAGAAAGCAAAGAAGAGTTATTTTCAGAAGCCTAAACACTGACCCCTTTTACTTGAGAGACATGCAGAGAAAAGTCTTGAAGAGGATTGTGTGAACCTCATTTTCCGATTCAATGCCAGGACAGGCTGGTTTAATTTGGATAGTGGACATATAGTTCGCACGGGCTCCGTCACTGCCCTTCGGTTAACGGCGGAACAAAATGACATTTGAGCAGCAACTTTCCAGAGGTTGACAGCAGGGATACCAGTGGGCAATACGTATATCGACCGACTCATTTATAAGGGCCCATCATTATATCTGAGAACGCTGAAGGTTATACTTATAGCGGGAATAAAATGGACACAGGTGGACTGCTTCTTCGGATACAATATATTTAAGTACACAAAACATAGAGCTAAATGTATATTTCGATGTACAGGTGGCAAGCAAACTTGAACCATGAGTATTAACATTAAAACCAGCCGAAGGAGGAGAAAGAGTAAATGTGAAGTTTCTTTGCGCATTATTATGGAGTTTTTAAAGGACGTGCAGACAAATAAATAGAAAAAAAAAGTTTTTTTTTTTTACTTTAAGGTGGAAAAGAACGACTTGTGTGTGGCGTAAAATCCAGGGAGCTGGCTGATAAAGTTGCACCGACGGAAACGATTTTCTTTGGTTTATGTAAAATTTTGAGTTTATATATTGATGCCGAATCATTTAGAGCAATAGATGCTGGTAAAGCTTTGGAAAGTCGAATGAGGTAAATACTGGAACTGCATCAATATTAACACTCACTCAATTGCTAAAATCAGACACTAGAAAGGATAGAAAAACAGCGTATAGTTTAGTCCTGAACGGACTAAGATTATTCATCAGATGAGGCACAGTCTGTAACAAATTTTATTTCTCTATTATGCCGTGCAACAGGTAAGTATGAAGGACAACAGACACACATAACGGCCAAGTCTATTTACTTACTAGGGATACCAATGGTTGCCAGTACAGGATAGTAAATACTCGCTATATAGTAAATTGCTGCGTAACCCATTCTTGGTGTGAAACAGCGATCAGGTCAAAATGGTCTACACGCCGGTATTTGCCACGTAGTAAAATGCTGCATATCGCATGTTCCGTTTGAAGAAGTGATCAGATCAAAATGGTCCAACTACCGATATTCACTGCTGATTGCTTCGTAAGCTCTTATACAGGAGAGGAAAGTGCACTCTAACAACTAATCATTCCTCTTCGTGAGTCACATCAGTGACAGTCCACTGAACAAACACCTCATGTAAACCATTGATATGAGTCACGTAATGAAAATCGTTCCTAGGGGAAAAAAATAAATACGATTATGTTTATCTACTCTATTAAAAAAATAATGTTGTACATTCCCTGTCTATGACGCAAAATTTGCACGTTTCATATGGAACAATTCCTGCCTTAATATTTTTAAAATGGGCGGTATCCATCTCAAATAATTATCATTTGTAATAGTAGGCACAACGCATTAAGATGCTCACGTAAAAAAAATGTATTTAGTTTGTCTGTTAAATTCGATTTTCTTTTCCCTGTATAGGGAACGTTCACAACTTCTTGCTTTTAGTTTTATTTGGTGTCACGATATTGCCAATTGTGATAAAAAATAACTTCGTAAGCGATTAGATTAATTCTACAACTCTAGGAACATTAACACGTCCACACTGATATGAGGGCCATCCGTGATTACTGTAGGGTGACTGATCCATGATACTAAGTAACATAAGGACAGATTAAATACCTAAATCTTCTAGCAGACAACAACACTGTTTAACCTGAAGGACACCGATTACTTACAATGACATTCCAGCTCATCGCCCTTCTAACCATTCACACCGTCTGCAATTTCTTGCAAGTGTTTTATCTCCATACATGACGCACCGTGTTTTAGCGAAACACAGACTCCTCATCGGCCAGGTATAATATGGAATGAAATATGTGCATCTCTATTCCGGACATCTGATGCCCAATTATGCGAAATGGGCATTCAGGGAAATTGTTCAGTAGTGGACAGTTAAATTTGGAATTTGAATGTAACATTTTCGGAAGATTGAAACATGTGGGAAGGAATCCTAAAACTTGTTTTTATTAACAAAGCTGCTTCATTTTACAGACTATAAAATATGTTGCTCAATACTTTTGACATATTGATTTTCAGTTTGAGAACTCTTGGGAAAGTAGTTTTGAAGCAACCACTGTTCTGTTATGTAAAGTGCAAATGGAAGTGCAACTTAAAATATTGAACTGGGCTAAAGCACATTTCCGTAATTATCGAGCTACGGATGTTTGAATTAAAATGTCTTGATCAGTTAGCCTTGGCACTGCAGGCTGCGAAGGGTGTCAACATTTCTACCTTTCTTGCAAATAATCCTTATTGTGCTGGAGAAACGTTTGGTGTCAGAATGTGATAACAAATGATCCACAGGGACCATCATGTTTCCCATCCGGATCAGTCATAGTTTATGTACGTTGGTAATAGCCTTACAGAACATCTAGCTCTTTGGAAAGTAATAGGGTTTATTTCAGCTGACGGAAAGCCCCTCCCATCTGCTACTCTGTCGCGGTATATATTTGAAGAAACAAAGGCCGCAAATTTGAAATCCCAATCTAAATTATCCCTGCCGGGTATAAGAAGGCTGATGAGTTAGCGAAGCGAGGTGCTTCAGATGGGGCAGGAACGGCAGCCACAGACTGGGGAGATGGGAGGGAAGAAGGAGCAACAAATTGAGCATACAGACATAACCAAAGAGCAAAAGGAAGACACAGAAATAAAAGGAAATCTAAAAAAATGTACCCGTCCGAGATAGCAGATTGGAAGGTGGGCCTTGTAGTAATGAACCAAATAGAATATATGGACTTAAATCGATTTGTGATTGAAATTTGGTACTGGAAATAAATGCAGAAATTACATGTTTTGTTCAATATGATGAGAATAATATAAAATTATCTATGTACAACCTCACCAGAGCTACACCAGTGTCTAGTTATAGTGGGACCCATGGTTATAAAAATGGAGTAGGATCATTATTAGAAGATAGATGAGATTTGTCACTTTGCTGTCAGGGTACCAGCATGGGCGGGTAATTTTTAAGCTATCTGAAATAATGATGCTTGAATGGTGCTTGTCTACAATGGAACGGTTGTTTATTCATTTTCCTGGAAGACAACTGAGCAGGTGTGAGTTGGTCGGTGAAAATAGAAAAGGACAACACTATCAGTGAAGTATGTTATTCATCAATGTTTTCAATGGTCAATACTTTAGATATAAGAGAGTTAGGAAACCAGATAGAGTCCCTTCAGCGGTAAATACGCAAAATTACTGGGGGAAAAAAAAAGAACGGAATCAGATATTGACTAACGAAATGATCGCAGTGCATCACAGGTAATTCTGGATTCAGTTAAATTTCTGACGCGGTTCAAGATACAACAGATTTGATAATTGACCGCATAGCGCCCATATCTAAGGGAAAGAATAACGTTGAGATCTATGCTACATATACTAGCTTCTTATCGGCTTCATTCGTCCAAATTTATTACAACGTCAAGTACCAAATTTGGTATCAGAGTATCATGTAAAACAACGGGTTGGGAAAGTATGCCATTGTGGCAAACCAGAGGGCGACACAAAACAATAGAGTTCCGGCTACATGTGATTACCGTAGAGCAAGGTTTAATGTCGGTGTGGAATTTCATATTCCTGACATGGAAGTAATTTAACCAACTCTTTGAAAAAAGTCCACAATATAAGTAAATGCTGGAAGACGTTGATATTCTTAAGTAACCTGCCAACACAGGCGGAGCGGAGTGATGATGGCGCTAAATGGAGATTCCTTTACTTGCATCTTCAGAAACAGCTCTATTTCAATCTTTAATATATCTATTTTTTTCCCTTACGGGGTTCTTTCGAAGACCCTGACCTGGAGTTACACGCTGAGTACGGTTCTTTGCCGAAATGGGACTCGCTTTCGAGGTTTGAGGATTTGCCAGGGGCTTGGTTTAAGCAGTCGGCTCAGCTTTGGAAGCCTAAGGTCTCGGGCCTCTGGAGACGGGCGAATCAAGGGTCGGTGTCACGACAGGAGACTCGTGTGAAGTCGGGGTGGTCTGACAATCTACTACTGTGTGCCCGGATCTTTGGGCACAGAGCTCGATAAAAGCGACGTGACGGACCTATAACATCGGAAAGCATCGAGTTGTTTGTTATGTCTCTCCGCTCGCTGGGAAAACGGAGAGACCCCTTTCTCCCTGATTAGGGAGAGAGAGAGCCTGGTGAAATGCCTGGTGAAACGCGAAGTTTTTAGGGTAACTGCAAGTCTACGTCCATACTGTTGATCTAACCTCTTTAACCCATTTGAATTTACTTTGAAGATTCGAGTTGCAATGATAGTTAATATGGAAACAGCAAACCTGTGTTCCCCATAACAGACATTGATACTAACCACTAAACTAACGGAAAACCAATGCGAAAGTGCGATCTGTCGCTGGGATGTCCGAGTCCAGGATAGCTCAAAGGGTCACGCCGATGTTCGTTCGTTCACTGTGGTATCGGCGTTTTCACACACATTCTTCCTGTCCGACATGAGAGGGTTCGGCATTGATTCCCATTGAGCTGTTCCTTGTGTAAAGCACTGTCCAGAGACTAGGTTCCCATTCCAGCCTGATTGTATGTTGGGGTGAGGAACATTCATCAACAGCATTTATTGTCTGATTAACTGATGCAGGAAAATATTTTCCAGATTTCCCACTTTACCCCCTGGAAAGTCTGATCACCTGGCTGTATTTCTACTCCCTAAATATAGGCAGACGCTGAATTCTGCTGCATCAGTAGTGAGGATTAAAAAGGGTATTGACAATAGAGGTGCGGGGGCGCTTGCTGGACTGCTTTGAATCTGTGGACAGGACTGTGTTCAGGGATTCATCTAGCAGTGTCAATGGGTACGCCACAGTTGTCACTGACTTCATCAAAATCTGCGTGGATGTGTGTGTGCCTACGAAACCATATTGTACATACCGGAACCAAAAGCCGATGAAACAGAAATGTCCATCTTCGATCATTGCACACACGTAATTTAAACTCTTTTGTCATTTCTCCTTCCATTATTCAGCTGAAAGGCAGTGGATTCCCTTGTATCTCCAGTTTTAAAACGCACTGATAACTGATGAACAGCAGAAGATGGTTTCGATTAATCATCCTCGGGGTTATAGGACCGTCACGATTCCACTGTGCCACCTGCTACACAGACTCATTGGAATTGCTGTGCAATGAATGTTGTGCAATGTCTTTGAATTTCCCAATTGATGCAGCAAGGCCCCTCCCGCACGTTACAGGCTTATCCGCGCTCAACGACGGAAATGAAGGCCGAGCGTAGAGCAATTTCTTCATCTGGGAATGAACCAGAGACTTCGCACATGCGAAGCATGTGCTCGTCCACTGAACTACATCTCCAATGTCAAATTTATGACGGAATCTTTCATCTGATCGTATAAGGCAGAAGATATAGGAGCGGAATTAGGCCGTTCGATCCATCGAGTCTACTCCGCCATTCAATCATGGCTGAGCCTTTACCCCCTCCTCAACCTCACCCCCCGGCCTTCTCCCGATAACCTTTGATTTCGTGTCCAATCAAGAACCTATCAAGCTAAGTCTTAAAGACCCCCAACGACCTGGCCTGCATAGTTGCCTCTGGTAATAAATTCCACAAATTTGGATGAGGAGCCCATGACTGTTTACAATACTCAAGGCGAACATCACCAGCGCCTTATAACGCCTCAGCATCAAATCCCTGCTCTATGCTAGACCTCTAGAAATGAATGTTGACATTGCATTTGCTTCACTCACCACCAAATCCACCCGCAAGGTAACTTTAGGGTGTTCTGCACAAGGAGTGCCAAACCTCTTTGCATCTCCAATTTTTGATATTCTGCCTGTTTAGAAAATATTCCAGTTTTATTTCTACTACCAAAGTGCATGACCATGCATTTTCCAACATTATGTTTCATTTCCATTCACTTGTCCATACTCCTCGTCTGTTCAAGGCCTTCTGCAGCCTACCTGTTTCATCAACACTACCCGCCCCTCCACCAATCTCCGTATCATCGGCGAACATGGCAACAAAGCCATTTATTCCATCATCTAAATCATTGATATACATTATAAAAAGAAGTAGTCACAACACTGACCACTGCGGAACACAAGTCAGTGGCAGCCAACCAGAAAAGGATACTTATATGTCTACTTGCTGTCTCCTGCCAATCAGCCAATGCTCTAACCATGCCAGTTACTTTGATTTAATACCATGGGCTCTTAACTTGGTAAGCAGCCTCATGTGTTGCATCTTCTCAAAAACTTTCTTAAAGTACAAATAAACAACATTCACTAATCCTCTTTATCTAACCTACGTGCAGTGTCCTCAAAGAATTCCAGCAGGTTCGTCAAGCAAGATTTCCCCTTAAGGAAACCATGCTGACTTTCCTATCTTGTCCTTTGTTATTCCATAACCTCATTCTTAGTAACAAATATGTAGCAAAACACAAAGGCTGGACATTGAATGGTAGAAAACAAAAGTTGGAGTGGGCGATTCGGCCTTTCGAGTCCGCTCCATTATTCATTGCAGTGGACAGGATTCGAACCTGCGTGGAGACAACCCAATGGATTTCCAGTCCGTCACCTTCACCACTTCCTCCACATGCGACAGGGGCAGCAGATATCCGGAGTCAGAGAAACAGAGTTGACCCTGAATTAAAAGCAGAAACTGCTGGATATACTCAGCAGATACGACAACATCAGTGAAGCGAGAAACGGAGTTCATATTTTGCTCGGTGACATTTCACCCTGAACTCCATGCGGGTACTCAGGCGGAGAGAAACTCAATTATCGGCGCAGGGGTCCTTCATATCAGGACTACAATCCCCAAGATCCACATGTGGGCCTCTGCAACAGCAGCAATGGTTTTTGCCGTTTCCAAGCTGTCCTGGAGAAGGCGGAGCCGGGCCTAATTCCGTAACCACTGCTCTACGTGTGCGGAGCGATCTCCCACTGCACTCTCAATGACGGAGCTCCAGGACCCAAGTACTGATGGAGGTGGTAAGGTCTGCAGGGTAGCAGGGCGGGTATCCGGACTTGTTTCACTCTTCACTCTCCTCCTCCTTTCTGAGCCATCCAACAAGCTGACTGGGCCGCTTCAGAGGGCGGTGACCGGGTAACAACATTGGTGTGGACTGGATTCACAGCCAGCGGAAAACGGGTAAGGATGGCGGGTTGTGTGCTCCCAGCGTTCAGTAATCTGAGAAAAGCCAGAGTACTATCAATAAATTGTGTGGAATTGGAACTCAGAGAGCACGTTCAATGTCCAAAGTAATATCATTACCAACGTACGAATTTGTCACCATACACTACACTGGGATTCCTTTACTTGCTGGCCTTCACAGCAGATCTGAGAAATACAACAGTATCAATGAACGAAAAACTACACGCAAGCAGAATGGCAAACAAGCAATGTGAAAATAAGTAAATTAATAAGAAACAAACAAACAAACAAACAAATAAATAAATAAAAACAACAACAAATAAATAACAAATAGATATGTGCCTGTATATGGGCGGACTGGGCCTGTAAGCCACGGAATTGCCTAGCGGGCGTCCTGCGTCGGGGTGCCCACTGGGGGTCTGTCGAGAGATGATCTCGTTGGGCTGTGAGGTCTGGACTATAAACATGCATCTTTGTATTTTACTGATAATCTCCGTGTGCTTGTCGACTTGTATGTGCGAGGACTGGGCATCAATCTCGGTGCCGCGGAGGGTGGGGGCGCGCTGGTGGTCGCCGGGACTCTTCAATTCCTTGAACGTGCTTTTTTCAGTCTGTTGGTAATGTGTTTTATACCTGGATGCGCTCGGATATCACCGAGTTCTGGTGGTCACATTATGGAGAGGACATGATTATACCAAGATGCGTGCGGAGAAGGTTTACCGGGATATTGCCTGGGCGCTCAGGATGAGTCTTTTCATTCCAGAAAAATCTGTTCTCCGCGTGAGGAACACTCCCTTCTCTCAGCTCCTCCGTCTGCACCCCATCTGCTCTCAGAATCTGGTTTTCATGCTAGAAAGAAGGAGATGACCTGGTTTTTAAAAGAAAGGGGCTTCCTTTCCTCCACCATCAACGCAGCCTCAACCGCATCTTTTCCATTTAACGCACTTCTGCTCGAACCCCCTCCTCCCGTGTCTTTACCAGGGATAGGGATCCTCCTGTCCTCATCTACCACAACACCAGCCTCCGTGTCCAGCAAATAATACCAGTGATAGGGATCCTCCTGTCCTCATCTACCACCACACCAGCCTCCGTGACCAGCAAATAATACCAGGGAAAGGGATCCTCCTGTCCTCACCTACCACCACACCAGCCTCCGTGACCAGCAACTAATACCAGGGATAGGGATCCTCCTGTCCTCACCTACCACCACGCCAGCCTCCGTGTCCAGCAAATAATACCAGGGATAGGAATCTTCCTGTCCTCACCTACCACCACACTAGCCTCCGAGTCCAGCAAATAATACCAGGGATAGGGATCCTCCTGTACTCACTACCACCACACTAGCCTCCGTGTCCAGCAAATAATACCAGGGATAGGGATCCTCCTGTCCTCACCTACAACCACACCATCCTCCGTGTCCAGCAAATAATTCCCCGTAACTTCCGCCATCCCCAATGGGATCCCACCACCAAGCACATCTTTCCCTCCCCCGCATCGCCCGATCCCACTTTCTGATTCCACGGGGACCGCTCCCTAAGCGAATCCTTGTCCATTAGCCCGACCCCACGATATCCGTCCTGGTACTTAACCCTGCAAGCGGAACAAGTGCTAAACCTGCCCCTACACATCCTCCCTCACTGTTATTCAGGGCCCCAAACAGTCCTTACAGGTGAGGCGACATTTCACCTGTGAGTCCGTTGGGGTCATATACTCTGTCCGGTGCTCACGGTGTTGCATCCTGTATATTGGTTAGATCCGACTGAGACTGGGAGATCGTTTTGCCGAGCACCTCCGCTCCATCCGCCAGAAGAAGCGGGATCTCCCAGTGTCACACCTTTTAATTCTACTTCCCTTTCCAATTCCGGTACAGTATGTCAATGCATGGCCTCCTGTAGTGTCGCGGTGAGGCCACACTCAGGTTGGAGGAACAACACCTTATATTCGGTCTGGGTAGCCTCCAACCTGATGGATTGAATATCGATTTTTTGCAATCTCGGTCATCCCCCACACCTCATCCGCCCTCTCCTTCAGCAGCAACTCCCGTTTACCTTCACTGACTTGATCTCTATGCCTGTCTGTCGCCTCCCACTGGTGCTCCTCGCCCTTTTCTTTTTTTACCATGGCCTTCTATCCCTAACAATCAGACTCCCCCTTCTCCAGTCGCGTATCTCACTCTCTCCGCTCACCCATCTTTTAAATCTACTCCTCATGTTTTTTTTTTCTCCAGTCCTGGAGCGGTCACGGCCTGAAACGTGGACTGAAATGTTTCCCATAAATTCTGCCTGTCCTGCTGAACTCCTCCAGGTGTGTGTGTGTGTGTGTGTGTGTGTGTGTGTGTCTGTCTGTCTGTCTGTGTGTGTTGTTTGAAATTCCAGATTCTGCAGATTCTCTCTTGTTTCTGGAGTGTTTGAAAGCGTGTTTGGGCTGGGTGACGGAATCTGGTCCCCGAGAGAATCTCTAGCCGACTTGATCTCGGCACGGTGCCCGGGTGCTAACGCGAGGTACCAAATGATGTTTACACAATTTTAATACCGGCCAGTTCGGAGGCGTGAGCCGATTTAGCTCGCTTTCCGCGATCTTCACTCCTCTATCGGGTGTCGAAGCATTTCGCTGTTCCGTAATTGAGCCAATTTAAACGCCGGACCAGATAGACTGAAGACAGGGTGTCAGTCGGGTCGAGAGCCGGGTTCTCTTGGTCCCAGCAACGGTCATCTCCATGGCGCTGAGCCTGTGAAGACTGCCCCGGCTGCTGTGCTCCGTGCCCGCTCCTATGATGAGCTGATAAGTGAGGCTTTGCGCCTCCTCCGGATTGTTGTTCGCTTCAGTTGTTAACATGAATTGTATTTTTATTCTTTCTCTTTCGTATCGAGTATTGGTCTTTTATTTGGTTAATTATTTTACCCGTTTAATTCCGTTCGTTCGAGTTTCTTGTTTTGTGGCGGCCTGCGAGCAAGGAAATCTCAAGGTTCAATAATTTATAATTATGATAATAATTAAATCTTCAATCCTGAAATAACATGCATAGAATATCATCTGCTCAGAACTTTAAGGACCAAGTAGTGGACTCACGCTAATTCACAGGAAGTTTGCTGTGCGTTAGTGTTGACCGTTCGTTACGGCAGCAGATTAGGGAATTCACGACGTAACTCGTAATTAATCGAAACTCACACTTTATTTGTTTCCGCACAAACAACAACGTAACTGTGTTGGCTCCGGGCCGACAACTTAGTGCATGAATTCTACTGTTTCCTCTTGTTCTCACTCAAACAACTTGTCCAATTTATGGCAACGAAATAGGGGGATCTCCGCAGGCCAAACAGTCGATCATGTCTTCTCCGGCCCCTGGCGCTGGGCGTCTTCCTCGCGATGGTGATTTTTTGGAGTTGTCACTGACAGCAAATCGAAGTGTCCACGTTCATCCTTTTCCTTACCAACTGAAATATTGCATTCCAGTGTCACAAGCTGTGAGTCATCTGATTGACCTTTTACACCATTTTATTGGCTCTGCTCCAGGCCGGCTTCCATTTATTACCCTCTTCCCAGCAAGTGACAGTCTGTAATTTATAGCTCTTTTTTCTCATCAGTAACCACCTCGAATCACTATCGGCAGCCTCCAAACGCAACATTTACAAACCTGCATCTTATGTTATATCAAAGAACACCTAACAAATCTGTCCACCAGATATCCTGATACATCATTGTGTCCAATTTAAAACGCAGAAAACAAAGCAACTCCATTTCACAAAATGGAAAATGCAGAACAGTTCCACAAAATGTCAGCCTCCATTACCAACCACATGGCAGGAACAAAGATAATTGATCTGCCCGCTTCCACTGTGCTTCACCCATTCGAGTTCAACGTTTTCTTCCATATTTAAAATTCATACAAGGCAGAGAGTCCTCCAGAACACCACTAGTTACCGACAAACAGCTGAGAAGTCCCTATTTATTCCCAGCATTTGCCTTGCACCAGTTACAAGTATATTGTCCACGCTCGTATCTTTCCTGCAACGCCATGGGCTCTACTATTGTTTAGCAGCTTTATCTGCGGCAATGCTCTAGATGACGAAATCAATGGCTTTGCAAGTGATAGATAATTAGGTGCAGGGGCTGGTAGTGTTGACATCGCTGGAAGATCGCAGAAGGACTTATTCAGGTTTGGAGAATGGGCAGATAAGTAGCAGATGGAATACCGAGTATGGTAGTGTATGGTCACACACTTTGTTAGAAGAAATAGAAGTGTAGACTATTTTCCAAAAGAGAAGCGAATTCGGAAATCGGGGATCTGAATGGACTGGGGATTTCCTTGATGTCATGGTCCGGTCCGTGAAGACCGCCTTCCGGTTCACGGTCCGGTCTGCGGACTCCGGACTCCGGGTCTTCCTGCTGTCCCTTGTTTCAGTTGGGCTTAATCATAGGCACTTGATGCTCGTCTTGGGGCTGGGAATATAAGTGGCCCTGGGTTCGAGTAGAGTTGCTGCTTCGTCTCGTCAGTATCCCGTCCTCGCCTCCGTTGGGTAAGCCAGGCCATCTTTGCCATTACCCTAAGGCTGAATTGTTCCCTTTCTTTCCCTTCACCTTCCTCCTAAAGCCTTTGCCTAAAGCCTTTGCCTGAAGCCCTGTCTGCAACGTCGCTTGTATCGCTGTCAAGTTCTACCACCGGAGCAAGACTGGAGCCTTGCTGTGTCTAGATAAGGAACTGTATCGTTGTTTGGAAATGTCTCTGTGTACAAGCCTTCGCTAGGTAGGTCCGGCCGTATGCCATTACCTTGTGTTACGAACCGTCTATGTGTCCACTCCTTCGCTAGATAGGTCCGGCCGTTGCCGCTACCCTGTGTTGGGAACTGTCTCGTCGTGTTCGGCATTCTGTGTAAGAGACTCGGCCCTAGGAGGGGTCCTGGCTCTGTGTTCCACGTGCCTGTGTTCCTGTCTCTCTCAAGACCAAGGCTATGTGTTCCTGTTCTGCCAAGACGATGTCAAGGCTTCGGGTTCTTGTCCTGTCCATGTGTCTCGTCCTGTCCTTGTGCCTCATCCAGCACAGGAGTACCTCGTCCTGTCCAGGAAAGCTTCGAAGAATCCAAGCCTCGTCCAGTCCTGTAGCCACGTCATGTTCTCGCCTAGTTCCGGGGTCCGAGCCCCAGTCAAGACCCAGATTCTGGGTCCTTGTCCAGTCTCTGGCTCGGAGTCCAAGCCCCGGCTCCAAGCTCCCAGTGCCTTGCCCAGGTCCCGCTTGCCTAGCCAAGTTCTAGCACACGTCTGTGTTCCTGTCCCAGCTCCTAGTCTGTATCCTGTCACGTCGCTAACTCTAGTCCTGTGCCGTTCCTTGAACTTTAGTGTCTGTGCCTTGCTTTTGAGTCCGCTCCGAGCGCCCTACTATGACACCTGCAGGATTCTCTAAAGGTTAAGTTGCAGGTTGAGTCGGTGGTAAGGAAGGCAAACGCAGTTATGATATTCATTCCGTGAGGATGAGCATTTAAAAACAAGGGTATAATGAACATGTATTGGAAGACATTGATCAGATTCATTTGGAGTATTGTAGACAATTTGGGCCTGATTTCGAATAAAGGATGCGCTGGTGTTTTGTGGGAACAGAGGAGTTTCACGAGATTGATCCCGGAATGAAACAGCTAAAATAACAGAAGAGTTTGTTGGCTGTGAGCCTCTACTCGTTAGAATGTAGAAGAATGAAGGAGGATCACATTAAAACCTATCGAATATTGAAAAGTCAAAAAAGAGTGGATGTGGAGAGTTTGTTAGTCCAGCTTCTTTTACTCTGACGTTGATGTTAAGCCGAATCGCCCTGGAACATAGTGATGAATTTCCTTGAAATCTGTCCTCCTGTCTCCCAGGCTGAGTGTCGTAGTTGTCATGGCCGAAGCATTAGGGCGGTAGACTAGAAGTTCAGTAAAGTTTCAGCGGGCATGTTCCACTGCGGAGGGAATAGCCCGTGTCCACGTAATTTCACATAACTTTATTTCGTCTCCTGAAGAGTTAATTGTGTCAGCGTCTCCTGATAAAACTATAGAATAAGGAAAAGGAAACTGTTTATTTTAGTCTGCTTCAAAGCCCTTGTTACGAATTCAGGGCGGTCATTGGAAATTCTATCGACTGAGTGACTCTCTTCACTCTAAACATGCGGATGATCATCTGCACCAACATGGACTGAACTCCTTTTCTGTTGTGCCGTACCTCGTCAGAATTGGACCCGTCTCCTGATCTTGTGGCTCACTGAGTTAGCAAAGGAATGGAATTATACCAGAGAGTATCCACACTCCTGACCGGACAAACCTTATGACCCTCTGCTCCATCCCCTCGGTCGTTAAAGATATCTTTCCTCAGGCAGGCAGGAGAGCGGGGTTGTTTGGGTCTACCTTCCTCAGGCGGCGATAGAGGCCACAGGAGGAAATAGTCTATTTCGGGTCAATTCAGCTGCAGCTCTGCCGCTGTCCATTGATATTTATGCCGAAGGACAGCCCGGAGAGGAAGACAGAGAACGCGGAAGAGACACGGTGGAAGACGAACAGAATGTGTGACAGCATGGCTACTGAAACCGGGTTCAGTAAATAATGTGAAACACATTCCTTGCTGATATGTCGGGAACGAGGTCTCCTAATGTGTCGGCGCACAGACAGAACAGAGATAATATCAGGATGGGGCAGGAGATAGCAAATACGAGAAGAAAAACAGAGAGAAAGGAGCGAATTAAATCAACAAAGAACAGTTAGTAAAGGAAACATTTATAAAGGAAACCCTCCACTGGAGCTTAGAAAACTAGATGGCAATGGGTAACCCTAGGTAATTTGTAGGTTAAGGACGTGTTCGGCACAGCGTTGTGCGCCGAAGGGCCTGTATTGTGCTGTAGGTTTTCTGTGTTTCTATGAAACGATGTGACGTCAGCAAAGAATCGACAAATGGAAATGAAGAGAAGAATGAGCAACGTCCACAACGGAGCAGCGCGTCACCACGTTCAGACAACAGCAGAGAGGCGCAGCGGCAGCATGCTGGGCCCATGGGCGTCCATTCGGCCGATGGATTGACGATTGTTTCCATGGAGAGCTCTGGAGGTGACGGAGGTCATATCAAATTAACCCGGGCCTATCAGGATTGTAGAAAACTGTCCTGACGTGTGTAAACTTAGAGATCATCACATGGAGAACTTCATGTGGATGTTTTTGGAAACTGGAAACCATGTCTGAGTGGCTGGTGAGGCAGGTACACCCACAATATTAGAGAATTGTCTGGGCGACCACCTGAATCAGAGACTGAAGACAATAGCTAGTAAGCGAGCTCTTTGCTGGTATGATTAGTAGTTGATTGACAGCACGGACATTGTGGGCCGAGAGCCCTGTTTTAGGGTAGCATGATTCTGTGAATCTATATTACATTTGTGAATCACAATAAAGAGTTTAATTTACAGTAGTAATGGGGGAGGGGGATGAGAGAGATCCCATTGTGTATAAATAGACAGAGTGTGAGGTGAGCAGACTGACGGCACTCAGTGTGAACACATCATCCGACATGTTTTGATGTGTCCTAGTTGGCTGTGGGAATCTGAGTTGGAGTAAGAGCAGGAAGCTGCACTGGTCGGTTCACTGGGGAAAATGTGAGGGACAGCACTTCAATCCTTGATCCACTGGCCGGCCCAGGGTGAATAATAATTTTACACTCACCCATCGATTTAAATAACTTCGAAAATTCGTACACGAGTTGTCAGGGTTGGACCACTCGGACGCTAGAAGTGTATGACTATTTTCTGAGTGTGGTCACTGTGATTCCTCACTCTGGTGCAGTTCCTGTTATGTCCGGTTGAGGTCGCCGTCCTCCGACAGACCGGAGATACACAACACCCAGTGTTTCAATGAAGTGGGAATGATCGCTTCAGAATTCGATTAGCTACATATCGTTTCCCGCCTGTCGCACTAAAAAAAAAACAGAAATATAAATATATATCTGTGATTAAAAATGTTGATTCCAACAACACGGATTTGGGCTCGAATGAGATCACTTCCCTTCGCTAATCCTTGAACACAACAGGTGACTGAATCGCTGGAGCAAACTGAGACACTGCTGTGGGAGGGACACGAGTGAAAGGCTCCAGTATTACAGCTGAGAAACATCAAGATAATTCTGTTCACCCTCCTGTCCTCTTAAATGTGCATGACATGAGCTGTCAATAGCAATTCCTCGTTAGTATACTGGTTAGTATGCCCGCTTGTCACGCGGGAGACCGGGGTTCAATTCCCCGATGGGGAGGTAGAAATTTTACGGCATGGAGAAGGAATTTGTGTTTCCGCTAATCATTGGGCATTGGGAAGGTGGAATAGCTCGGGCTGCTGTGAGCCCGGGATGGTAGAGTCTTCCGAGCAGAAAGTGGCGTCATTGCCAGCCCCTTTCCTCAAGTACCCCCGGAGAATCTATCCCAGCACCGCTCTCTGTTACTTCTTCGTTGTTACACAGAGTCGATCATTCCGTCCATATTAATCTGGGGCTTTTGTTGTCAATTATCAATTCCCGCACGGTCTCACCACAGTAGTAAGGTAACTAACTAATATCAGTCCAGACGAAGGGTGCCGGTGGGAAACGTCGACTGTTTACTCTTTTCCATCGATTATGCTTGGTCTGCTGAGTTCCTTCAGCATTCGTGTGCGTTGTTGATCAGCATCTGCAGATTCATCTTGTTTGTGATTAATATATCTATCATCCTGGAATACTTCGTTTGCATCCTCATCTTGTTCTGGTATTCAAAATGCTCCAGTCCTCTGCTGTGAAAAGGGAAACTTCAAAGATCATTCCTGCCCATGTTGACTGCACGCTATCTGTAAACTATCCTTGCCAGGGCGCTAGGTTAACTTGATCTGCTGTGACATTCACACTCCCCACTTCTATTTCGTCCTGTAAAGGACCACATGAATTGTGAATGCAGTTGAATTGCACAGAAAAGTCGAGTCTACCCAGTGATCCTGTCATCGTCTGTCTGAAGAGTGGGATTGCTGAACGATAGGAGGCAGCTGTCCTTCGGGTCCTCTCTCCACAGAGCGCTCTCAGTAAGAAATCGAAACAAGTTTCAACACCAGCAGGAATATAAACCCCCTTGGCCACTGTACACTGGAGTTGCACAAACTTCCTGGAAGAGAATGAGGCTAATCAGAAGGGTTCCAAAGGTGATCATAGAGTCGTATGTAACTCCTGCCCAAACTTCTTAACTTTAACAGCTTCTAACGGGATCTGCACGGATAAAATCGACGATGTTTTGCATTACTTCAGTCCAATAATGACACAAGTTCCTCGCCTCTCGGCCAACAGGAAGTTTAATGCTGTTCAGATTTGAAAGGCCATGATGCAGCTTGCTGCCACTTTGTTAGAAATGTCTTTGATGACCAGACTTGTATTATGTAGCACTACAGCAATGTTGTTAGCCGATCACTGCAACACTGGGGTCATACTGATGTTCTCACGATCCCGTCCGGTAGGTCCCCAGAACAGGAACACTACAATCCAGTTACAGTCATCAGTCTCCTTCGTCCTTCAATGCTGACAGGTGTTAGTATTTGCTGCTACATGCACCAAAGAACAATAACCGCTTGACAGCTCTTGTTCAGACCAAATACCCCATTTAAAGGCAAAGGGATACCCTTGGCAAACAACAGTAGGCCTGCCAGCCAATACTGTAAGTGCCATTAACAGAAGTTGCAGGATCACTGGTGACATGGACATTGCACGTAGTGTCACCTAAATCTGATCACATCACCCCGTAGTTGCAGTAACAGACTTCACCCTCATCCTCATGAAGCAGTTTCCGAGCTGAAGATTTACGTGATCCATGATGAGAAGTTTATTGCCATCGTTCAAAGCAGTTCCATTGGCAAGTGTGATTTCTCTGGGTAGTGCGGTCCAGTGCTCCCTTCACAGCTCTAATCTTCTTCTCAGAGTGGTAAACAGAAACAAACTCAGTACAATTGAGGGGTAGAGACTGCACTGTTAACCCACTTTCCGAATGTATGGGCCCCCTATAGCACACTTAACAACTCGACTGGTTAGTACCAACATGCATTCATAACTAATGTCATGTTGCCTGAGTGGAACGGGAGCTGTGCTGCCTCATCTGTGACATGAGGTGCACAAACCACACATCCACAGTACCGGATCAGGAGAAGAAGCCGTCAATTCCAAACAGTGACACGCGGGGTCAGGAGGCACTTTACAGCAGGCAGCATTATATAACTGTAGAAGCTCTACAGCAGAGTTTGGCAAAGGATTATTTAGAGTAAACTTTGTAGTCTGTGCTGCTGGTGGCAGTAGAGGCCGAAAGTGACTGGTATCAAAGCGGCCTCGGTACAGTCGGCATCTTTGAGCTCAGTGACCAGACTGTCCATAAACAAAGTGCACCTCTCACTGACGTCTCCATCCTTTACCCCTACCGTGTCCACCACCAACATCCCCATGTTTGTTAAAGTGAATCAAAGAACTGCAAAATCCATACATTTAGAATAGTTTTTTTTATTATTTTCTAAATAACGCTGTACGCTGTGCGAAACCAAAATAATACGACTCACAAGTTGCTGACAAGTCAAATGCATATAAAGTGGGTAATGTTGAAACTAAGTTTAGAGTGAAATTGTAAACAGAACTTAATCTAGTAATGATCAGCAACTGTGTGGTCGCTGTCATTTTTTTATTACATATAAAATAGAACACAAGTTAAAATAACATTTCAAATGTATAGGGCAGCTGTCACAATGTTTTTATGCAACGTCAATGTTAATGAGAGAGGATGGTAGAGCAGTCCACGGAGTCTTCAGTCATCACACAAATATTATGCATTCCCTTAGCATATTGAATCACTTGATTTCATCTGGATCTATTGAAAACCAGACAGAAACTTACTTAACTCTTTCACCTCAATCAAGTAACAGTCTATATTTCCCCTAACCTGGGCTGTGACTCATTTACAATAATATTCATTACGTTAGAGTAAATCTATGTACGTCTGAAACACTTCATTACCGCATACCATTTTAGTTCAGTGCATAAAAGTCAACACATCGTTCATCTCACATAGTGTTATTGACAGCCTCTGACTGTGGTTTACACCAGCCTCATCGTGTACTCAGGGGGACTACTTGGGTGGGCTTTGTTGTAACTGTGCCTGGGGAAGCTGGGATACAGCGGGTTATAGACATTACTTGCTGCTCAGGCTCTGCTACCAGTTGTTTCTTGTTAAACCCTGAGGTAGACTGCTCTTTCTGTGCCTTTTCATTCTCTAACTTTAGTTCACATTTTCTGCTCTTACTGTGAGAATCATATAACTATTCTTTGCATTTCACTCTTCCAGTAAACAATCACAGGGCATCTGGTAGCTTTCTTCCATTTTTCTCCTTCTATCTACACTTTTGCAGGCACTCGCTTCTTCCATTCCACCCACTTCTCAACATATCTCGTACTTTCTGCTCCATAACGTGCCAACACACACGCCACCGGAGTCCTCCTGATGTCCAGGACCGGGACTGTCACGTGACCATTCAGACACACAATCCAGGCACTCACTCATACTTCAGAATTCACTTTCTCACTCAGTCGCTTCTTTCATACATCATGGGATCGAATCCATCCCAAGGTAGTCTCTATCCATCATGCACCAAAGGGATTCACTCCAGCATGAGGCATCCTCTTTTCCCAACGACTCATGAGATTCAGCCCGGCCCGAGGCAGCTACTGTTTCCATCTGTTCACTCACCTGATTCAAGCCCATCTAATGCCCCTGTTTTACTGTTGCAGCTTTCCCACATTTGACAAAGGTGATCGACTACTCCACACAGGAGGAATTCTGTGTGAGGACTGATCGGCGACTGGGGCTGAATTGCTTTCTCCTGCACAACAATGTTAAGGGTTCGGTATCCCGGAGGAAACTCCCTGTACCCATCATCACCGATTAGCTGTAATCTGCAAACTCGCACTCGTTCTTCAATCAAACCTCAGTTACCTGTGCACAGGGAGAACAACATGGCCTCGGAACCAAACTGTTGTGAAGCTTGAAGAAAGAAATGCCATTTTTTACAGACTTGTTTATTCGGGGACTGATAATGGCAAAATGGTAATCTGTCCCTCCTCCTCCACCCTCAATCCCCGCTTTCGGCAGCGATTGCTCCCGATGCGACTCCCTTGTCCACTTGTTGCTCCCTACTGATCCCCCTCCTGGTGATTATCCTTGCAAACGGAACAAGCGCCATTCCCGCCCCTACACCACCTCCCTCACTACCACTCATTGCCCCAAGCAATCTGAGGCGACACTTTCACCAGCAAGTATGTTGGTGTTGCCTACCGTATCCCATGGTCACGGTGTGGTATCCTGTATATCAGAGAAAACTGACGTAGTTTGGAATACCATCTCGTCAATCATCTTCGCTCCATCGGGCAGAAAACGTGGGATCTCCCGGTTGTCACACATTTCAATTTTACCATCTATTCCCATTCCGACATGTCAGACCATCGCCTCCTCTATTACTGCCATGAGTCCACACTCGGGTTGGAGGAGCAACACCTCATAGTCCGTGTGGGTAGGCTTCAACCTGATGGCATGAACATGGATTTCTCAAACTTCTGGTAATTGCCCTCTCCTCTCCATCACCATTCCCCATTCTCCACTCCTGTTTTCTCTCTTACCTTATCTCCTTACCCATTGCTCGCTCTTTCTTTCATGGTCTTCTATTCATTGCTATCACATACCCCCAATCCGTTTATCTCTTTTACCAATCAATTTCCCAGGTCTTTAATTCACCCCGCCCCCATTTCACCTGTCACCTACCACCTTGTATTTCTTCCTCATCTCCCCACCTTCTTAATCTGACCTCTTTCTTTCCAGTCCTAGTTAAGGCTCTCAGCCCAAAACGTCAACTGTTTACTCTTTTCCATAGATGCTACCTGGCCTGATGAGCTCCTCCAGCATTGTGTGTGTTGCTTTGTTTTGGATTTCCAGCATTTTCAGATTTTTTCGTGTTTGCAATGGGACCTGTTTTAGTTCAAATTCCTTATTTCCTTGTTTAATAAACATTCAAACTAAAATAATACAGTATTAATAGCCAAAAGAGTCTGCACATTAATGACCAATGATAATTCAGATTTAGTAAACAACTGTTACACTATAATCTGTTATTTGTATCGTTATCTTGTCTTGGTATGTAAGTGGATCCAGTCCGCTTCTGTGCAAAGGGAAGCTTTGCGTTTCAAAGACCTTTCTTGCCGAGACTGACTGCACACTATCTGAAAACTATTCTTACCTGAGCAATAACGTATCTCTTGCCTTGCTGTAACTTGCTCTGGTTCACCCACTGAAATGTCCGTCACCTGGCTCATTTCCGGGAACGGGATACAGTGCATAACCTCCCCGCTACTTGTACCACGCACAAACTGCTTAAAGAAACCCTTTTAGACATGGCTAACAAATACTGCCGATCGAATCTTTTGCTCCATTGGAGTTCCCAGTCAGTGTTGGAGCGGTTCATAGGTCAAGAGTTCGAAGTACATTTATTATCGAAGTATGTATACATTATACAACCTTGAGATTAGTCTTCTAACAAGCAGCTACGAAGCAAAGGAAACCCCAAAATAACATATAAAAAAGACCATCAAACACAAAATGTGCAGATTGAGAAAAAAAAAGCGCAAGCAAACAACATTCGGAACTGACGTCCGCTGGCGAGCTCACAGTTCAGCGCAGAGCCGAGTGAACTTGGCGGAGCAGTGATATCCCTTGCCTCAAGCCCTGACACCCAGGTATTTTCAATTTGGCCCGGCACTTAAATCGATGGCCAAACGTCGACTCAATACGCTCTAAGGCCTGAACCTCGTCGCCTCGATTCGGCGTGTAACCGGTCCTCGAGTCGTCACGTCGATTGAGTCTCCGTCCAAACACCAAGTTCAGTCGAATCGGTATGCGCTGGTGCCCGAACCTCACCACCTCCATTCGGCCTTCGGCACGGCACTTAAATTGATCCAACCTCGAGTCCGCCTCGGTTCTGCCACGCGATTTACTCTAAAATCCTAAGGGAAGTTATAGATTATTAATTGTAGTGATCGTTTGCCAGAAGAAGTTGAATTAAAAAACAAATCCTGTTTCATTAGCCACCTGCCGGAAATGGCTTAATTTCACCATCACCATCTTAAACCGGTTCCGACTCAACACTGACAGTGATTATCCTGAAGTCACCCAGAGAGATAACGCTGTTTTTGCTCCATTCTATAATCCGTCTCTGTGACCGATGGAGATGAGTCTGTATAGCATAAACCCGTCAGATTGGTTGCACTGACCTTAATTTAAGTTGTACTCTATAGACTCTCTCTTAATGCTTCTCACATTGAACTGAACACATCTCAATCCATCTGTCTTGTTGTCTATATCCCCGAGCTCCTGCCCATTCATCCTTGCAATATTACTGATCAGGGCATCTAACTTAGATTCAATCCCTCCATTCAGTGACTGGTGTTCTGGTTCATATTCCCCTGTCGGTCTCGTTTCAACCCTCCCGGGGAGCAGTAATGAACTTTATGATACTGACTCCCCTCCAGTGAAGGTGCAAACTACCCCTCTTGTACAATTCATCCCTGCACCAGGAGAAGTCCCAGTGATATGGGGTAAATGCAAGCACGTTTTTCCCTCGGAGGCTGGGTGGGACTCAACTGGAGATCATGGGTTAAGGCTGGTTGGTGATAAAGTTTAATGAGAACACAAGTGGAAAATTCTTCACTCAGATGTGGGTGTTGGAAGGAGCTGCCAACACAAGTGGAGCATGGAAGTTTGATGTCAACTTTTAAGAGAAGTTTGGATCAGTACATGGATGGTAGGGTATGGGGGGATATGTTCCCAGTACAGGGCGATGGGAGTGGGCAGTTCAAATTATTTGGCACAGACTAGATGGACCGAATGACCTGTTTCTCTGCTATACTTTTCAATGGAGGTTTCATTCTATGATCCAGAATCCTGAAACCTGCCCCTGCACCAGCTCCTCGATCACACATTCACCTGCTCTAAATTTCTGTTCCCACCTCCACTACCACACGGTACCGGGAGTAACCGGGATATTACAGCCCTTTAGGCCCTGCCTTCACCTTCTTCCCTGACTCTCTATATTCACACTACAGGGCAACATATCTTTTCTACCTGTCCATTGGTACCGACGTCAGCCACCACCTCCGGCTGAATGAATACTGACCCCCTTGAGTGATTTCTATAGCTGCTCGGAGACATCCGTGACCGTGGCACCAGGGAGGGGACACCCAGGTTTATGACGGCGCCGGTGAAGCACAGCGAACACTTGTCGGTATCAAACAAAACACGAACTACTTTATGAATCACACATTCTCAGGTAAACTATCACTGCAATCAATAGGCTGTTGCTTGCCATTCGGAGTTGAGCTTTTCAGCCGCCTATACGAACTGTCATTTCTCCAGTGCGAACTGCAGTGTTGAAGATGCAGGACGGTTGTGCGTGGCTCATACGGAGCGAATCGAGGCGACGGGGCCCGGGCCGGAGAGTGGGACAATGTTTGGCCACTCCTGGAGCAGACTTGGAGGTGATTGGATGTGAGAGAACTGAGGAGAGACAAGCGGTGGCAATGTAGAGTAGAGGTGCGGGGCCTGGGCCCAGGCCTGCGAGCTAGCAAACACCTGAGTGATCGATCTAAGTGCCAGGTCACCGTGTCGAGGCCGGAGCAAGGGATGGGCCAGTTCGCTGGCTGCTCAGCGAGGTTTACTCGTCTCTCCACTGAACTGATGGTCTGGCCTGCAATTAACGGGCTGCTGCAGGGGCTGCAGTGATGACTGGCCTCACAACACTTGGCTCACTCTTGTGAACTTCAGTTGTCTGCTGGCCTTTGTTGTTTATACTATTCGTTTTTATTTTCCTGCACACTGGGTGTTTGATGGCCTTTTTTAATGGATTCCATTAGGGTTCTCTGTTCTCTGGCTGCCTGTCGGGAGACTAACTTCCAGATTGTATATGGTATGTATACTTCCATCATAAATGTACTTTGAACTTTGCTCAGCATCGTTTTGTGGATAGTCGGCGACAATCGAGTTACCCAGCACTATCGTCAGGCCTGAGCTGGCTGTTACCAAGTGAGCCCCAGAGCCACTCTCAGCTCCTCAGCTTCTCTTCCTTTCCGAGGAAAACAAAGTCAAACCATCCAGTCTCACCTCATCACGGAAAGGCCACATCCCAGACAACATTCTGGTGAATCTGCTCTACACTGTCAGGGAGGTTCATTGCTGCTCCCCGGGGCTGGCGGGGGGATGGGGACCAGAGCACCAGGTCACAGATTACAGTGCAATCATATTCGTCCAAGAGTGTGTCCACCAGAACTGCAGGCAGTCCTCCAGCGGTGTGGGAAACCAAATATTATCACGCTGGTGCCTGAAACCTCTTTGTTAATGTAATATCTCTTTATTTTCTGTCATTAACTGCCACACCACCCACTAGACTCACAGTTCTTTCCCGATGTAATTAAATTTTTCAGCGAGAAATCAGCTAATATTCCAAAATCTCGGCATTAACATTTTCCTGATGAGGGTTCGACCCAAATCGGCGTCTATTTCTTACCTCACCGACAGTCCAGTAGACAATTGTATATCTCTGTTTAGTTTTATATCTCACTCGTTACTTCCCTTTTTAAGCTTTTGTTATTTTCCCTTCCCTGGGCCCAGTGTGGAAATGAGGCTTCTTCCACACATATCCTCTCCCCGCCCTGGTCGAGCCTTTTTCATGATTTATTTGTAATATTTGCTGGATTCCCATTGGCTGCTCTGATTGACAATTTATTCTGCCCCCCCCCACCCCGAAGCTGGCACTAACTGTCACGTGATACCCAGTGACTAACGAGTACAGTAGTTTAATGGTGACGTCACAGAGAACGCGCGCTGATCACGAGGCTCGTTCCCTTGGCAACGGGCCGGGGCGCGGGAATGGAGAGAGACCGGAGAGGGGCAGAATAAATGTGAAACGTGTTTACAAAGATACATAGCCTAGACGAACAACACACACACAATGCCTGTGGAAATCAGCAGGCCAGGCAGCATCTATGGAAAGGAGTACCGTCGATGTTTCGGGCCGAGACCTTTCGGCGGTTTGTGAAAGACTCGACTATATAGGGGATGAGTATTTTAGGAGACGAGAGCATATTTTGATGGACAATGTGAAGATCTAAGGGAAACGAGACGTTTGAGAGTGCCTTGGATGATGACTTTAAGTTGGATTAATTGAAATCTGTTGTCAATAGGGCAACTACTACAGCCCAGGATAGGATAAGGGAAGCTATCATATACTCCATCTGCCCGAGACAGCCCGAAAGAGGTTCTTTGAGTTTTATAAGAAGATCTGGAAGTTAGAGATGTTTCCAGGAGACTGGAAAAGGGCTGCAGTGTTGTCCATTCTTTGTTTTAGAGACGAGAGAATTACTTCATCACAACAAAATTAACCTTAAACCTATGTCCTCTTGTGGCAATCATTTCAGCCCTGGGGAAAAGCCTCTGACTATCCACAGGATCAACGCCTCTCATCATCTTATACACCTCTATCAGATCACCTCTCATCCTCCGTCGCTCCAAGGAGAAAAGGCCGAGTTCACTCTGCCTATTTCCATAAGGCATGCTCCCCAATCCAGGCAACATCCTTGTAAATCTCTTGTGCACCCTTTCTATGGCTTCCACATCCTTCCTGTAGTGAGGCGACCAGAACTGAGCACAGTTCTCCAAGTGTGGTCTGACCAGTGACCTATATATCTGCAACACTACCTCTCGGCTCCTAAATTCAATTCCACGGTTGATGAAAACCAATACACCGTACGCCTTCTTAACCACAGAGTCAACCTATGCAGCTGCTTTGAGTGTCCTATTTGACTCGGACCCCAAAATCCCTCTGATCCTCCACACCTTCAAGAGTTTTACCATTAATACTATATTCTGCCATCATATTTGGCCGACAAAAATGAACCACTTCACACTTATTTGGGTTGAACTCCATCTGCCACTGCCCAGCCCAGTTTTGCATCCTCAAAAAATTCAATCAGGCTCGTAAGGCATGACCTGTCCTTGACAAAGCCATGCTGACTACTCCTAATCATATTATACCTCTCCAAATGTTCACAAGTCCTGCCTCTCAGGATCTCCTCCAACAACTTACCAATTATTGAAGTAAGACTCACTGGTCTATAATTTTCTGGGCTATCTCTACTCCCTTTCTTTAAAAAAAGCACAACATCAGCAATCCTCCAATCATCCGGAACCTCTCCCGGCCCCATTGATGATGCAAAGATCATCGCCAGAGGCTCAGCAATCTGCTTCCTCGCCTCCCACAGTAGCCTGGGGTACATCTCATCCTGTCCCGGCGACTTATCCAACTTATAGCCTTCCAAAAGCTCCAGCACATCCTCTTTCTTAATATCTACATGCTCAAGCTTTTCAGTCTGCTGCAAGTTATCACTACAATCACCAATATCTTGTTTCATGCTGAATGCTGAAGTAAAGTATTCATTAAGTACCTCTGCTATTTCCTCCTGTTCCACACATACTTTCCCACTGTCACACTTGATAGGTCCTCTTCTTTCATGCCTTACCCTCTTGCTCTTCACGTACTTGTCGAATACCTTGGGGTTTTCCTTAATCCTGCCCGCCAAGGCCTTCTAATGGCCCCTTCTGGCTCTCCGAATTTCCTTCTTAAGCTCCTTCCTATTAGACTTATAATCTTCTATAACTCTAACATTACCTAGCTCTCTAAACCTTTTGTAAACTTTCCTTTTCTTCTTGACTAGATTTATTACAGCCTTTGTACACCACGGTTCCTGTACCCGACCATAACTTCCCTGTCTTCGTATCTTTTACTTGGATACTGTAACTTGTATGTTTTACAACTGAGCATTGTTTTTTTCTTTTGGCCAGTCATTCAGAGTGGTGGTGGGTTGTGAAGAAATGTCATCAGAGTTTGCAGACGCCTCACACCCAGGAGGGTGTTATGAGTCCAATTTTGTTTAAACTGAGGATTAATGATATTTTGATGGTATTGGGTTCGGATAGATGGAGCTAGTCAGGCTGGGAAGACTGTCCAACTAAGAAAGGGAAGACTCTGATTTCAAACTCCTCTGCCTTGCGGCCATAGCCACTCATGGAAAAGGCTTCGGGAGTAAACCCTAAAGACAAATCTAGAGCTGACGTCCCTAAGGCAGTCCGACGTTGCCTTCAACCTCGTTCTGGAAACTCCTGCGACGACACTGGTGCCAAGCTGTATCGGTCCTTGCCCTTCCCTTGGACAACATCGGTGTCGTGGAGAGGGGAGACTTGCTGCATGGGCAACTGCCGGCCTTCCATAGAACTTTGCCCAGGCCTGCGGCCTGGAGAGGAGAAGCTAGACTTTCCAGGAGCAGATCCATGGACTTGCGAGACGAACGGATGCCACCGATGGTGTTGGGGCTGGGCTTGGTCTGGCTTTATGTGCAGATGATGGGGTCTGTGGGAAAGGGGTTACAATGCCGCCTATGTGGTACGCTCTGTACAAACAGTGTTAACAGCAACGGAAGAATAGTCTCTGGACAGGGTTTTAAATTTTCTGTGTCCAAATCAAAATGCGTGTGTTTACTCGGAAACATAGTGCGGATTATATTCACTTTACTGTGTGTGACTGTTTGCTGTCGAGTGTTCCTGTATTTAAATATATCGGGCTTTGGCTGATGTGCAGAGCAAATGTAAAGTGTTTGGAGGATAAATGTAAGCAGGTCATTAACTTTATGCACTGTGTGGCTGGATATGACTGTGGATCTTCCAGGGTGTTTAATTTATAGAAAGACAGCTCGTTCAGTTTTATATAGGTTGGATGTTCTACAGACCAGTACACTTTGAATCTGTAATGGAGCGTTGCGGACCACAGCTAAAGATGCATCGGAGGTTAAACAAGGCGAGATGTCTCTTGACCTGCCGGGAGAAAAAAACAATGAGCCTTGCAAACTGGACTTGCTCAATAGGATGAGGACGTCACGTCTGACTAATTCTGTTATAATGAGTTGCTGGAAATATACCAGCAGAGCTGTTAAAAGTTTTCTGCAGACACTTAGAGAATAACTGTGGGACTATGGTCTTGGGGATTTGTGGACAAGTGGCCTGGCCAGGAGGTCCATCATGGACATTTCCAGATGTGAAAATTAATTTGACATTTCTAGAGGATAAACAAATTAAGTGTGTTAAATGTGTCCAGGACAGATTCCTGTCACAGTATGTGAACAGGCCGACTAGGGGGAATGCCATACTAGATCTAGTACTTGGTAATGAACCGGGTCAGGTCACAGATCTCTCAGTGAATGAGCAGCTGTGGGACAGTGACCACCGCTCCCTGGCCTTTAGCATTATCATGGAAAAGGATAGAATCAGAGAGGACAGGATTTTTTTTCTTAATTGGGGAAGGGCAAATTATGAGCCTATAAGGCTAGAACTTGCGTGTGTGAATTGGGATGATGTTTTTGCAGGGAAATATACTATGGACATGTGGTCGATGTTTAGAGGTCTCTTGCAGGATGTTAGGGATGAATTTGTTCCGGTGAGGAAGGTAAAGAATGGTAGGGTGAAGGAACCATGGGTGACAAGTGAGGTGGAAAATCTAGTCAGGTGGAAGAAGGCAGCATACATGCGGTTTAGGATGCAAGGATCAGATAGGTCTATCGAGGAATATAGGGAAGCAAGAAAGGAGCTTAAGAAGGGGCTGAAAAGAACAAGAAGGGGGCTTAAGAAGGCTTTGGCAAGTAGGGTAAAGGAAAACCCCAAGGCATTCTTCAATTATGTGAAGAAAAAAAGGATGACAGGAGCGAAGGTAGGACCGATTAGAGATAAAGGTGGGAAGATGTGCCTGGAGGCTGTGGAAGTGAGCGAGGTCCTCAATGAATGTTTCTCTTCGGTGTTCACCAATGAGAGGGAACTTGATGATGGTGAGGACAATATGAGTGAGGTTGATGTTCTGGAGCATGTTGATATTAATGGAGAGGAGGTGTTGAAGTTGTTAAAATACATTAGGACAGATAAGTCTCCGGGGCCTGACGGAATATTCCCCAGGCTGCTCCACGAGGCGACAGAAGAGATTGCTGAGCCTCTGGCTAGGAGCTTTATGTCCTTGTTGTCCACGGGAATGGTACCGGAGGATCGGAGGGAGGCGAATGTTGTCCCCTTGTTCAAAAAAGGTATTGGGGTAGTCCGGGTAATTATAGACCAATGAGCCTTACGTCTGTCGTGGGAAAGCTGTTGAAAAAGATTCTTAGAGATAGGATCTCTGGGCATTTAGAGAATCGTGGTCTGATTAGGGACAGTCACCATGGCTTTGTGAAGGGCAGGTCGTGTCTAGCAAGCCTCATAGAGTTCTTTGAGGAGGTGACCAGGCATATTGATGAGGGTAGTGCAGTGGATGTGATCTAAATGGATTTTAGTAAGGCATTTGACAAAGTTCCACACAGTAGGCTTATTCAGGAAGTCAGAAAGCATGGGATCCAGGGAAGTTTGGCCAGGTGGTTTCAGGATTGACTTGCCTGCAGAAAGAAGAGAGTCGTGGTGGAGGGAGTACATTCAGATTGGAGGATTGTGACTAGTGGTGTCCCACAAGGATCTGTTCTGGGACCTCTACTTCTCATGATTTTTATTAACGACCTGGATGTTGGGGTAGAAAGGTGGGTTGGCAAGTTTGCAGACGACACAAAGGTTGGTGGTGTTGTAGATAGTGTAGAGGATTGTCAAAGATTGCAGAGCGACATTGATAGGATGCAGAAGTGGGCTGAGCAGTGGCAGATGGAGTTCAACCCGGAGAAATGTGAAGTGGTACACTTCGGAAGGACAAACTCCAAGGCAGAGTACAAAGTAAATGGCAGAATACTTTGTAGTGAGGAGGAGCAGAGGGATCTGTGGGTACATGTCCACAGATCTCTGAAAGTTGCCTCACAGGTGGATAGGGTAGTTAAGAAAGCTTATGGGGTGTTAGCTTTCATAAGTCGAGGGATGAAGTTTAAGAGTCGCGATGTAATGATGCAGCTCTCTAAAACTCTGGTTAGGCCACACTTGGAGTCCTGTTCCCAGTTCTGATCGCCTCAGTATAGGAAGGATGTGGAAGCAATGAAAAGGGTACAGGGGAGATTTACCAGGATGCTGCCTGGGTTAGAGAGTATGCATTGTGATCAGAGATTAAGGGTGCTAGGGCTTTACTCTTTGGAGGGAAGGAGGATGAGAGGAGACATGATAGAGGTGTACAAGATAATAAGAGGAATAGATAGAGTGGATAGCCAGCACCTCTTCCCCAGGGCACCACTGCTGAATACAAGAGGACGTGGCTTTAAGGTAAGGGGTGGGAAGTTCAAGGAGGATATTAGAGGAAAGTTTTTTTACTCAGAGAGTGGTTGGTGCGTGGAATGCACTGCCTGAGTCAGTGGTGGAGGCAGATACACTAGTGAAGTTTAAGAGACTACTAGACAGGTATATGGAGGAATTTAAGGTGGGGTATTTTATGGGAGGCAGGGTTTGAGGGTCGACACAACATTGTGGGCCGAAGGGCCTGTACTGTGCTGTACTATTCTATGTTCTATGTTCTAAATTCATGTGAGGGTGAGAGGATGTCTGGTCATTTACGGCAGCAGTATTATTTCCTTTTTGCCTATCTTTATAGATTGTTCTAAAAAGCCAGTCAGTAACCGGGTGGGTTATTTATTCCCTGGTTTAATGTTGTGGTGGGAAAAGTTTGTCTGTCTATACAGCAGAATTTATGGCCACTACCATTAGTCTGCAATGGGTTGAATCAGTTAAGTCAAATAGAATTGTGATCTGCCCAGACACTGCCTCGGTATTGCAGAGTTTGGAATCGAAGTCTTTAAGAAGACAATAGCCGATCTGTTGATGGAAGTGTATTATGATCTACATGCTCTGACGTGTGCGGATGAACACGGAACAGAGAACACAGAAATTTATAGCACATTACAGGCCCTTCGGCCCACAAAGTTGTGCCGACCATGCAACATATTCTACAAACTGCCCAGAATTTCCTTCGCACACAGCCATCTATTTTCCTAAGCTCCATATACCTCTCTAAGAGGCTTTTAGAAGCCCCTATTGTATCCGCCTCTACCACCGCCGCCAGCAGTGCATTCCACGCACCCACCACTCTCTGTGTGAAAAACCGACCCCTGTTCATCTCCTTAGTACTTATTTCCAACCACCTTAAAACTATACCCCCCTCGTGTTAGCCATTTCACCCCCGGGGAAAAAAAAAAAAAAACTCTGGCTATCCACACGATCAATGCCTCTCATCATCCTTTATACCTCTATCAGGTTACCTCTCACCCTCCGTCGCTCAAAGCAAAGCAGACACTAAGTCTGTGGTAGATATTATAGTTCCTGTGGGAAAGTGTGAAGCCAAATGTTGCAGTAGATTGAGAAATAGCAGAAACTGTCGGTTAAGAGTTGCAGACGGAGTTGGTATTATAGTTTGTTTCCATCAGTCCAAGGTTGGCACCTTGTGGAAAAGAATAGGAGGGAGATGTGTGGTTTATGAGAATAATAGTCGGACATACGGGTTTGCACTCCTCTTTGGAACTTGTTGGGTAGTATGGGAATGTGTCGTGTGATTTTTTTTAATCTCTCAGAGACGGTGGAACATGTGATCACGATGTGCCACAGATATTCTTTGGAATGTTGGAAGCTGTTTAGGCATTTAATGGGTCGAGCTGGGCTGCGGAATTTGCAGGATATACTGGTACCTCAGGCCGGGACGGTTAAGTCGTGCAGGACCCTGGTGAACGTTTTAGTTAAAATAAATTTGGGCAGTCGCATCTGATCCCCACCAAGCGTCCCCTCACAGTCCATTACAGTAGGTGGTGCTAATGCACCTGATGGGAGAAAGTGAGAGGAGAGTGAAACAAGTCCGGAACGGCGGCTCCCCCTACCCTGCTGACGTCACCATTGCAGTCATTCCCTGCGCACTGCTTCAGTGTCCTGGCGCCCCGTCATTGAGAGCCCATTGGGGGCTCCCTCAGCACACGTAGATCCGTGTGACAGGAATAAGGGCCGGTTCCGCCTTCTCCAGGACAGCTAGAAAAACCTTTGTCCCAGCTGCTGAGGCCCACATGGGGATCTTTGGGTTTGTGAACGCGATATGATGAAAACCTATCCCGCTATAATATAGTTTTTCTCCGACTAAATGCCCCATGGATTTCAGGGCGAAAGGTCACCGAGCAAAATGTGGACTCTGTTTCTCCCTTCACAGATGCTGAGTATTTCCAGCAGTTTCTGCTTTTAGTTCTGAATAATTTCTGTTTCTCTGACCCTCTCACATGTGAACAGAGTAATTGTGGCCGAGAGGTTAAGGCGACGGATTACAAATCGATTATGCTGTCTCTCCGTAGGTTCGAAACCTGACAATTACCTGTCACTTTATTTTTTGTTTTATATTCTTCGTGACTCTCTGATCCGTCTCACGGACACGGATTATAAATGAACCGGAGCAAACACTAATATCTGGTCACAGTTTCTAAACCCAGGAAGAGCCGATTTATTCCAGTTTCTTTCAGGATGTCTCTGTGGCGCAATCGATCAAAGCCTTGCGCCGTTAGCCGGAACATCAGTGGTCGAGACCACTCATAGTCTCTGGAAATCCTGCAGCTTTTGTTGTCTGTTGTATGTGCTCCTATTTTATTTATTGAAAGCGATAACCACATATATAAAATAGAATACTATCACCACTTGCCTTACTTTGCATGCATTTTGCCATGAAATGAATGGACAGATCATGGAATATGAAACCAATACAAACTCTCATTTGGTACCAGTATATCTAACGTTTGTCCTGCAACCATTACATGTTGCGGTGGTTCCTTCGGACACCAGCTCCTCTCTGCCCTCTGCTGGCAGGTGGTTATAACACAAGACCCAGCTCCTCTGTGCCCTCTGGTGGCAGGTGGCTATAACACAAGACCCAGCTCCTCTGTGCCCTCTGGTGGCCGGTGGCTGTCACAAAACCCAGACCCCCAATGCCCTCTGTGGCAAGTGGCTGATTTATTGACCTTACTGAGTCTCTTTGTGTTATTTTCCGACCAAGGATGTTTCGTTCATGTCATCGTACAAGTTAAATGAATCCGCAACTTGACATCCTCACGACACGGTTGATGGCATTCCCGACTGCAGGGAACAATGTTAATTTCGGTAATTATTGATCATTCCGTTTCAGTCTGCAAGAATGTGACAAGTGATTTCCGATTTAAATATTTTCTCTTTAATTTGGCGTGTATGCTCATTTCCAAAAGTGTCCTGTTTCTATTTCAGGACCAATGTGCAATCTTGTGTTTGGTGAAATATTTACTTCATCCGCCTTTACGTCGGCCTTTTAAACTAATGCTATGCTTTTGAAAGCCTGTTGTTGCTCTTTGACTGAAACTCCTTAAATTTTGCAGGTCAGTGGTGCGGGACCGTCAGACAGTCACGTCTCCTTTTCTCCCTGACGCAACTCCCCACAATGAGAATAAATCGAGGAGAGGTCAGACATATCTTCAGATGCAAAAGGGATCAAAAGGCGTACGTAGTGATCGGGAAGAGAAACTGAGGTTAGGTGAGCGACCAAGATCGAAATGAATAACGGAATTGGCTCGAAAAGCCGAATAGCCTATTCTGACTTCTACTTTCTATGTATCAACGCCCAGTCCTTGTGATCAGAGTCTCAGACAGAAGATATCATCGTTCATTTGACACTGGTGATGTAGCTCAGTGGAGGAGCGCATGTGTGAACTCCAGGGTCCAAACCCAGCATTTCCACATTGTTGTTTGTGAAGTTTGAAATCTGAGCGGAAAATCCCAGATGAGGAAATTTTCCGCACTATGGTTGGCCTTTCATTGCCGTCGTTAAGGCGCCACGATAACCCTGTAACCCGTGGGATAGTTAAGAATGGTTCCTTGCTGCATATCAGTCCTCCGGAGGGAAATTCTAAAAACACCCCCACTTTTAGGGAAGGGACGAAAGCTCGGCCGTGGTGTTCTGAACGTTACAGCAACAACTACAATTCTCACTAAAACCTACTTAATGTTGAAGGACCAAGATGAGGTGGACGTGGAGAGGATGATTCCCATGGTGGGGGTGTCCAGAACTAGGGGGCACAGACTCAAAGTTGAGGGTAGACCTTTTAGACTGAAGTGAGGAGGATTTTGTTTTAGCCAGAGAGTAACAAAACTGTGGAATGCTCAGCCGCAGACTGCGGTGGAGGCAAGTGTATGGGGTTGAGTGGGATCCGGGATCAGCCGGGATGGAATGGCGGAGCAGACTCGATGAGATGAATGACCGATTTCTGCTCCTATGTCTTATGGTCTTATGGTATAGCTAAATCCCGATGAAGGGATGGTTTGAGGTATGTGCTTGCAATGCGGAAAACAAATCAGCATCTAAACCCGTGAGTTCCGTTCACAGGGAGACGAGGTGAACTTCTGGTTCAACTTGGAATTCCAACATTTATTCAATGATCAGGACAGGATTAGAACTTCAATGGAACTTCGGGATTGAACGTAGTGATTCCCGAGTGTGGCTCAGAATTTCGTTATTTATAAGAAACTCCACAAGACTGATGAATTGCCCAAGTCAACAATTAAATCAGATAAACCGTATTCACTGGCGAAATATCGGGACCGAGGTGCAAGATGGGGTAAAGCATAAACGACACGGAGAGAATAACAGGGTGGTCCAGAAAGTAAGGAAGAAAGAAACGAAAGTGGAGACAGAATTAACAACAGAAGTGAAGTAAGTGGGTAGGAATAAGGGGGAAATGGAATTGATGCAACATGGACAGACACAGAGTGAGACCCAGACATATACAGACACAGACACAGACCCAGACATGTGCAGACACAGACTAGACCTAAACATATACAGGCACTGACACAGACATAGACAGAAGGTGACACAGACAGGGATGCAGACATTATACAGACACAGACCCAGACATGTGCCAACAGAGACAAGACAAAGACATATACAGGCACAGACACAAACATAGACAGACACAGACCCAGACATGTACCAACAGAGACAAGACAAAGACATATACAGGCACAGACACAAACATAGACAGACACAGACACAGACAGAAACATAGACCCAGACATATACAGATTCGCAAAAATACACACCCACACCAACACACACACCCGCGCAAACACACACAGAATGATACGCGCGCACACACACACACACACACACACACACACACACACACACACACACACACATACACACACACACACAAACGCAAGAGATTGCATATCATTCATGGGGAAGCAATGTTCTTTTTCCATAGCAGAGTGGCGCAGCGGAAGCGTGCTGGGCCCATAACCCAGAGGTCGATGGATCGAAACCATCCTCTGCTATCTCAACAGCTGCCAACAGCAATTTTCCGTCAGTGCGCTTTAAAAACGAGACCGTTCCATCATTGGTAGAGGCAGGGAAATCCACTGGCTTTCGGCTGGACTGTACTTTATATGTTATCCTTTCTCATTTCTGCGGAGGTTTCTGCTTGGTTGGAAAGATTGTGCATTGAGGTATCTTAATGTCATCTATTCTCTGCAGAATAAAGCCATGTCTTGTATAAATATAAAACATAAATAATGCTGGAAACTCTCAGAGGGTAGGCAACATTTGCAGAAAGAAGAGATTTGATGTTTCCGGTGGATGTCTGTTCGTCCCAGCTGGAAAAGAGAGAAAATAAACAACAGAATCAAAATGCTGGAGGAACTCAGCAGGCCAGGCAGCATCTGCGGAAAAGAGTACACTCGACGTTTCCGGCCGAGACCCTACATCAGGACTGGAGAAAAAAGACCCTGTATAGGTGTTCCTTCTCTCTCTCTTTCTCTCTCTCTCTCCCTCTCTTTCTCTCGTTTCTCGTTACTCGTTACTCGTTACTCGTCATGGTTAGTATACCCGACCGTCACGGAAATCGGGGTTTCATTTCCCCGACCAGGAATTAGTTTTGCTGTTTCCATATTAAATGCGATTTCAAACCGAATTTTCAAATTAAAAGGAAAAGTGTTAAGGAGGTTAAGTCGGAGTTTGATGTTGAAATGATCGGTTCATCGGGGATGTGGAACAGTCCGGTCTGCAGTGACCCCGGGAAGGGAGAATCTCGCGATCGGTGTTCAGCTTCTTCAGATATCCCCTCAGCGACTCTGTATCTCAGCGCCATTCAGTGTAACCCTCAGTGACAGAGTCCCATGTTCGCTAAAATATTTCCATCATCTACCTCTGCTACACTTTAAACTTTAAGCAAAGGCCGGTCTTACTCGATTTAAAGAGTACGGTTCAACGAGTTACAAGGGAAGAAGAGAACGAAACCGACACCTTCGCCCAGCGCAGGCCACCCGGTAGAGACTGAGTGAGATTCTCTCCTCCAACTCCGCGCCCAGAGCTCAGGGTGAAAGGTCATCCATCTGAAACGTGAACTCTGTTTCTCCCTCCACAGACGCTGTCTGAGCTGTGGAATATTTCCGGCAGTTTCGGATTTTACTTCAGTAATTCTCCTGTTTCTCTCCGAGCCCGGGATCGATACACTCCCCATACGTTCCGGGACACAGTGACCAAATTCCATGTAAAATGCCCTTGTGCCTGGCCTGCCCAGTTGTGAGGAGTGTGTAGTCGTGGCCGAGTCGTTTGCAGATGCGCTGTGAATAAATTGGGAATTCCCCGCGAAGCTTCTAATTTTGCCAAATATTCGTTCCTAACGTTTTCTTTTTATAATGTCCGCGACTCTCTGAAGCAAATCGTCCACTCATATTGTGAAAAGCCGTGTCCTGGCATCGACTACTAATCAATATCGTCCAACGAAGAAATGGATCATTTAATCCTTCTTTTACTCCCTGTCTTTCTGGCGCAATCGGTGAGCGCGTTCGGCTGTTAACCGAGAGATGGTGGTTCGAGCCCACCCAGGGTGTCTGGTGATCCAGCAGTGTGTTTTTTTCTCTCCGTGCATTTTATTCACTGCTGAGTTAGGCTGTTCTGTCCGGGGGGGGGGGGCAATGTGGGGGATGCTCCCTTTCTGCTGCCGTACAGAGTTCAGAGGGAATTAACATTGTTTTAATTTTGTCACAAACCCAGATACAATATGTGACAAAAAAACTTCTCTTTCATACTTTCCATCGACATCAAATCGTTGACAGTGCATTGAGAAATAACAAGATAAATCAATCATAAAATACAGAATAAAGTGTAACAGCGACAGAGAAAGTACAGAGCGGGTAAATAACACGGTGGAGTGTCATAACCAGGTAGATTGTATGGTCAAATGTTCATCTTTTTTCACTGGGAAACCATTCAATAGACATAACAGCGGGATTGAAACTATCCTTCAGAATGTGGTATGTGTTTTCTGCTCCGTGATCATTCTGCTGGAGCCTAATTGGTTTCATTCCACAAAAATTATCATGGTGTTCGGGAAGAGAACTGAACAAGGATCAAGTATGATCGCACTGGATGGTGGAGCAGACTCGGGCCGAATAACTGTGGCCATCAGCCATTGTCTGTGTTGCACTGCTCAGTTGTGATATGCAGGAAGGTTTGGACCTGAACGCTTCTGTATTTTAAGTGGGGATGTAGCTCAGTGGAAGAGCGCATGCTTTGCATGTATGAGGTCCCGGGTTGAATCCCCGGCATCTCCACGCTAGTGAGCTGGAATTTTTCACAATGATGTCACAATGTCACAATGATGTTACAGCGATAACGAGACGGCACATATCCATATAATGGAGGTAGAATGATATATGCTTGAGTTAGGAAGGTGCAGACTGACCGTTCATTACTGCATTTAAACAGCTGCTCAAGAGAGAGAGCGGACCACCAAACCCGCCCTCTGAACACCTCAGAGAAAACCAAGAAAACACACTGGTGTGTCCACTTCCTGAGGAGACTGAAGCCAGTGAGACTTATCCAAACCCTATTCTAACATGTTTTTATTTTACAGGAGCATCATTGAGAGTGTTTCAAACACTTGCTAAACTGTCTGGTACAAGAGTAGCAAGACATCCGACGGCAAGACCCTACAAAGTATTGAGAGGACTGCTGACAGCAGCTCACTTTCACATTGAGACCCAGTGATTTGCGGACCAGTCAAAACCTAAGGAATTCTGACCTTCATTCAACCATATGGACGGACTGGGAGGTGAACGAGATTCGGGTTTGGACAAAATAAATCCCGGAGTGTGGGTGTATTCTCCCCTGCAGCTCAGACTGCGGTCGCCGCTCGTTATGTCGAAGATTCACCGAAATAGCATACAGAAAATGGAGGAGAAACTCAGCGGGCCAGGCGGCATCTCCGCACGAAACATCAACTGCTTACTCCTCCCCAGAGATGCTGTCTGACCTGGTGATTTGCTCCGGCATTCTGTGTTCTGGATTTGCAGCATCTGCAGAATCTCCTGTGTTTATAACCTAACAGCCCGCTGACAGAGAGAAGGAAGGCAAGGAGACACGGAGGGAGATAACCAGCGTGTCTGACTGCAGGGTCGTAGGAATAGGGTCAGAATGATAATGAAAATCACATCCGTTGCTGACATGTCGTGGACGAGATATCCGGCTGGGTCGGAGCACAGAGACCGGATAATAACCGGACGGGGCAGGAAGTAATGAACAGGGAAAGGAGGACGGGGAGGAAGGTAAAAGCGTGAGAGAGACACGAGGAAAATTAGACAGGGAAAATAATCCAACAAACAAAACAATAGATAATCAGGGGAAAGCGAAAAAATTAACAAATAGAAAGACAGGAGAAGAACAGAGATATTTACCTATCAGCAGAATGGCGCGGCGGGAATGTGATGAACCCGTTATCCAGAGGCCGACAGATCGAAACCATCGTCTGCTATTCCTCAGCAGAATATTTTACCACAAATCGCTGTCATGTCATCTGTGTACACGACACACTTTTTACTTAAAAATAAAAGCTTGTGCTTCTAATTTAAATTTCCGTCCACTCACTTCATCACTTTCTGAAATTTGTTGAGAACTTCGCAGTTAAAACAACAATTCCTGTTGTGCTCAGCGATTGTCCAATCTCCCCCTTTGACATTGTCCCCACTGCCCTCCTGAAGGATGTTCTTGACATAGCCGGTCCCAGCATCCTCTCTGTTATCAACAGCGCCCTGGCCACTGGTACCGTTCCAACCTGCTTCAAGCGCGCCGTGGTTCAGCCCCGCTTGAAGAAACCCAACTTACACATTACCCTACCTGGTAACTAAAGACCTATTTCTAAACTTCCATTCCTGTCAAAGGTTCTCGAAAAGATTATTCTTAGTCAATTGCTCCCCTACGTACACGAAAACAACATCTTGGAAAGCTTTCAGTCAGGTTTTAAAGCTTACACAGCACAGAGTGCTCCCTGCTGAAAGTGTACAATGATCTCCTCCTCTCTACCGACTCAGGTGCCTCTGCCATCCTAAATCTTCTTGACCTCAGTGCAGCATTCGATACTGTGGATCACGCCATTTTAATAGGCCGTCTCCAGTACGGAGTTGGTGTTGATGACACTGCCTTGAACTGGTTCACATCCTACCTCAAAAATAGAAGCTTCTCTGTCAACATAGGCAAATTTTCCTCTTCTCCAGCTAATGTCTCCTGCGGGGTCCCACAAGGTTCCATCCTAGGTCCCATTCTTTACATGCTTCCCGTCGGCCAAATCATTCAAAAACACAGCATTTCCTTCCATTGTTGTGCTGACGACACATAGCTTTATCTCCTATTGAAACCAAACGACCAGTCAAATCTAGTCAGAATCATGAATTGTCTTGAAGACATGAAGTGTTGGATGGCACAAAACTTCCTACAGCTGAATGAAGGTAAGTCTGAAATTGTATTGTCCTGTTTGGCTCCCCTGACTCCATCAAAGTGATTATTAACAGTTTTGGTAACCTGTCCACCCTTGTCAAACCCCATGTCAAAAACCATGGTGTGATATTTGATTAAGCCATTAAGTTTAACAAGCAAATTAATGCTGTAGTAAAAGCCATTTTTTCCAGTTTCCTACTATTGCCAAAATCAATCAGTTTCTCTCTTTCAAAGATCTCGAAAAAGTCATCCACGCCCTTATATCCTCCCGCTTGGACTACTCGAACTCCCTGTGTACTGGGATTAGTGAGTCGTCCCTGTCCCGCCTGCAACTGGTCCAGAACGCCGCAGCCACGCTCCTGACAGGTGCCCCGAAGAGGGACCATATTACTTCTATCCTGGCCTCTCTCCACTGGCTACCAGTACGGTTCAGAGTTGATTTTAACGTTCTCCTGTCTGTTTATAAAGCCCTAAATGGGCCGGCCCCCTCTTATATCGTAGACCTTCTAACCCCTTAGTCTACTTCCAGGTTGCTCAGGTTTTCTGACTTGGGGCTCCTGGCTGTCCCGCGATCTAAACTTAAGTTCAGGGGTGACCGCGCCTTTACTGTTGTAGGCCCTAGACTGAGGGACAGCATACCCCTCCCTATCAGATCTGCCCCCTCTATTGACTCTTTTAAATCCAGGCTCAAAACTTATCTTTATACACGAACGGTTGAATCTTCCTGATGTGGCTGATTTTTGGCTTGTGCCTAGGCTCATATGTTGTTTATTTTGTGCCAATTAGCTGTGTGCTTTGTTGTCTATATCTGTGTTTCTTGTATTTGTGATTTCAGCTACCTGTTACGGTTTTTACAGAAATTTGGTCAACATGGGATGTTTTTAAATGTGCGTTATAAATGAATTTGACGTGACTTGACTTGCACACGTACTCTGTTGCATGAAGCTGTGCTCTGCTATTGTGTAGATTGAACAGAAACTACCGGAAACAGCCATCACCCCAAGAAACATTTGCGAGTAATGAAACGGGATTAAACTTTCTGAAACATGACATTTAATTAGAAATGGCGAAGGAAGAAGATAAATTTCAGCGCTCAAGAAGGTGAGAAGATGGGTGGGAATTAAAAAGGGGAACATCTCCAATAGGGCGAGACCAATACACGATGGCGGTAAGACAAGTTGGGACGAGAAACACGGGGATAAAATGGCAGAGGAACGACGTGAAGAAATGTTCAGTTCATAGAGAAGGAAGCAATGTGGCTGAGTGATCCCAGGCCTAGACGTTTCTGAGACAAGTGCTGAAAAATATGTCCAACATACTGCGATCGCCTGGAATCGAAACCTGGTGAGCTGCTTGAAAGTCAACTCTGCTCACCACTCTATCACGATCGCTCCACGTTGCAGGAGATTTGGGTAGTGAAGCGTCTCTAATGATCCTACGTGATTCCACCAGTCCCCGCGCTGCTCTCTGTCGGATGAATCCTCACACTGCAGCAGGTCCTATTGCGGGCAATTGATATCGCCATCCGCAAACAGACCGGAGTTATTCAAAAGGTTTTATTGTCGACAGTTGACATCGCCATCCTCAAATCGACTGGAGTTATTCAACAGGTAATGAGCATTAACCAGGGATCAGATTGAGTGAGTCCGGTCTCTCAGTGAGTCAAAACAGCTGCCAATGGTGGCTGCCTAACGCATCAGCAAATGTGAAAACAAATTCTGATTGTGCATGTTCTTTAGAAAAACACATTTATGGATTGCCAATGGTAGAACATAGATGTTTGTCTTCTTCAGCCTGTCGGATGATAACATTTGTTACTTTAAGGGCTAGAAGATCTATTTTGTTGAACAAGAAGGAACCCAATCCTCCTACTGCATTCCAATGGTTTTCTCAAACTATATTAAGTTTAAATTTAGAAAAAAAAATAGAAGTGATACTTTTGATCCTTCGGTTAAATTTGAAGAAACCTGGAAACTTTTTATGCAACATTTTCATATGATGTAATTTGACCTTACCGAATCTTTTTTTTAATTAAATAATATGAATAGAGGAGCGGAGTCGACGAAATTACTGAACGTGTCTGATTCAAGATATTGGTCCAGCCCTGTTTTGTTCTGTTTCTTTTTGGGGTTGTTTCTATCATTTTCTTTTGGGGATGTTTCTTTGTTTATATATATATATATTTCCTTTTATTTCTTTTATTTTCCTTTATGACTAATTTCATTATGAGTTTGGAAGTCTATTATACGTATGTTACTTAACATCCTTTTTGTATATGCTTATTAAGATTATTCCAATCTCTTTGTATCAACTTTGTTATTGTGTTTATAATTTGAAAATCAATGAAAAAGATTTTAAAGGAAAAAAAAAAGAGAAAAGCACATTAATATGTAAGAGTGGATCGATATGGATAGAGGCAGAAGAGTTTAGTTCAGTTCTGCATCCGGTTCGGCGCAGACATGGTTCAAATTTTCGCTTTTATCTCCCGTTAACGTTTGAGCAGGAGCACGGCTCGCCGTCGTGGAACTGATCCCCATTATCCTAAGCGACAGGATGGGATGCTAATAACTATGCTAACGAGGAATAGAGAGGAGTATAGAATCTGTTAAACGGGTGGCAGGGTACAGGAGGAGTCGCAGATCACCCTGATCTTTGGTTGTTGAGTGTGGAACTCGCGCTTCTGACTCCTCCTCTTCTCTCTATGTGACTGGAGGCGTCTCTTTAGCATTCCGTCACTTGCTGTGTTCAAGGATTGGCCAAAGGAAGGGCCAAGTGCAGTGAAGGTGTTTCGGGAAGAATATGATTGAGTTTGTTTAAATGATGAACGAGAGACGAAGGAGGATATTGTCTAATGTGGGTTCTTGTCTGGACGACTCTGATCTCTGCCCCACTTGCTGGACATAGTAGCTGGGAGGTAATGGCTGATTGTATGGGGTGTGTTACGAAATTATAACGTTTTAGAAAGGAACCAGCTGCAGGAGATTTCACACTTAGTCAAGTTTTAGTGTTAAAACCACTATGTTTATTAGTATCTACTCATAATATAGTAATTGAACCAAGATAAACAGAAGTTAACAGTGTTATGTGTATCTGTGTGTGTAAATATAGCTCCCAGACTATCGAGCTTGATGGAACAAGGCTTAGAAGCTTGAGATGGTAAGGTAGAAAAGTTCAGTCATCCACGGAATAAACGATGGGAGGGAGATTTGGTTTTGTAATCCACGCTGTAATGTAGAGAAATGGTAAGTACGAAGTATTCCACAGATTCCACGTCAGCCAAACAAAGTAATCGTCGCCGAAGATCTTGTTCGTAGAATCCGTCCACATAGGAAATATCACCAAAAGTGCCCTGTCACAGTAATATCGTCTCCGAGTGGCTACCACACAACATACCCAGGCAAGGGTAACACAAGTGGTCCCACAGGATATCCCCAAAATCCACCCTTGTGGATTATATGAAGTGACAGTCACTTATCCGTTATGCAATGTGTGCCGATGATCAACTCACCCTTGTGGGTGCAGGGGAGTCCCAAGCCTCAACTGCGAGAACCTGAAGCTATCGGCTTCCCCAGTGTCTCTCTCTCTCTCTCTCTCTCTCTCTCTCTCTCTCTCTCTCTCTCTCTCTCTCTCTCTCTCTCTCTCTCTCTCTCTCTCTCTCTCCCTCCCTCTCTCTCTCTCTCTCTCTCTCTCTCTCTCTCTCTCTCTCTCTCTCTCTCTCTCTCCCCCCCCCCCCTCTCTGTTTACGTCCACAGTCAGCAGTGTCAGCCTGTGACTGACGTCGTAGTCCCGCCTCACTCCGGCGCTCTTTACGTAACTGACTCAGTAAACGACCGCAGGCTCGTAACAGGAGTGATCATTTCCCAGTCCTGTGTATTTGCAGGGGTCAACGTTCACTGTCGGAATTTGCGTTCTGGCACTAAATGTTGTTTGAAAAGGCAAACTGGCGAAAATTTTCCGTTGAGTGTGTTACATCGTTTAACCAATTGCCTCTCGGTGATACCAGAGAAGACTATCAGAGTATAATTTTTGCTTCATGTGCACCAGGCCGTCAAGCCCTTTCTTTGGTGTCCAGAACAGCTGTAAGAATTGTGTTCCTTGGTGGACACTGATATGTACAGAGGCCATCAGACACCGGAGAAAGAAATTTCGTGTTTAATAACGAGGGTTAACGTTAGAAGCTTTGCTGAAATTTCAGAGGAAAAGAGTAAGAGCAGGGAGGGTTTTAGGGAATGCTAAAATGGCGGATAGGAGGGTTTTCTGCTGATCATTTGGGAGGGAAACTAGCCTGACAGAGGTGTGGAGAATGCTGAAGAAAATGAATGGTATCAGAGGTTATAACCAGATTCCAGTTAGAGTGGAGAATGGAAATTTGGCTGCAACGGAGAAAGGAAAAGGCAAATTGTCTGTGAAATGCATTTGCAAAGATACAGTGACTAGACAAATTTGGGGATGAGTATATTAAGAGACGAGAGTGTAATGCGATGGATATTGGGAAGATTTCTGAGAAACAAGAGGCGTTTGAAATTGCCATGGATGATGACTTTACGTCGGATGACTTGAAATTTGCTGTCAATAGGGTAAGTACTGCAGCCCAGGACAGGACATGGGAAGCTATCATATACTCCAGTATCTGCCTGAGGCAGCCCTAATGCAGATGCTTGAGATTTATAAGGCATGCTCCAAGGAGATGAAAAAACGGGCTATACTGCTGTCTATAGTAAAATCTGGGAAGGATCCGACACCAATTTGCTACAGGCCTCTTGCTTTCAATTACTCCCTATGTAAAATAACGGAGAAAATGATCGTAATTAAGCTGATTTTTGTTTTGGAAAAGAGAATTATTTCGTCACCTCCGATGTAGGTTTCGTAAAGTGAGGTCTATGATGTCTTTGTATTACTGGAAAATGATACACGGAAACATTTTACAGTGAAAGAATCAGTAGTTGCAGTGTTTTTGTACAAAGCAAAAAACACGATTGCTATGGAGGGAGGGGTTTGTGATTAAACCCAGTAAGCATGGTACTGGGTGGTAGGTTTTACAACTGGATATTAGATATGTTTTTATTTGTTTGGCTGATCGTACAGAAGGAAGAAGTGTCATTAACATTTTGGTCGTGTTATTAGTGCAATATTGTTTGATCTGAGGGTTAATGATATTTTTGGCATTCTTGTGCCTGGGTTCGGATTTGCTGTATGTGCTGACGATGGGGCTCTATGGAAAAGGGGTCGTAATACTGCCGACGTGGTAAATTTCGTGCAAACAATGTTGTCAGTATTAGAACAATAGCCTTTGATCCAGAGTTTTATAGTTTCTGTTTCTAACTGAAAATATATAGTTTTTCCTCAGAAACATAGTGTCGATTATATTCAATTTACCCTGCATGGGCGTTCACTGTCTAGCGTCCCTGTGTTTCAATATTTGGGGTTCGGCTGCATGCAAGAATGAGTTAGAGAGAAGGCATATAAAGTTTTTGGAGGATAACTTTATGTGCTATGTGGCTAGATGTGACTGGGGTTCTTCTTGGGATGATCTATTGTCAATTTATCACGCTTTAATACACTTTCGTTGGGATTGTGGTTGTATGATTTATGGAGGGGCAGCTCGTTCAGTTTTATATCGGTTAGCTGTTCTACTGGCCAGTGCACTTCGAATCTGTAGTGGAGCATTCCGTACTACAGGTACAGATGCATTTGCGGTTGAAGTAGGCAAGATATCTCTTGACCTGTGGAGAGGAAAAAACTGAGCCTTGCGTCCTGGACTTGCTTAGTCGGGTGGGGGCATTATATTTGGTGTATTCAGTTGTAATTGATTGCCGGGAAGATACTCACAGAGTTGGTAATTTTTTTGGGCAGCAGATTATGAAATAGGTACGGGTGTATGGTCTTGGGGATTAACAGATTAGCCCAACTGTGGCCTGGCCAGGAATCCCACTGTGGAAATTTCTGATTGTGAGAATAGATATGACGCTACTGGAAGATAGGTAGTTTCTTGTAGGTGGTGAGAGGGTGCTTGGTCGAATACAACGGAAGTATTTTTCATTTTTTGCCTGTGTTTACAGATAGTTCTGAAGACCCAGTTAGTAAATAGAACCACAGAACCATAGAAACTACAGCACAGAAACAGGCCCTTTGGCCCTTTTTGGCTGTGCCGAACCATTTTCTGCCTAGTCCCACTGACCTGCACACGGACCATATCCCTCCATACACCTCCCACCCATGTATCTGTCCAATTTATTCTTATGTGTTAAAAAAGAACCCGCATTTACCACCTCGTCTGGCAGCTCATTCCATACTCCCACCACTCTCTGTGTGAAGAAGCCCCCCCTAATGTTCCCTTTAGACTTTTCCCCCTCTCACCCTTAACCCATGTCCTCTTTTTTTTTCTCCCCTTGCGTCAGTGGAAAAAACCTGCTTGCATTCACTCTATCTATACCCATCATGACCTCTATCAAATCTCCCCTCATTCTTCTACGCTCCAGGGAATAAAGTCCTAACCTATTCAACCTTTCTCTGTAACTGAGTTTCTCAAGTCCCGGCAACATCCTTGTAAACCTTCTCTGCACTCTTTCAACCTTATTTATATCCTTCCTGTAATTTGGTGACCAAAACTGAACACAATACTCCAGATTCGGCCTCACCAATGCCTTATACAACCTCATCATAACATTCCAGCTTTTATACTCAATACTTTGATTAATAAAGGCCAATGTACCAAAAGCTCTCTTTACGACCCTATCTACCTGTGACGACACTTTTAGGGAATTTTGTACCTGTATTCCCAGATCCCTCTGTTCCACTGCACTCCTCAGTGCCTTACCATTAACCCTGTATGTTCTACGTTGGTTTGTCCTTCCAACGTGCAATACCTCACACTTGTCAGTATTAAACTCCATCTGCCATTTTTCAGCCCATTTTTCCAGCTGGTCCAAGTTCCTCTGCAGGCTCTGAAAACCTTCCTCACTGTCTACTACACCTCCAATCTTTGTATCATCTTATAACTTGCTGATCCAATTTACCAAATGTGTGAGGTTAGGATATTTATTCTCTGGTTTAATGTCGAGGTGGGAAAAAGGCTGACCAATGGGTCGTCTGTCTATAAAGCAGAAAATTTTGGCCTTTATCATTGGTCTGCAATGGGCTGAACAAGTTAAGCCAAACAGAGTAGTGATCTGCTCAGACTCTGCCTCGGTACTGCAGTGTTTGCAATCGAAGTGTTCAAGGAGACCTGGTTTGTTGATGGAAGTGTATTACAACCGACATGTTCTGGAGAGTGCGGGAACAGTAGCTCAGTTTTGTTGGGTACCTGCAGAGGTGGGTGTATCGGGTAATTAAAGTGCAGATGTTATAGCAAAACAGGTACTGTCCCAGTCTGACGTAGACATTATAGTTAATTGGAAAAATATGAAGACAAATGTTAAACTAGATTGCCTGGGATAGGGGAATGTCAGAAATTGTAGGATAGTAGGGCATCAGGGAGGTGGCATTCCACTTTGTTTCCATTAGGCCAGGAGTGGCATCTTTTGGGACGGAATATGAGGTAAGGTGAGTGGTTCATGAGACAGAGGTTCGGACGTTTGGGTTTGCACTCCACTTCGGCACCTGCTGGTAAGAATGGGAATAAGTCTTGTGGTCTTTGTAAGATCCCGAAGACAGTGGAACTTGTGATCATGATGTACCTCAGAGATCCTTTGGAACTTGGGTCGCTGTTTAGGCATTTAATGGTTAGATCTAGTTTGTCTAGCTTGCAGGATATCCTGGCACCTGAGGTAGGGACCGTTAAGTCGTTTAGGGCCCTGGTAAGCTTTTTAATTAAAATAGATTTTGGAGATTACATCTGATTCCCGTCAAGCCTCTCTTCACATCCCATCACAGCAGGTTGCGGTAAATCACGTTCCTGATAGGTGCGATCCGTCATTAGCACTAAAGGAGAAGAAGAGATGATGCGGGTGTGCGGTAACGGTAAAGCCCCACTGAAGGGTGAGCATCTGGCGATGTGGGGTGGAGATGAGGCTTCCCACTAGGGCGGCGAAGCAGTGACTGAACTGAAATGGGGTTGGTCTGCACTTGTTGCGGTGTTGAAGAATGAGAGATGATGTATTGGGTTTCTTCCATGATTTGCAGGTTGATGTGAGGAGCTGGAGAAGGCGGCGACTGGATCACATGAGCTTCTCCTTTCTCTGTCCTCTTGTCACGTGGTTATGCGAGCAGACCTGAGGAGTTCGGCGTATTTGACTGCTTCCCCACTGTGGACATCAGCCTGTTCTCTTCCTGCCTGTCTCCCCGGTAACAGTGAGTGTCAATCAGTGCCTCAACACACATAGGACATCCAGCACAGCGAAAAACCCTTCTGCCCATAAAGTCTGCAACGAGCACGATGCTAATTCAACTAATCACACCTGCCCGAACATATCCATGTCTTTCCATTCTCTGCCATTCTGTGCCTAACGAAACACCTCCTAACCATTACAAATCTGTCAGCTTCAACCTTCCTTTGGCAGCATTTTTCAGGCAACCTCCATTCTCTGTGGCCAGCTGGTGGCGTAGTGGCATCAGCGCAGGATTTCGGAGCGAAGGCTCCCGAGTTCGAAACTAGCTGGCTCCCCAGGCACGATTTCCATCCGTGCTGGGTTGAGTGTCGAGCTAGCAACTCGACCTCGTACAAAATAAATTGCCTGCTACAGAAACATCAACAGTAAAAAGCTGATGGCCTATGCTCTCTCGTGAGTTTAAAAGGCAATTTCCTTTCCAGTGCCTGCGAAAAAATTCAATTGCCGATTGCGTCGCCTCTGATCCGGGCCGACATTTACGTGCCGGGAGGCACCTAATTAATTAACTTGTTTATTTCCAATGTTTTCTTAAAGATATGCTGGGTGCGTCCCGTCTACCGCTGCACGCCTGCATGCTTCGCAGCAAAGTTTCGATCTGTAGCCCGGAGTTTGGGGACCACTGCCCTAGCAATAAGCTGGAAGTTCCAGGTGTCAGTGGGCATCAAGGGTGTGACGTTAGCATAACTAAAGAAAGGTCTGAAGGTAATAAGTCACCGGACTAGATGGTTTGCACTCCAAAGTTTTGAAAATGGGGGAAAAAGATCATGGAAGCATTAGTAATGATATACCAAGTAACACTAGACTCTGAAACCGTTCCGGATGACTCGACAATTGCAAATGTCACTCCACTCTGTAAGAAGGCGAGGGGGGAGACTCAGTGGAAAGGAAATCATAGGCCAGTTAGTTTGAGCTCAGTGTTTGGGAATTGCTGGAGTCGGCTAGTAAGGATGAGGTTTGAGGGTACTTGGAGGAACATGATAAAAATAGGTTGCAGTCAGTATAATTTCTTCAATAAAAAATCTTGTGTGAGAAATCTGTTAGAATTTTTTGAAGAAGTAACAAGCAGGATAGTAAGAAAATCGGCTGATGTTGTGTACTTGAATTTTCAGAAGGCCTTTGACAGGATGCCACACATAAGGCTGGTTAACAAGCAATGAGCCCATTGTATCAGAACAATTCTGGCATGTATAAAGCAATGGCTGATTGGCAGGAGGCAAAGAATGGGAATAAAGGTAGTCATTTCTGGCTACCTACTAGTGATGTTCCACAGGGGCTCTATGTTGAGGCCTATTCTTTTTACGTTATATGTTGATGATTTGGATGGTATGGATGGCTGTGTTGCAAAGTTAGGTGGAGGGGTGCGTAGCGACAGAAAGACCGAGATAGGTTAGGAGAATGGGCAATGAAATGTCAGATAGAATACGGTCTAGGGAAGTGTTTGGTCATGTACTTTATTAAAGAAATGAAACTTTTTTTTTTGTAAATGGAAATAAATATCATAAAATTGAGGAACTAAGTGTCTTGGGGGTCCTTGTGCAGGATTCCCTAATGGCTAATTTGCAGATTGAGTCTGTGGTGAGGAAGGCAAATGTAATGTTCGCATTATTTTCAAGTGAACCGGAATATAAAAGCAAGGATATAATGTTGATACTCTATAAAACACTGATAAGGACTTACTTGGCGTATTGTGAGCAGATTTTATCCAGTTATCTTCAGAAGGATGTGCTGAAACTGGAAAGGGTTCAAAGGGGGTTCAGGAAAATGATTCCGGGATTCAATGGCTTGTCGTATGAAGAGTTGTTGGTGGCTCCAGGCTTGCATCCATTGGAATTCAGAAGAATGAGGGGAACCCTCATGGAAAGCTATCGAATGGTGAAAGGTGTTGATATAGCGGACTTTAAGAGGGTGTTTCCTATGGTTGGAGTGTTTAGGACCAGAGGGCACAGGGGCAGAATAGAGGGGAGGATTTTTTTTAGCCACGCAGTCGTAAATCAGTGGAATTCTTTGTAATAGTCACCTAGGGAGATCAAGTCTTTCTGTATATTTAAAGCAGAGGTAGATAGAAATTTGACTGGTTATGGTGTGAAGGGTTATGGGCAGAAGGCAGGAGATTGGGCTGACGAAAATTGGATCAGACATGATGAAATGGTGAAGCAGAGCCAATGGGCCAAATGGCCTGATTCTTTTCCTATATCTGATTGTCTTATAACTGAAACTGTCGTTCTTGTGATGTGGCAACCTGATCTAATCACAGTCCTCCAAAAATGATCTAATAAAGTTGTAAGATGGAGTTCCAAATTTCATCCTCAACAGATCGACCTGTTTACCATGTTGTCCAGTTATCCCATTTCCAGGAGGATTTTTGTTCTGCAACCCAAAATGCTCCTGTTCCTCGAGTCGAGGCCACTCATAATTTTGCAGGTTTTGTTGTCTGTTGTGTGTGTTCCTGTTTTATTCATTAAAAGCGATAACCACATATATAACATAGAATACTACCACCATTTGGCTTTCTTTGTATGCAGTTTGTTATGAAATGAATGGACAGGACATGGATTATGAAACCAATACAAACTCTCATTTGGCACCAGTATATCTATGCAGGGGTGTCAAACTCATTTTAGGTCACAGGCCGGATTGGGCAAAATGCACTTCATGCGGGCGCATCAGTTGTGCGCTCGCGCATGCCCCTGCAGCTTCCGATGCCTTCGTTTTTTCAACCTGCTCTCATGTTTCTCAGTCTCTACTATAGCTACAAAGTGTTTCGCTTTACGAATTTCGTTTCTTATGAAGAAGAGTGCCTAGCAAGCATTATTCTTATGATCGGTATTAATTCATAGTCGTAGACTACAAGAAGTTGTGATGAGAGAGAGAGAAAAAAAACGATGCTATTTTCGCTAATGTTGCTTTGGGAGCCATACCCTTTCCATTAATAAACTATTCGAAATGGAAAATTAACAGACGTAAATGTAGACCTACCGAAACAAATTGTAAATGTAGGCTATACAACTGCACCTATTTTTTTATTAGCCTGCTTCCAACAATCAAATTCAGACAATGAACACAGTTAGCCTCTGTTCGTTATTGAAGTGATAACATTTACAATAATAGAATAGTCAGAAAATGAACAGTCACAATATTATGACACTCAACATTTCATAATTCATTTTGCTTACATGTCGCAGTGCATCGAACAGTGTCACTCAGTTTTCACTTGCTGCTTCCAGATACCTGACAACTCTTGGCTTTAACCAACCTGATAACTTCAGGGACCAGTTTCTGGGCGGTTGTGATTTTCATAATGGCATTTAGATGCCTGTGTGTCAGCTGCCAGCGCAGTTTGGATTTGTTAGTGTTCATTATGGAGAAAGTCCGCTCACAGAGATATGTTTTCCCGAACATGCAAAGGATATTTGAGGCAAAGTCTAACTTCTTCGGGTACATCAGTCCCAGGTATTGATAGAATGAGTCCAGACCCATAGTCTCAAATTTATATTTCAAAGCCGAGTTACACTGAATTTCAATTATTTCCATTTGGAGTTCCTCCGGCACATCTGATGCTGCGTTGGCGACAAACGGCGAGCAAAACAGTGAGAATTCCTTCTTGAGCTGAGTGAAGACTTGAAAACGATTCTGAAAGTCACTTTTCAGCTGTGATATTTTGACCTTGTACCTGTCCATGTTGTCATTATTCCCATGAGCGACACGCACAGACTGCAAAGAGGGGAAATGAACTGAGTTACTCCGGGATAGTTGAATCTCCCACAGGCCTGATTTAAGTTGAAAGGCACGAATGCTGTCGTTTGTTGCGGCCTTGCATGTTAACATTAAGCAAATTTAAGTGCTCTGTTATAGTTACCAAAAATGCAAGATCAGAAGCTAGTCTGGGTCATCCAACTCTGCCGCTGGCTTCCCTTTCTCGTTCATGAATAGTCTAATTTCCGCACGTAATTAAAAAAAAAAAACGTTTGAGCACAACGCCTCTGCTCAACCAGCGGACTTCAGTGTGGTAGGGTCGGCGGTGTCCAATATTAATTTCGGACAAACGAGTGTCAAATTGCCGATGGTTGAGTCCGTTGGCTCTAATAAAATTAACCGTTTTGATGACTACATCCATGGCAGGATACTTAGTAGTGTGGAGGAGCAGAGGGATCTGGGGGTACATGTCCACGGATCCCTGAAAGTTGCCTCACAGGTGGATAGGATAGCTAAGAAAGCTTATGGGGTGTTAGCTTTCACAAGTCGAGGGATAGAGTTTAAGAGTCCCGATGTAATGATGCAGCTCCATAAAACTCTGGTTAGGCCACACTTGGAGTACTGTGTCCAGTTCTGGTCACCTCACTATAGGATGGATGTGGAAGCATTGGAAAGGGTACAGAGGAGATTTACCAGGATGCTGCCTGGTTTAGAAAGTATGCATTATGATCAGAGATTAAGGGAGCTGGCGCTTTACTCTTTGGAGAGAAGGAGGATGAGAGGAGACATGATAGATGTGTACAAGATAATAAGAGGAATAGATAGAGTGGATAGCCAGCGCCTCTCCCCTAGGGCACCACTGCTCAATACAAGAGGACATGGCTTTAAGGTAAGGGGTGGGAAGTTCAAGGGGGATATTAGAGGAAGTTTTTTTACGGTTAGTGCGGGGAATGCACGGCCTAAGTCAGTGGTGGAGGCAGATACACTAGTGAAATCTGCCTGTTTGCCGATCATGGACGGTGCGCCATCTGTTGCCACGCAGTCAACCCCCAGTCTATCCAAGGCCACGACGAGGCTGCAGAAAACGTCGTTCGCCGTTGTGGTGTTTGTCATCTCCACAAACTCTTCGGTGACGGTCAAAGGTGCATCAACACCACGAATAAATAGTCCCAATTAAGCTACATCAGTCATGTCGGTGCTCTCATCAATTGCAATAGAGAAGGCAATAACTGACTTCACTTTGTCTTTTAGTTGACTGTTCAAATCTTTTGTAAGAACCTCGATTCTCTCTGCCACAGTATTTCTCGATAAGCTATCATTACCAAAAGCCTGCCTCTTCTCAGGGCACAGCAGCTCAGCCGCCGTCAGCATGCATACTTTGATGAATTGCCCCTCTGAGTATGGCTTCGATGCAGCAGCTATTTTGCTGGCAATAATATAGCTGGCCTTGACAGCTCCAGCATGAGTCTCCCAACTTTGGGTGAACACTGATTGCTGTTTATTCAGAGCTGATTCAAGCTCGTTTACCTTTTGCGTTCTGAGTCGTCCTGCTTACTTGTCATATTTTGCTTCCTGTGATGTCTCATAGTGTGGTTTAATATTGTACTCTTTTGCCACAGCCACTTGTTGCGAGCGTATCAGACACAGAGGTTGGCCGTTGATCTCACAGAAGGAAAAACGATCCTTCCAATTATCGTTGAATATCCGACTTCGTTGTCAACTTTTCTTTAAAGTATTTTGCACCACAGCAGCAAACAGTCTCGTTCTTGCTACAGGTGTTAGTTACCTGAGGACTCTGTGTGTTTATACTGTGTCTGACGACGTAAGTGTGGCCCTAGTGGTCTTCAGAGCAGGGTGGTAGGTGCTTATGCACAGCGGGCGGTTAACTGCCGCCTATTGTTTTCTAAGTACACACAACAAGCTGCCGGAGCAGCAGGCGGCACAGACAGCGGAGAGAGAGAGAGCGGCTGTCGTATAGATACATAATAAATGATCGGGAATATGTATTTTTCCCCATGTCATCCCGCGGGCCGGATTGGACCCCTTCGCCGGTAGTTTGCCTTGGGACCTAAGTGCAATTGTGATATTGTCCATGATTAGTAATGCAACTCCCCCATCTTTTACGTCCTTCTTAACTTTTCAGAAACTTCAAAATTCTAGGACATTAATCACCCATTCTGTCCATTTCTCAACCAGGTTTCTGTAATCACTACAACAATGCAGTTCCCTGTACTGATACCTGCTGTTAATCATATTTAGTCGGCATAATCGGAGCATTAAATTAAACACACTGCAAATTCTCAGTCTCGTCATACCTGTTAATTCGATTTTCCCTATCAATACCCTCCCAGACATCTACCTCCGTGTCCAATGCTTCACATGCTGATCTGGTGTTCCAGTTCCCTGCCACATATATCACAATTTTAAAATCACCCGAACCTGCGCCCCCCCCTCCCCTCCCCCATCAAGTAGCAGTCACAAACCTTCCAGCCAGGATATTTGTTCCCCTCCAATTCAAGTGCAACCCGTCGCTCTTGTACAGGTCACCTCTTCCACAGAATAGGTTCCACAGATTCAAGAACTTGAAACTCTGTCAACCTGCACCATATCCTTAGCCACTCGTATATCCGTGTTATCATAGAATTCCTACCTGCACTAGCCTGCGACACCATCAGTAAACCTGAAGGTCCTTCTGTCCAGTCGCATTGCTAACTCTATGGACAGTGTGGAATCTCTTCCCATTTGTTAACAATGTCATCTGTGCCAATTTGCAACAGGTCCTCTGGCTGTTCACCGTTCCGCTGGACAATATCCTGCAGCTGCACCTATACATCTTGGACCCTAGCACTCGGAAGGCAACATACCATCCTGGCGTCTCTATTGTGGCCATAGTATCTCCTGTCGGTCCCACTAATTACTGACTCTCCTATCACTACCACACTGCCTGATGTTTCACTTCTGCTGTGCCTCAGAGACAGCTACAATGCCACTGCTGCCTCTGTGCTCAGATGGGTCATTACCCACACCAGGTAACTATACTTATTGTTGAGTGAAATGGCCAAGGGGGACCACTAAGATTTTTAAACCTCATTTTAAACTTAAAGAATTTCGTAGAATCGTGTACAGGCAAAAGTCACGGATAGTGGCAGTGGGCTCTGGCTGACTGCGTGAGGACCTTGCTTAAAAACTGTGATGCTCTGACGTTGAAGAATTCAGATAGCAGATCACAGACTTTATGTTGGTTGGTGGGAATAAAACGTGATGGCACTGATTTCCTTCCATCAGCTGGATGGTGCATTGATTGGCCACTGTCCTTTGTGTATATAGGTGACAGCAGGAGGAAAGGGGAGATGGAGACAGGGAAGTTACCCTGGTCAGGGTCAGGGCCAATACCACGACAGGAATGTCCTTCTGAGACTGAGACCGAGCTCATTGTTAGAATGGAAATTTTGCTCTTGAGGATGAGCAGCTAGAGTCAGTACCATATTCCAGGAGCATCACTCGCCAGTCCCGGGACCAGTGCAGTTGGTCCACTGCCGTTGGGTGGGAATGTTTTACTGGAAACGTGATTACACACACAGAGTGCGGTTCCGCCATTGTGTCCTGTACTGGGTCTGTGGAGGAAGTCTCGGTGGAACTGGAATTAAACCTAATTCCGAATCAGTCCACTGGGGAACGGCACCTTGGTCGTGAAGACTCCTGAGAAATCATGTCACTTTGGCACCAGGTGTTTAGATCTCGCACGCAACATGTACAAATGACCGGAACTTTGGTCGCCTTACCCACGGTTACTGGACCTCATAGTTTCTGCCTGCTCATCACGCACAGCTTCACAATTCAGCTCCCGTGCAACCACCATCTTATACAGCGTGATGGACACGGGGTGAATTAAATTCTCAAGTATTGACAACTATTGACAGAGCCTTCCTGTTCAGATATGAATTAATATTGTAATAGTACTCGTCTTGTGTAACTTTATGTTCTTGGAGCAGAGGAAGGTAAATTGATGTTTGAGATTTTAAAGATTCATCAATAGATAACGGGAAACTCTGCTCTTTAAATCTCGAGGGTACATGTTTATGGGGATGTGGGATGATGTAGGTGGAGAATCTAAGCAAGTCCACGGGATACATAACAAATGGTGGAATGTGAAGAAATACATAGGGCCAGAGGGAACCTGGAAAGCATGAGGACAGATCTTGGAGATAGGGGCTCAGTGCTGTCCGTCATGATGGACTCGATGCAGACTTGACTTCATTGTGTGAAGGTACTGAATGCCAGACCAGGGAGCTCTGTTGGAACTATAGAAACACAAGTCTGACCAAACCTGAAGTACTGTGTACAGTCCTGTTCATTACACGACAGGGACATACAGACACACTGACTCTATAATTCGGGTGAGAAATCCCAACTTTATTCTGCATTCTATAATTGCAGGGGATATGGAATTGATCTGTTTTCCGAGTCTGCAAGTCCTTTTTACACTGTACTTCAGTACAGTGTCTCTTTAACCATGGTCACTGGAATAATTAAATAGAGTCCAATCGTTTAAGTTAATAATCAGTTGTATGCAAGGTCATTGTGTGCCAATGGTCCCGTTCTCAACTCGAGGAGTTTTGAAGTACTAATCCAATAAAACCAGCTTCATTCAACCTGTCACTCCGTAGACTAAATATAAGTATCAGTTGGAGGTAGTTTAATATAATTGTGAAAAATTGTAGTTTCAAAAAATGTAAATAATAATAGAAGAAAATTCAATGCCAGAGTGAAAGAACAAAACACACAAAAAATGTATGAACCCCATACACTTATGCTGTACCAGAGACTGACAGGTACTGAATGAACCCCCCTCTCTCACACTGTACCAGAGACTGACAGGTACAGAATGACCCCACTCTCTCACACTGTAACAGAGACTGACAGGTACAGAATGAACCCCACACTCTCACACTGTACCAGAGACTGACAGGTACAGAATGAACCCCACACTCTCACACTGTACCAGAGACTGACAGGTGCAGAATGAACCCCACACTCTCACACTGTACCAGAGACTGACAAGTACAGAATGAACCCACACTCTCACACTCTACCAGAGACTGACAGGTGCAGAATGAATCCCACACTCTCACACTGTACCAGAGACTGACAAGTACAGAATGAACCCACACTCTCACACTCTACCAGAGACTGACAAGTACAGAATGAACCCACACTCTCACACTCTACCAGAGACTGACAGGTGCAGAATGAACCCCACACTCTCACACTGTACCAGAGACTGACAAGTACAGAATGAACCCACACTCTCACACTCTACCAGAGACTGACAGGTGCAGAATGAACCCCACACTCTCACACTGTACCAGAGACTGACAGTGTCATGAGGTTCACATATGGCCCGTGTGGGGTGAGAGGCACTTTACCGTGTCGATAGTTAACAAACTTTAATTCAAACAGTGTTAAAGGTGCAAGGAAAACAATAAACGCTTTGTCAAACAGGGCCGCCAAGTTAAGTGGAAAAACGAAGCCTACAGTGAGGCTGAAAAGAACAACTAAACTATAAAACGAATACCGCTAGTCTTCAGAATCAGTCGACTAGACAGTCCAATTTCTCAGGCAAGACCGAATGCAAACAGGCAGTGAAGGGTTGCTGTACTGTCTCCAAGTCTCGAGAAATACTACGACGGAATGAATGGAGTTAAATACTATCACAATGAAATAGTAATTATCTGACACGTGCAATTTTACAGGCGTATTTGCCGTATCTCCTACGCTGCTGACTCCGTTGTTGTGACAGACAGTTTCAGAATGAACCCTGCACTCTCGCACTGTACCAGACTAGAATATAGAGAATGAACACTCTCCCTCTCCCTCCCCCTTTCCGTGTGTGTGTGTGTGTGTGTGTGTGTGTGTGTGTGTGTGTGCACGCATGTACTGGCGCACACGGCTAAGGTAGAATTGAAGTACTGAATTACAATTCAAAATTGGAAAAAGGGAGGGGTCGGTCGTAGTTAGCCAAATCTATTTGCTGATGAGTAATTAACCAATAAAAACGCGCAATCTGTAAAGGTGGCTCCTCTGTTACAATGTTCAGTCACTGTAATTAAAACTCCGGCATTATTTCTACCTGTCAACTCTCTGCTGAGGTAATGCCAAAGAATGTTGATAGATTTGTCTTCAATCACACCAAAATGTACACCAGAGAAACATAAGAAATGCTAGAGGAAATCAGCAGGCCAGGCAGCATCTATGCAAAAGAGTACAGTTGACCTTTTGGGCCTAGGCTTCGACTGTACACTTTCCGATTGATAATCTCTGGCCTACTGAGGTCCTCCTGCTTTCTGTGTGTTATTGCTTGGACTTCAGAGATTGCTTAAATTAAAGTGTTTGTTCGTGTGAACGTAACTAAGAAAGTTAGTCAGGGGTATAACAGTAGCTCTGGAAACTGATCTCTGGAGACTGATCCTCTCTATAAATCAGGGCCGCTTTGATGCATCAGCTGAAAGTGTCTGACGGAGCTGTGAGTTCAGGAGCAACAGCAATCACAGATTCTCACTGAAATGGAGTATCCAGTCATCTGGCGGATAGAAAGCGTTTGTTATCCTTTTATTTCAGCCTTTGGAATTCCTGGTAAGCCGTAGTCACAGCTGCCGTTGGTGGGAGTTCAAGTTTAATATCAGTGTGTTGATGGTTCTGTCGCTGGTTTCCACTGTCACCTGTCCAGTCCCAGTGCTCCGTATTTCAGGAATAGAGTGGAAACAGCGGGACCGTGGATTCTGGGATCTAGATATAAATACAACCCGTTACAATAATTCAGCGAATGCACTAAATTGTATGGAACTAAGCTGGTCCGACAGCGTTCTCCCAGCGGATTGTGATGAATAATGGCATGTGCGGGTCCCTGTGATTTAGGTCTTGTAGCAGCTGCAGTGCATTTGCAAATATTGTGTTTATACAGCCCGCAGAGATTATACCATTTTATTGTCTGCATTTGTATGTGAGCGGTTTTCTGAGTTACATAACGTACTGGGTGGGCACAGGAGTACATTCATCCAGAGATTCATTCCACCGAGATGCAGCACTGAGCCTCATAGGAAGTCATTCCTGCCTGTGGCCAAAAGACTTTACAACTCCTCCCTTGGAGGGTCAGACACCCTGAGCCAATAGGCTGGTCCAGGACTTATTTCATAATTTACTGGCATAATTTACATAATACTATTTAACTATTTATGGTTCTATTACTATGTATTATTTATGGAGCAACTGTAACGGAAACCAATTTCCCCCGGGATTATTAAAGTATGACTCTGACTATGACTATGACTATGTTACGTGCAAGAATCGACTGGTGGTAACACTTTCGCAAATGTGAGGAGTTCCGTGTCGTAGATCCAAATTGTGTATTCTTCAATAATTATATGCGATATGACTGAACATAAAGCAACTGACGGACAAAACAATGAATACGTTGGTGAGCAAATTATCACAAGCGACGTGGTGCTTTATAGTTATCAATTCTATGAAATGTGCTGTATTATTTCTACATCTGACACCGTTACAGACATCTGACTGCGGCACAGAATTGCCTGCTGGATGTTGAATTCTTTCCCCCTGCTTCAGTGTGATAGATTCAGTAGGAGGTGTCATCTCTGACTGTGAGGTTGTGTCAGAAATCAGTCAATGTCCTGTTGTAAAGTGAGTGAGATGGCAAATGCTGGAAAAGGAAACAAACTCGGGGAATGCTGGAATCACGAAGCCTCAAGCAGCTTGTGTGGAAAGAGAAACCAGTTAACACTCGTGTCACGAGTCTCTCTGAAAACAGTTCTATGGAGAGATAAGCAAACACGAGGAAATCTGCAGATGCTAAACTTTCAAGCAACACACATAAAAAGAGAGCATTCATCTGGTCTCAGAATGAGGTTTTTCATTCCAGGACGAAGGAGATGTCCTCTTTTTTAAAGAAAGGGGCTTCCCTTCCTCCATCATCAGCTCTGCTCTCAAACACACCTCCCCCATTTCACGCACATCTGCTCTCACTCCATCCTCCCGCCACCCCACTAGGAAAGGGTTCCCATGGTCCTCACCTACCACCCCACCAGCCTCCGGGTCCAACATATTATTCTCCGTAACTTCCGCCACCTCCAATGGGATCCCACCACTAAGCACATCTTTCCATCCCTCCTCCCTCTCTGCTTTCCATAGGGATCGCTCCCTACGCGACTCCCTTTACCATTCGTACCCCCCATCCCTCCCCACTGATCTCCCTCTTGGCACTTATCCTTGTAAGCGGAACAAGTGCTACACATGCCCTTACACTTCCTCCCTCACTACCATCCAGGGACCCAGACAGTCCTTCCAGGTGAGGTGACACTTCACCTCAGAGTTGGCTGGGGTGATTTACTGCGTCCGGTGCTCCCGATGCGGGCTGTTATACATTGGCGAACCCGACGCAGACTGGGAGACTGTTTCGCTGAACACCTACGCTCTGTCCGCCAGAGAAAGCAGGATCTCCCCGTGGCCACACATTTTAATTCCACGCCCCATTCCCATTCTGATATGTCTATCCACGGCCTCCTCTACCATAAAGATGAAGCCACGCTCAGGTGGGAGGAAGAACACCTTATATTCCGTCTGGGTAGCCTCCAACCTGATGGCATGAACATTGACTTCTCTATCTTCCGTTAATGCCCCACCTCCCCCTCGTACCCCTTCCGTTATTGCCCATGCTCAGGGCTTACACCTCCTCCCTTCTTTCTCCCTCGGCCTTCACCTCCCATCATTCACTCATATCCCTTTTGCTAATCAACTTTCCAGTTCTTAGCTCCATCCCTCCCCCTCCTGTCTTCTCCTATCATTTTGGATCTCCCCCTTCCCCTCCCACTTTCAAATCTCTTACTAGCTCTTCCTTCAGTTAGTCCTGGCTAAGGGTCTCGTCCCGAAACGTCGACTGTACCTCTTCCTATAGATGCTGCCTGGCCTGCTGCGTTCACCAGCAACTTTTGTGTGTTGCTATGGAGAGATTCTTCATTATTTTCCTAAATATTCTGTTTTGCCTAGATGAGCGTTTTCAGCGTTTACTGTTTTTGTTCCGTTATTCGGCTGTTCTGTCGCTGACAGGGATTGCCATGGAAGTTGATGAGGCTCCAATGAAAAAGCCCGCCATCAGCGTCCGGATTTATTCCTTTCATCCAGACGAGACGCGGAAGGCGCCTAAGGAAAATGTTCCATCTAGTATTGACTCTGATGAAGCAGTTACCCAGGTTTAGCTTTCCGCTGCCACTAAATTCACTTATCAGTAAGGAATCCAATCATATTGATTTATTTGTCTGTGTAAACTCCTTCTCTGTCACCGCCAGCTCGGCCCCCTCTCTCGACCATCCCACCGATAAATGTAACAATAAAGTGGAAATATTTCAGGATCCCCTCAAGCTGCAGCATTGGCTTCTGCGCAGTATTTTCTCAACTTCCTGTTCCCTGTCTGTCTTCCAGCGAACTTGGTGGCGATTGTGATCCTGTCCAGGGGAAAGTGCGGTCTCTCCAAATGTGTCACTCGCTACCTGATGGGAATGGCAGTGACCGATCTCCTGGTCGTTATCTCCGATCCGCTGCTGAGGTGGACTGCTCTGATTTATTTTCCCAGATCTTTCCTGCGAATCATTCCTGTGTGCATGGTCGTTGAATGCTTGGCAATCGCGAGCACTGCGACGTCAGTCTGGCTGACTGTCGCTTTCACCGTCGATCGATTTGTGGCTATTTGCTGTGAGAAGCTGAAAACTAAATATTGCACCAAGAGAACGGCGGCTGTGGTTATCGGGACAGTGAGTGTGCTGGCCTGTTTGGAGACTGTCCCCTGGGGCTTTGTATTCGGGCCTGGGGAAATAATTGACGGTATTCCCAGGGATTGTGTTTATACACCGAGGTACAACAACTCTTCCGCATGGTTGATACTTCCAATATTTCATCGCATTTTAGTCCCTTGTGTGCCGTTCATTCTGATGCTGCTGTTCAATATTCTGACTGTCAGGCGGATTCTAGCGGCCAGTCGAGCCCGCAGGGGGCTCCGGGGACAAAAGAGTGGAGAGAATGACAAGGACCGGGAGATGGAGAACCGACGTAAATCCATCGTTTTGCTCTTCAGCATAACAGGTACTTTCATATTATTGTGGGGAACACACGTGGTATTTTTTATCTATAGACGGATTTCAATGAGTTTTGTTGATTCTGCCACGGATCCCCGTTACATCATAGGACACACAGCGGAAATGCTGCAGATTCTCAGTTCCTGCACCAACACGTGTATTTACGCCCTGACTCAGAGCAAATTCCGAAAGGAACTAACGAATGCGGTGAAATGCCCACTGAATCGGATTTTGAAACTCATGAAACGTTAGAAATAAATGCTGCAAAGTAATACAATTCAGCTGCTTTCATGCTCCCTATTCTATCACCGACTTGTGACGAACAGTTACAAAACAAACACTAGGATATCTGCAGATGCTCGAAATACAGAACAACATACACAAAATCAGATCCTGATGAAGGGTCAGGGCCTGAAACGTCGACTGTTTACTCTTTTCCGCACACAGAATTCTGGAGGAACTCAGCCCTCAGCAGCATCTATGGAAAATAATAAACTTTCGTCTGTCAACTATTTACTCTTTTTCATTTTGTGTGTGCTGCCTTCGAGTTACAAAACAACTGTTTGCAGCTGATCCTAACGGCATCACTCGCCTCACCATCCCAGAGAAATCCCCTTTGCATCTCATGTCCTGCCCTGTTAAATTGAAGCTTGGGGCGAACCTGTTTCCGCTGTTTCCTCGTTCTGACAAATCTGCCTGATCTTGGGTTATATTTTCGTGTGCATCAACCACTCCTTCTCCCGTCATAACTTGGCCTCTCCTTCACCCTCCTTTTCTCCTCATTCTCTATCTGTAGGTTTCCCTTCTCACAGCCACCTTGCACTATCTTCTTGTAAGAGAATTGTAGCGGTTTTACAACTGAATACTAAGTACCTTTGCGTTCACTTGTAGCTCAGTGAGAGATATGGAGATAGAAAAAGTGAGTGAGAGCAGGAGACAGTGCGAGCGCAGAGGACACGAAGGAGAGAACGAATAAGACATCGCGAGAAAAAACAGCACGTGAGAGAGATAGCGCAAGGGAGAGGGAGCCGTGGAGATGACGCTGGAGTGACCGCGAGGGAAAGTTTGCGAGCAAGGGTGATAGCGAGGAGCAGCGACAGAAGGAGACATTGCGAGGGGTTGGAATAGCGATTGAGACATCGTGAGGGAGAGCCAGAGAGAGAGAGGGGGTGGCAGAGAGCGATAGAGAGGCAAGCACTTTAGCCTGGGGGACACAGTCAGGATTATCTGTGGAAATGATTGAGATTGCAGGATGGTGCGTTACTTCCGTCATGTCACAGACGAGGATGTCTCTGAGAAGGAGCAGGCCATTCTGAAACGACAGGGTGAGCAGCTAGAAATTGTGGTCTTTATTAGAACTAACAACACAGAGACAAGATCCGGAAAAGAGAATTGAGGGAGTTGGCCAGAAAGTTAAGAAGTAGGAACTCTGAGGTGGTGATTTCTGGATTACTTCATGTGCCACATGCTTTCCAGGTAAGAGATGGTAAGTTAGTACACTTAAATGTGTGGCTGACAATCTAGGGCAAAGGGAAGGCATCAGGAACACTGATCATTGGGCTCTTTTCCATGATAAGTGGAACTGGTGTAAGGACGATGGGTGACACTGAAGAGGAAATTATATACTTACAGGGAAGCTTGCTGGAGCCACCCCAATGATTTTTTTTTCATGTGGCATATGGAGCTCATGTTGGAATCCAAAGCTACAGGTCAGTAAGTAGCATTGAGCTGAAGGCAAAGAACACTAAGAGGAAGTCACGATGGGGCCACATTATTGAGCACAGGAGCACTGAAGGGCAGAGGTGAGTGCTGATGTAGAACAGTTAACGCAGGTGTACTTAGAGCCTGATTTAGTACATGTTGGGGTGATTCATCCATCACAGAGATCTGGTTGAGAGAACGGC